>NW_006798376.1:1448994-1455671 GCF_000442215.2 Lipotes vexillifer
CTCTCACTGCTGTGGCCTCTCCCATTGCGGAGCACAGGCTCCGCGGCAATGGCTCACGGGCCCAGCCGCTCCGCGGCATGTGGGGTCTTCCCGGACCGGGGCACGAAACCATGTCCCCTGCATCGGCAGGCGGACTCTCAACCACTGCACCACCAGGGAAACCCTAGCCAAATAAAATTTTGAAAAAATTTAAATATGAAATGTTGGCAAGGATCTGGAATACACCTTCTTATTGTCGGTGGAAGTATAAATTGACTCAACCAGTTTAGAGAATTACATGGCACTATCTGTAAAAGTTAAATATATGCCTTCTCTATGGCTCAAATTTTATCCCAAGGAATACACTCATGAGAAATGAAGGCATTTACTCGCCAAAAGACACTTTTGGTGTCTTTGGTCAAGAAAGCTTTCAGGAAAAAAAGAAAGCTTCCAGTAGCTTTATTTACAAAAGTTCAAAACTGGAAAGAACTCAAATGACCATTGTCATTAAAATGGACAAATTGTGGCATATTTATACAGAGCAATAAAAATAGAATGAACTATTGATACACATAACAGAAGACATGGCTCTCTCAGACATAATGTTAAGTAAAAAACAGCCAGCCACAGAAGAGTACGTACTCTATGATTCCATTAACATAAAGTCGAAAGACAAGCAAAACTAATCAATGATGGTCGAGCTCAGAATGGTCATCTTTGACAGAGGAGATTAACTGGGAAATGGCATGGAAGAGCCTTCCAAGGACCTGAAGGGCTTCCCTAGTGGCGCAGTGGTTGAGAGTCCGCCTGCCGATGCAGGGGACACGGGTTCGTGCCCCGGTCCGGGAGGATCCCACATGCGGCGGAGTGGCTGGGCCCGTGAGCCGTGGCCGCTGAGCCTGTGCGTCCGGAGCCTGTGCTCCGCAACGGGAGAGGCCACAGCAGTGAGAGGCCCACATACCAAGGACCTGAAAACATACTGTAACTTGATCTTGGTTACAGGGGCATATAAATAGATAAGCACGCATTGATTTGTACTCTTAAGATTTGTGCACATTATAGTACATATGGTATATTGCAATAAAAAATGCTTTTTAAATGTTATACCCAAATTAGGAAGTGTCTAACTTAATTTTTTCTCCCATCAAAATAGAGGATCTGTGAAAACCTTCTTTACGCATCTGAAAACCCGACATGAAAAGAACGCTTAAGACCAACCCACAAGCTTTCCTTTTTAAAGCTGCATATCAGTCTCACTCCTCTCCAGGATCTTTTCCTGACACTAACCATTCTCCACTGTCCTAGGGCAGTATGATTAGCACGTGCTCAGAATTCACAGCAAGCGCACATAAGTAGGTTGAAGTTGTGTTACCTCCATTCTAAGTCTCTTTCTTATTACATCTACCCTATACCCTGGGTCTTGCAGAACCAGGAGTCCTTTTTTTTTCTCATTTGTTTTTATTTTTGGCTGCATTGTGTCTTCATTTTTGCACATGGGCTTTCTCTAGTTGTGGTGAGCGGGGGCTACTCTTCGTTGCTGTGTGCAGGCTTCTCATTGCAGTGGCTTCTCTTGTTGCAGAGCACTGGCTCTAGGCACTCAGGCTTCAGTAGCTGTGGCACACGGGCTCTAGAGCGCAGGCTCAGTAGTTGTGGCGCATGGGCTTAGATGCTCCGTGGCATATGGGATCTTCCTTGACCAGAGCTCAAACCCGTGTCCCCTGCACTGGCAGGTGGATTCTTAACCACTGCACCACCAGGGAAGCCCAGAACTAAGAGTCCTTTAATCTCAAGTAGAGAAGTCAATGGTTGACAGCATATGACAGCAAAGAAGAGTGTGGAAAGATTTAATATTAAATAACATGGAAAGATGTAATGTTACATTAACAACAACATTAAAAACTGTACATATCATGAGCACAGTTAGGTAAAACTTTCACGTGAGTAGAAAAATAAAAATAAAATCCTCAAATGCTGACATCAGGTATCTTTTTGGAAAGTAACAATTTTCTCTCATTTTTTAGAATTTTTATAAAATATGCTTTATTTTATTAATGTATAACAGTTAAAATGAAATAATTTAGAAAAGATATTTTTAAAAGGTATTTGAAATCCATATAAAGCTATCTCCTATGCCTCAATTTTCATGATTATGATGCCTTTAATTCTCAGTGCTTATAAATTTAATTCTCAACTTCAGCTCTCCCCAAGTTATGGCTTTTTCCTGGTGTATCAAAATCTTTAGCTAAAATGATATTCCAATGTGGTTCATTCACTGATTCTGTCCTAAGCACAGACCTTCAACTTCACATAAACTCCAGATCTGTCCCTGTGTGCTGGGAGACTACTGACTTATTTCCCTGGTTTGCATTCGGCTCCTTCATCAACATCCCATTTCAACCTCAGGCCTACTTACTCCCCTAGACCATACTGTTTTTTCTGTCATCCCAAAACACTACCCTGTTTACTATACTGCACTCAACTTCAACTAATTCCAGAGAGACCAAATTAATGGGTGTTGACGGCAGCAACGGACGAGCCAGGCGACACCAGGACAGGGATATAGGCAGGTTGGTGAAACAAGATAGCAAGGTATACATGGACATGATGGAGCTTGATGACAAAGCTAGTATTGACGGGACTTATGGATGCTGGGATTTCCACAGAGTAAACACCTAGAGCTTGAATAAGTGAGATCAAACATGTGGCTCAGACAAAAAGATCAGAAAAATAATGTTAGCCACAGAGTCCTGAAGTACTCCAGGTCTAACTCTATAGTATATTTGTTAATTTTAAAATCTGCTTTGAATAATTCTGTCTAAATTTGAGCCTAAGAACCTTAAGTATGAATAAAGTCTGCCACTTTTCAGAAAGAGAGTAAGGAAAGGACGAGTAAGATGCACCAGTACTTAAGGCCACTACATTTGGAGTGGGCTAGGGTCTTTCCAACGAGTCCTTATATGTCCAAAGGAAGAAATTAAGTTTTCATCTTAGGTTAGGGCATTAATCTAAAAATAAAAAGGCATTTTCACTTTATTTCTTTATTGACAATTTATAAAATATTCTGAAAGGAATCCTGCTTACTTGGAAGAGAGAAAAGTATGCAAAAATATAATCAGGTTTTTGTTAAGTTTATATCAAAAAACAAACATTTAAAGAATTAATCATGTACTTTGAGATGCCAGAGCAATTTAACAAGAGCTATGAGGAATAATTATTAGTGGGAGGAGCTTCAAGATGGCAGAAGAGTAAGACGCGGAGATCACCTTCCTCCCCACAAATACATCAGAAATACATCTACATGTGGAACAGCTCCTACAGAACACCTACTGAACGCTGGCAGAAGACCTCAGACCTCCCAAAAGGCAAGAAAACTCCCCACGTACCTGGGTAGGGCAAAAGAAAAAAGAAAAAACGGAGACAAAAGAATAGGGATGGGACCTGTACCAGTGGGAGGGAGCTGTGAAGGAGGAAAGGGTTCCACGCACTAGAAGCCCCTTCGCGGGCAGAGACTGCGGGCGGCGGAGCGGGGAGCTTCGGGGCCGCGGAGGAGGGCGCAGCCACAAGAGTGATTCCCGAACAGAGCATAGGTGCCGACCACCACTCAGCGGCCTGAGAGGCTTGTCTGCTCCTCTGCCAGGGTGGGTGGGGGCTGGGAGCTGAGGCTCGGGCTTCAGGCGGATCCCAGGGAGAGGACAGCGCTTGGCTGCGTGAACAGAGCCTAAAGGGGGCTAGTGCGCCACAGCTAGCCGGGAGGGAGTCCGGGGAAAAAGTCTGGAGCTGCTGAAGAGGCAAGAGACTTTTTCTTGCCTCTGTTTCCTGGTGCGCGAGGAGAGGGGATTAAGAGCGCTGCCTAAAGGAGCTCCAGAGACGGATGCGAGCTGCGGCTAAAAGCACGGACCCCAGAGGCGGGCATGAGATGCTAAGGCTGCTACCACAGCCACCAAGAAGCTTGTGTGCGAGCTATCCACACAGGTCACTATCCACACCTCCCCTCCCGGGAGCCTGTGCAGCCCGCCACTGCCAGGGTTCCGGGATCTGGGGACAACTTCCCCGGGAGAACGCACGGCGCGCCTCAGGCTGGTGTGACGTCAAGCGGGCCTCTGCCACCGCAGGCTCACCCCGCACCCATACCCCTCCCTCCCCCCAGCCTCAGTGGGCCAGAGCCCCCAAATCAGCTGCTCCTTTAACCCCTGTCCCATCCTGATTGCCACAGCAATCAGAGAAGAAGAAATAAAAGGAATCCAAATTGGAAAAGTAAAGCTGTCACTGTTTTCAGATGACATGATACTATACATAGAGAATCCTAAAGATGCTACTAGAAAACTACTAGAGCTAATCAGTGAATTTGGTAAAGTAGCAGGATACAAAATTAATGCACAGAAATCTCTTGCATTCTTATACACTAATGATGAAAAATCTGAAAGTGAAATTAAGAAAACACTTCCATTTACCATTGCAACGAAAAGAATAAATTATCTAGGAATAAACCTACCTAAGGAGACGAAAGACCTGTATGCAGAAAATTATAAGACACTGATTAAAGAAATTAAAGATGATACAAATAGATGGAGAGATATACCATGTTCTTGGATTGAAAGAATCAACACTCTGAAAATGACTCTACTACCCAAAGCAATCTACAGATTCAATGTAATCCCTATCAAACTACCACTGGCATTTTTCACAGAACTAGGACAAAAAATTTCACAATTTGTATGGAAACACAAAAGACCCCGACTAGCCAAAGCAATCTTGAGAAAGAAAAACGGAGCTGGAGGAATCAGGCTCCCTGAGTTCAGACTATACTACAAAGCTCCAGTAATCAAGACAGTATGGTACTGGCACAAAAACAGAAATATAGATCAATGGAACAGGATAGAAAGCCCAGAGATAAACCCACACACATATGGTCACCTTACCTTTGATAAAGGAGGCAAGAATATACAGTGGAGAAAAGACAGCCTCTTCAATAAGTGGTGCTGGGAAAACTGGACAGGTACATGTAAAAGAATGAAATTAGAACACTCCCTAACACCATACACAAAAACTCAAAATGGATGAAAGACCTAAATGTAAGCCCAGACACCATCAAACTCTTAGAGGAAAACATAGGCAGAACACTATGACATAAATCACAGCAAGATCCTTTTTGACCCACCTCCTAGAGAAATGGAAATAAAAACCAACAAATGGGACCTAATGAAACTTAAAAGCTTTTGCACAGCAAAGTAAATCATAAGCAAGACCAAAAGACAGCCCTCAGAATGAAAGAAAATATTTGCAAATGAAGCAACTGACAAAGGATTAATCTCCAAAACATACAAGCAACACATGCAGCTCAATATCAAAAAAACAAACCACCCAATCCAAAAGTGGGTAGAAGATCTAGACAGACATTTCTCCAAAGAAGATATACAGATTGCCAACAAACACATGAAGGAATGCTCAACATCATTAATCAGAGGAATGCAAATCAAAACTACAATGAGATATCATCTCACATTGGTCAGAATGGCCATCATCAAAAAATCTACAAACAATAAATGCTGGAGAGGGTGTGGAGAAAAGGGAACCCTCTTGCACTGTTGGTGGGAATGTAAATTGATACAGCCACTATGGAGAACAGTATGGAGGTTCCTTAAAAAACTAAAAATAGAACTACCATACAACCCAGCAATCCCACTACTGTGCATATACCAAGAAAACCATAATTCAAAGAAGAGTCATGTACCACAATGTTCATTGCAGCTCTATTTACAATAGCCAGGACATGGAAGCAACCTAAGTGTCCATCGACAGTAGAATGGATAAAGAAGATGTGGCACCTATATATAATGGAATATTACTCAGCCATAAAAAGGAATGAAACTGAGTTATTTGTAGTGAGGAGGACAGACCTAGAGACTGTCATACAGAGTGAAGTAAGTCAGAAAGAGAAAAACAAATACCGTATGCTAACACTTATATATGGAATCTAAAAAAAGAAAAGAACAAAATGGTCAGAAGAACCTAGGGGCAAGATGGGAATAAAGATGCAGACCTACTAGAGAATGGACTTGAGGATATGGGGAGGGGGAAGGGTAAGCTGGGACAAAGTGAGAGAGTGGCACGGACATATATACACTACCAAACGTAAAATAGATAGCTAGTGGGAAGCAGCCGCATAGCACAGGGAGATCAGCTTGGTGCTTTGTGACCACCTAGAGGGGTGGGATAGGGAGGGTGGGAGGGAGGGAGATGCAAGAGGGAAGAGATATGGGGACATATGTATATGTATAACCGATTCACTTTGTTATAAAGCAGAAACTAACACACCACTGTAAAGCAATTATACACTTTAATAAAGATGTTTAAAAAAAAGAATATTAGTGATAGAAAAATTCTCTTTTCTAAAAAGCTTGTTTTTTTTTTTTTTTTTTTTTTTTTTTACTCAAACAGAATCTCTCTTGTCTTATTAGAGAGCTTCAAATTGAAGTAAAAATAGTTTAGTGCTAGAGAGCCTAATTAACTAGCCATTAGAATTCTGAGAATCAGAGCTTAAGTCATCAAGAGTGATGACTGAGGGCTTCCCTGGTGGCGCAGTGGTTGAGAGTCCGCCTGCCGATGCAGGGGACACAGGTTCGTGCCCCGGTCCGGGAAGATCCCACATGCCGCGGAGCGGCTGGGCCCGTGAGCCATGGCCGCTGAGCCTGCGCGTC
>NW_006798376.1:1455681-1457778 GCF_000442215.2 Lipotes vexillifer
CGCAACGGGAGAGGCCACAACAATGAGAGGCCCGCGTACCGCAAAAAAAAAAAAAAAAAACAGTGAAGACTGAGTGAACTGTCATTAGGGAGACAATACATCCTTAAACTAGGCTAAATGAATGAAAATTGTTTTCCTAGAGTAGACTTCAATTTTCATAGATTCATCTTATTTCTCATTCAATCCAAAAGGTCACTTTTATGTGTTTATATAGGTAACAAAACCTCATTTGGGCTAATTCTATACATCCAATATAGAATTCTTCATTTTGCCAGGTGGTCCTATCATTACTACTAAATACTTAGCACACTCTTCAACTTTTGTATTAAGTGTCTAAAAGTACTTAAAATATGAATTTTTTTTTTTTTGCGGTACGCGGGCCTCTCACTGCTGTGGCCTCTCCCGTTGCGGAGCACAGGCTCCGGACGCGCAGGCTCAGCGGCCACGGCTCACGGGCCCAGCCGCTCCGCGGCATGTGGGATCCTCCCGAACCGGGGCACGAACCCGTGTCCCCCGCATCGGCAGGCGGACTCTCAACCACTGCACCACCAGGGAAGCCCTGAATTTAATATTTTTAACATAGCAGAATATATTGGTTTTAATCCACCCTTTTGATCACATGTTGTTTGTACCAAAACTTTACCCGTAAGAAGCTACTGACTACTTCCACATCTGAATGCATTTATTTATTGAGGGAAAAAGACGAGGAGGAGCAGAGGAAGAATAGGAGAAAGGTGGGAAGCAAAGAAGAAAGGGAAGAGGAAGAAAAGGAGGGAGGAAGGAAGGTTGGCTTAACGCCATTTAGAATAATATTCACTAACTTTACTAAAAGACCAGTCGATAACTTCTTGCTGGTTAGGGTTTAGCTACTTTGCAGACTTATCTGTTGGATAGTATTATAGTATCTTTCCGTATCTTTATCCAGGCGATAATGGAACATAGATTAACAATAACAACAAAAATCTCTCATTCCCTGTAACTCCCCTGTCTCTAACGCCAGGACATAATTCAGCAAACAATGCTACTTCTAAGTATACAGAGTTCAGAGTGCTTATGAGCAAAAGAGAGATGAAATTTGTAAGAATTCAGAATTCTCTGCAACTGAAGTCCTTGAATTTTAATACGTTCCTTGTATTGCCTTAAATCTTGGCCTTGTCTGTGTTAAATTTACTCATGGATTTAATTTCTTTCAAAAAATAAAACAAACAAATCCATCCGGAGGCAACTTTATCTCTGTTTGCACAACAGACCAGAGGACTTAAGGGGTTTTTTCCAAACATGGAATGCAATGTTTACCCATTGGACCCCATCCAGTCAACTGAGAAAACAGAATTTCTTCAAAAGTACTGAATAATTTTAAACCCTATTTATAGAATAACTGAAGTTACACTGCTTAATTGGAATCCTAGGCTTTGACATAAATATTCTATCATTTGTTTTATATATACAAATTTTAAAATACTATGCTTATCAGGCGATTTCAAAGAAAAAATATCCTCTCCCCTGTTTTTAAATAACTCTTCAAAACCTCACGATTCCTTTCATATATGGATAGATGATTACACGCAAATTAATGTTAGGAATTTTTTTCAATGGTTGAAATGCATCAAGAAATGAATTTCCAAATAAATTTTGTCATTATTTATCCTTGTGACCTTTTTTTTTTTAATATGTTCACCAATTGGCACTTCTATATATAAAAAATAATAAATACTCATCTATTGATCTCCTGACATTATCCATTTTCAGGAAGTTGGCCTGATGTGATCAAGAGAACAAGGACTCTGGGACCGGGTCTGGTTTTGAATCCAGCTGTGTGATGCTGGGAAAGCTTATCATTTTCATAACTCCAGTTGCCTCCTCAATAAAGTGAGAATAACGCCAACTCCCTCAAAGAATCCCGTCAAAGGTAAGTGAGATAATGTGTATAAAGTAGCAGGTGCGAGCTGTTTTGTTCTTGTTTCCTCCCTTGTCTCCTTCACTGCTCTGAAAACTCTCACTGTGGGGGAGTGATCAGAACCCAGCCCGTCTTTCTGTTACCAGACATCATGCCAGCTGCTGCCTCTCATGGCTTCCCATTCCAGTGCACTTTCCCTA
>NW_006798376.1:1457788-1499453 GCF_000442215.2 Lipotes vexillifer
GGCAAAGCAGAAAAGCAGGACTGTATGATTTGGAGATACCCTTTCTGCTTAACAGCCAGATTCTAAGCTTAAGAGGTCACCTTGGTAAAGTCATATTGGTAAATAAATTATGACTAACTTTATTCCAAGCCAAAAAAAAAAAACCACACACACACACACACACACACACACACACACACACACACACACTCTAGCAACAGAAACTATGAGTCATATTTCTCCTTATTCAGGCTTTTTCTAAACAAACTGATGTACTCTCCTCTTCCCAGGACACATAAAACGTACAAGCTGAGACACATACTTTGTCTAAATCACCCGGATGTTTACTTTGTCCCTCAACAGAGTTTCCTCATCCACACTCCAGATTCTCAGATTTCTCTCCAGCTGTGGGGAAGGAGATTTCCACATCTAGTAGAGAAATCTAGGTTGCCGGGATCCAAGGAGCTCCCCGTTCTTAGTTTCCCTAAAAGCCCATGGATTCCTTCTGAACTTGTTCATCACAGAATAGTTCTCCTGATGGAAAACAACTCCCTCCCAGATGCACCAATCACTGGCATACAAAACATTTTAAAAAGATAGGACAGTAAGTAGGCTCAGTATGAAAGACAGAAATGAAATAAGCCTCTAATATAGTATTGTAAATCTTCCTCAATAAAAAATAAAGAAGCCTCACTACAGAGATGATTTATAAGGATCAAAACTACAGCAATAAAATGGAGGAATATTAAACTGCTTTATCACACTGCTTTAGTTTTTTTAAACCCCAGAGTGTTGAGAAACTATCCTAGGAACATGATGGAGGAAAGTCAGCGTACAATCCCCAGAGGGACACATCCTTTCAAGCTTAGACTCAGGACGAGCAGCATAATGAATCAATGTATTAAGTCCCTTAGTTGGGGCCTTGTTGCACAATTTTAGCCACAAATACCATAAATCAGATGTCTTATTATTTGCAAGAATTAGAAGGAATTCACACATGTGGAGGTGAGTATGCCTATATGTAAACATTGTAGATGAATAATTTTAATCACTATATCATTATGCAAATATCAGATTACATTTTCTTTTTAAAAAGGATCAATATGGAGACACTTGTGCAAATGCTAGATGACAACATGAAATTAATGGCCACTTTTACATTTATCTGCTCCTGTGTCACCTTTAATGAGAATGGATCTGCTACCATGAAATGGGCTGTAAGCAGGTCAACTTGAAAATGGTGTGAGAAAGTACCTCTTTATTCGTCACATTATTTGCCATCAAATTAAAACTATGCCAGCTTTGCAGAGCTTAACTCTAATGCAGGTTTCACAATCTTCTAGAAAAGCTCTATTAAAGCTCAAAGCTTAAGAGCTTGAAAGGTCTGTCACTTATCCTTTGAAAATTTTTTGAAAAGGTCCAAAATCCCTAAAACTATTTTCATATGCACCTTCTTTTGCCATCTCTCCCTGTAAAATCTAGGGAAGGTGGGATCGTGATTTTGCTTTTCCACAAATGCGATCTCAACAAGTTGATTAGACTGTTCTTGTCCCTTACATAATTTGTGCCCAAAAAGTAGCATCATGGGGGCTTCCCTGGTGGTGCAGTGGTTGAGAATCTGCCTGCCAATGCAGGGGACACGGGTTTGAGCCCTGGTCTGGGAAGATCCCACATGCCGCGGAGCAACTAGGCCCGTGAGCCACAACTACTGAGTCTGCGCGTCTGGAGCCTGTGCTCTGCAACAAGAGAGGCCGCGCACCGCGATGAAGAGTGGCCCCTGCTCGTCGCAACTAGAGAAAGCCCTCGCACAGAAACAAAGACCCAATACAGCCATAAATAAATAAATAAATAAATAAATAAATAAATAAATTTATTAAAAAAAGTAGCACATGATTTCTTCAGACTAAAGTGTACCAAAGATACTCCATCAATAAACGTCCAAATAGTGCAATTCCTTAAAGAAATTCACAGAACTCAGCTTAACTAAGCAAGGACAGGTCCTGCCTAAAGACCACCATCTGTGCTTGAAGAGCTCCAGGCAGGAGGGTAGAAAGGAGCTTCAAGTCACACACACTTTCCTCTGATGCCAAAAGACACTGACCCTTAGTTCTTGGTCATTTAATATCCATTTTAGTAATAATGGTGCCTGCTGACTTACAGGTGGTGGATTTCCAAACATCACTGAGCCTAAGCAATTCTAAGACATCATCACTTTTATTCATCACCATTTAAAGTGACAGCTCTTACGCTATTACAGAGCATTTATTTCTAAGAACATATCCTCAGGGGTGGGAGGAAGGAAAAAATTACTGAGGTTTGGGGAAAGGGCAATATCAGAGAAAAAAATACAGTAAATGGGAAACCCGGATACACCAAGGACAAAGTCAGTGGAACTTTATTTAACTCTTTGGCCTCAGTTTTCTCATCTGTAAAATGTAAATGTTAGTACTTTAAAGATTTTTCTTGAGGATTAAATAATACATCTAAAGTGTTTTGAACATTGCTTAGCACACACTCAGTAACTGTTTGCTCATATTATCGTATTTTGTTTATTCCTAATCATAATCCTTCATTGTGGGAGGGTACCCTATTTTTGGTTGTAGAAACTGAGAGTCTGTTTAAAGAAACTTGCCTAAGATTACATACCTACAAGATGCTGAATCCAAAATTTAAACAAATACTCTTTTCATAACAAGTCATACAAACATTTAAAATATTTGAAATATATTTTCTACCTTCATCTTATATCCTAGATCAGTGATTCCCAAGAGTGGTCCCAGACCAAAAGCATGAGCATCACCTGAGAACTTGTTAAAAATGTAAATTTCCAGACCCCACCCCACACCTGTCATTCAAAACTGATATTACAAGGGCAGCTGTAAGCAGTTACTTTCTCTTCCTATGGACAATATAGCAATCTTAGCAGGAGTATTGAAACATATCCTAGAGGAACTGTGAAACACTGGAACATGTGTTTAGTCAAGATCGTATTGAGTTATACGCTGGAGGTTTTGAACAAAAGACAGTTGAATTTCAGCTTTACCTGAGGGCAGAGAGCTGGATCAGTATATAGTTGACCCTTGAACAGCAGGGGAGTTGGGGTGCATGGGTCCACTTTCATGAAAATGTTTTCCACAGTAAACACTGGAGTGCCTCATGATCCACGGTTGGTTGAATCTGAGAATGTGGAATGGCAGATATGGAGGAACCATGGATACAGAGGGCTGACTATAAGTTATACTCAGATTTTTGAGTGCATGGGGGTTGGTGCCTCTAACCTCCACATTGTTCAAGGGTTAACTGTACTACCAATTGTCCATGTGACTTTGGGCAACTCCCACAACCAACCTAGGCCTCTGCTCTCTCATTAGTGAAATGAGCAACCTCTCATATCCCTTACAAGTTTGTATTCTACTCAAAGAACTCTAAATCTCTCCCTATGTTTTTATAAATATGATAAACAATAAAAAATCTGAGAAACAAGGTGACCTGTTGGATTGAGTTATAAGAAAATGAAATTTGGGGGGTTTTAAACTGGATCAGAGAAGGAAAAACTTGCAAGGCATTTATAAATTTCATTACCCCAGGCCGAAAGTAAAAACAGAGTACAGAAAAAAGTCTATATAATATCAAACTAATAATATAAGTATGTTACCTTCGTGGAGAGGCAAAAAGAGAATACCACTAACCCATGCTCACGTTAAGTTTACTATAGTGAGAAGCTTCATTAGAAGCTGTGAATGAACTGTGAACTTGAGTCCAGGTATGGTAGAATACTCAGACTGGGAATTCAGAAGCCTGAGTTCTAAGTTCTGTTTCTAACTGAATGTGAGCTTATTTTGGCCTCTGAGACTCAATTCCTTCACCTATAAAATGTGCACAGAGATGAAACTATATCTTGTCTTAGATTTTTCTAAAACTAAAATTTAATCATTACTGATGTATCAGACCAGACATGAAGATGCATCATTATGTAGGCTAGGCCGCTGCTAGTGACAGGTGTGGTCAGAACTACCAGATGAGAGAAATGTACAGCAATTAAAGACATATTTCAGAAAGGTTGGTCTGGGATATAGACTGAAGTCATAGAGTCAACCCCAAATGAAATTATCCACATAGTGAAGGTCATTCTGATATCCAAAGGATAGCATGAAGTTTCTAGAACAAAGTCATATTGCTTTTTTTTTTAAAAGAATCACTTTTCTAATATGCATATGTAAGTAACATTAATTATATGTTAGATGTATATACAAGTATTATTGTTTTAGAGAATAAGTTTTTGTTTTAGAGAATAACAAACTAGATTTGGGCTTACTCCCTAGGAATGGACATACGGAATAAGGAACCTTTACACAGCATCAAAATGTATATACCAGGGCTCTCAACGAGAAAACTGGGGCAGAAGGATTAATCAACAGAGTAGTTCTATAATTTGCCAAAGGCCCACTCCTCATCTGGACACCTTGTATGTGCATGCTGCTACGGCCCTCATAGGGAGCCATTAGCTTTGGGCTTTGTTATAAATTAGCTTCCAGGGATCTGATCAGAGATCCCTGGAGAAGATCCACTCTTCTGCCCAAAGAGGGCCAAACCACATGACTGGTAGTTTTAAAACTGAAAACTGGGCTTCCCTGGTGGCGCAGTGGTTGAGAGTCTGCCTGTGATGCAGGGGGCACGGGTTCGTGCCCCGGTCCGGGAAGATCCCACGTGCCACAGAGCGGCTGGGCCCGTGAGCCATGGCCACTGGGCCTGCACGTCCAGAGCCTGTGCTCCGCAATGGGAGAGGCCACAACAGTGAGAGGCCCGCGTACCGCAAAAAAACAAAAAAAACAAACAAAACAAACAAAAACAAACAAAAAAACCCTGAAAACAACCTTAATGGTTGGAGAGTCAGCTGAGAATCAAGTAGGTAAAGAACTTCAAAATCCCTAAACTTTAAAATTCTATTTATTGAAAATACAACATGAAACTTGGTGGCTAATACTATTAATTTCTCTTTCAACCTAAGGAAGGTAAATCAGAAATCTGTAATTGTTTGAGATCAGATTCTTTTTTCTGCCATAATGGTACACCATTTCCAGGGTGCTACACCATAGATCACCCTAGAAAATGCATCCATTCAAAGGGAGAGGAGTCTCTTAGGAGGATCTCCAGTGGGAGGGAACACAGCATATAAGGAAATGAAGGCTCACCATGGGACTAGAGCAAAGAGGGAATGAGAAGACAAGGAAGGAGATGGAGAGTGAGATGGACCTAGGGAGGTCAGCAGTAGCCAGAGGAAGCAGGGCTTTGACGACAGTGCCAAAGATATACTTTATCTTAGGAGTGAGTAGTCATGGAAAGGTTTTATGCAGAATGATGATGCGAGCATATCTGCCTTACCAAAAGATTCCTTAGTGGATCAAGAAAAGGTTTTTTGTGGGTCGACAGGCTTGATTTAGTAGCTTAAATTCCAAACAGTCCCTGCTGTGTCTCTGGTTTGTCAGGGAGGCATTAAGATAAATAGAGGGTCAGCAGCATCATAGTTTGGGGCCAACAGAACACCCAGTTCCTTCAAGCATATCCCAGTGGTCACACAGCTGCATTCTAATGCTCCTCCGGGTATAGATGTCTGTGCCAACAGTAGCACAGAGAATATGCTCAGAAAAGAAGCAACACAAATTAACTCTGGCAGTTAACTCTAGCAGTTATTTTTCAGAATCCATCTGCAAAACAACAGCATTTTTCAGTAGCCAAAGAAGATAGAAAATGCATCTCACAAAATCGCTACTGGACCTATAGCAATCGTACCTTGCTTAGCAGCACTGCCCCTTGAATATATATATATATATATATATATATATATATATATATATATATAAATCTTTATGTACAAAAGTATCTATCACCTCTATGCTTGCATGGAACATCTGTGTTTACATCAGGGAATGTGAAATTCAAGCACAAAAGAGAAACAACTAAATAGGATTAAAGACCAGAATAACAGTTTGATGTGGCGTTTAATAGCAAAGAGGCCAGACCACATGACTGGTGGTTACAAAATGAGTAAACACACTGGAATGAAAAAAACCGACTTTGATAAGAAAAATCCTTGCATTTTGTCTGTGCATTTACATGTCTGATGTGTCCCCTCCTTTTCTCACCCTCCAAATTTACTGCTTATTTAGAAAAGTGAAGTGTGGTATGGGGAGATGAGCAGTGATACAGAATCACTCCTCTTTCAGCCTGTCCCTGCCCTTGAAAGTCCTCCATTAGGAAGGCATTCCAATGTACCATAGAGACCCTCACTGCGAAGAATTCTGATGATTTCTAATACCATCTGCTAGAGTTTTAATTTTTCTGATTGTGTCACATTGCTTAAATCCTTAACAAACTATAAAGTATATGTATCTATAGTAGAAAAATTCAGATGAAAGTTTTTAGCAAGCATATTAGAGAAAAACACCCCGCCATGTGCATACACACAAGCGCACGTGCACACACACACAGGCTGCTACAAAGGATTTAAGTGTTAAGTCTATGTTTTTATGATAAAGTAAGTCTTTCTAAACATGAAACCATAAAGTAAAAAGTTGGCTGACTTAACTATATAAACTTTAAAAGCTTTTACATAATGTAAGAGTGGTAAGCAGAATTTTAAAATCAACAATAAACAGGGAAATAAAAAATTCTGAAGTTACAGTAGAAAAGTTTAATTTTGGTCATCTTAGTTTTTGACAAGATCTACATTTCCTTGGGGAATATTATATCATCCCAACAGCCTTGCAAAATAAATGGCAGCAAGTATTAACCTGGGAAAGTGAAGGAGGAATGATTACTCACTCTTAGTTTCACAAGTATAATAGCACAGGGCCCAAGATTAGAAGATCCCTATACTTGGTTTCATACTATGCCACCAGTGTCTTGAAATTTTTCACCATTTTTACAAAAGGAGCCCTGAATTTTATTTTCCAGTGGGCCCTGCAAATTACGTACTCATCCCACACTTACTGTCCTGTAAATTGCCTGCCTACAAAGTGGTAAGCTGTGTGCCAAAGAATACCAAGATGCTTAAGAAGTAGCTCTAGTCCTGAAAAGTCTGTAGTTTAAAAGTAGAGATAAGTTTAGCAGTGAGATTATAATAAAGTAGAAAATAACACACATGGTAGAAATGAAGCTCCAGAGAAGAAAGAGATTGCTTCCCAGTAGAACCATCAGTATCTGTGGAAAGGGCAGCTTTTAGTTGAATATAAAAAGAAGAGAGAGACAAACATTGACAATGGGGGAAAAGGCAACAGAGGCAGTGTGCTATATAAAAGCACAAGGTCTGCTTGGGCACATGGAATCATTTGGTTTGCCTGGGGCAAGAAGAAATCTGGCTGAAAAAGCAGGCGGCCATTGGCTGTGGGAGGACCTTGAATACCCAGCTAATGATGCTGTAACTAATTCAACAAGAACTATGAGCCACTGAAGCATTGTAGAAAGAGAACCAGTTGGTCACAGTCATAATTTAGGAAGATTAAAGCTGGCCCCAGGCAACAGTGGTCATCTGTCACCTTTCTGGACTCCCAGCCCACTACTACATACACAAATGATGTGGAGACTTGATGTTTTACAGAGTGGCCAGATGAAGAGTGACATCAAAGTCAGTGCCTGTCTCTTTTAGTAAATCAGTTAAACTCCACTTGCTCTAAGCTGACCAACAAGAAATGTTTACGCAGTCTAAGAGAACCAACTTTTATTGTTTCAGGTTTGAATTGTCAAAATAGATGACAAATTTGGGCATCTCTGAGAATACAAAAATAAAAGTATATCCAGGGTCAATTACACACACACACACACACACACAGACATCTACAATTTCTTAAAATTGTGACTCTAAAAAAGAGTTTTTGTTGGAGCCATGAAAGACAGCATTGGCACTCATTCCATTTCCTTATGAATACTAACTTATGGAAGCTGAAAACAGCATCATAAATACCCAGCTCTTAGGTATGTGAGACAAATAGTTAACTCTGTCCCACAGACAAGCATTTCACTGATTACCAATTAGGATCTTTCTCTGTCAGGGCTGCATCATAAGAAATCAATAACTTGTACTTTAATAAAGGCTTAAAAATGAACATTCACTCTTGTCTCTTTCTGTCTCCATTCACATACACACATCTATGTATCAGCACACATATCAACACATATATACATATATAACATACACAGATGGCACCTGAATAATTTAATTTCCTCGCAAACTATACTAATCTTCAAACAGAAGAAATTCACATTTCCACTTCTGTTTCATTCAATCACCTTTAGTAAAAACACCAACACCTTGCCAATAGAGTAATTTTTTTTAATATGGTCTCACCTGATGTCATATTTGAATTTTATTGTCCTTTTACCAGGAATAAAGAAAAAATTATGTGGAAATAAAAAATGTAATCAGAAACAATAAGTTAACCAAAAGAAATACCCAAGTAAGGAACAGTAAAATTGCATTTAAGAAAATTCAATAGATATCCAAGATTTTTCTATCACTGACACAATATGATTTTTTGACTCCATTTAAACCATTTCTTCACCAAAAGTAAAAAATAAAAAGGCCAGTTTAACATTCTAGCTCTCAAAAATGAAATCTTAATTGGTGTTGCACTCCCATTTAGCTCACATACTCTGTACATCACTATTTAGTGATGGTTCTGCTTCAAAAGAAAAATTATACAAAATAACTATTTTTCAAAAAAAGTCAAAGTTGTCAATATTCTTTTTAATGATAATATATACTCTTTAAAATAAAATAAGCAGAGAGACAAATGAATTTCAGTGACTATCAGTATATTCCTAAGAAACGAAAGCTGGCGTTTTATTCCAATTCCTATGGTGTACTGAGTTATGATAATATATAATATCAGGAAAAGAAAAGCTTTTGATACCTCAGAATTTCAACATAAAATGAATTTAATTTGGGAAATTAAATTCAGGATTAAAGGATAATAAATTTCTTGGAACTTTTCATCTTAGTCATCTGATCTTTAATATAGAACCTCACACAGAGGTGATTCAGTCTTATACTGTGGGTTGCTTTAGAAGAGGTAAATATATTAATTGATCAACAGTTAGAGATGGACTCAATATCCTTTTTGTTGTCATTGTTCCTGCAAATGCTCACTTGCTTCTCTCCTCTATGCCGCTCTCCTCTATGAGAGGATGTTGGATGAAACTCTGAAGTTCTGACTTGACCACCTATCATGAAATTTGGCAGCAGAAAAAGAAAGAAGCCAGTCCAAAGTCTTGTACTTCCACAAATTTGTAGGCTAATAAGACTGAGATAAAGGCAAAAAGTGTTCCGCGGGCTGCATTTCAGAGGAAGATTGAAAAGACAATAAAACACTCAGGAGAAAAAAAAAGCATCCTACCTTTTTAAAAATTCCATATACTCGGTATGCTTGATGAGTCCTGTCCTCATCATTATTGTTTGAAAACATTGTCGATCAATGGCCCAGAGTTTCACATTTACAAGAGCTGCAGAAAAAGGAAAAAAAAATTAAAGAATTTCAACAGTGAATTATAATGTGCAAAAGCAATGAGTTATTCAGTGGAATAAAAATGATTAACCTTGGTTTAAAGCTAATATCATAATGCTATCCTATTTAGTTAAGAAGGCAAGTATTCTTACAGACAAAATGTAGTTCATAATTTTCAATACTAGTATTAATGTCTATAAGGAAGATTCCTGTTGCTCTTATGTCCTTAAGGGATGAGACGGTCTAAGAACACATTGAAAGTATTTAGTAATTTCAAGACTATATACAAAGAAAATAGGATGAAGAATAAGAGAGGTTCACAAGAAATAACACTCCCTGGTAAGTAACCAGAATGGGGTTAATGACTCACATGATAGATCATATTTTAATTTTTAAAAATATAGGTGAAAATTTAGTTTTCAGGTTTGGGGTTAACTTAACAGAATAGAAATAATAATTACAATTAAATTGTAACCTGTGCCCAAAGTTACCATATGAAGTTATCAATATATTAGCTATGCTTGTTGAATTTTAGTTTTTTCACATACCACTGTCTTTGACAATGAATAATTAAGTATTGAAACTGAATATCACAGAAGAGATCACTATTCGATCTATTAAGCACAAGACTAAAAGACAAGTTTTAGAAAGACAGATGTTATAGCATAAGAGAACAAAATATTAAGATAACCTTAGGTTTTAAAAGAGTACACTAAAAATGTTGTTAATTGAATCTGTGTGATGGGTATTCAAGAAGCATGTTTTACTATGCTATTTGTATGTTTGCAAATTTTCATAATAGAAATATTTTAAGTTAGCACATGAACTAAAAAAGACAATTCATACTTAGTACCCATGGAGTATGGGGTAGAGAAGGGCTGTGCAGGGGTTTGAGCAGGACCAGTGAATGGGGCTGAGGTATAGTTTAGTGATCCAAAAACAAAAACGGACGAATGCAGTTCTCTCTTCTTCAGTTCTCAGACTAAGCCCAGTGAATGCAACAGATCAAGATTTGGGCATAAGGGAGAGGAGAAAATGCTCGAGTAATCAGGCCATGTATGCACCTTGCAGGAGGATGCTAGAAGTAATCCACAGAGGAACAGATGAAAAAGATGATAAAAGGACTATTGCACTCTAGAGCAAACCTTTATCTTTGAACTTTACCTAATTTTTCCTTGCAAAATTGTTTGAAGCTGAAAAAGAAAACATGACTTCTCCCTTGGCCAGCTGTTTACTGGAGAACAAAGATTGTCAGTTAAGTAGAAAAAGAACAAAGCAAGGACTGGTGTGTGCATGGCTCCGTTCCAAATGGCCTTCAAAAATCAACCTTCAGCAGAAAACAATGCTCATCTCACAGGTATTCTCCAGTCACATTCTAGTTCCTCTGTTGAACCCAGGCTCCTTTCCAGAACACCTGTTTACTTGAGACAAACCATAGAACTGGATGATACAGCCACGAAGGACTGAGAAAATCAGGACAAGATTCATAAGAAGTAGACCCTTAAAAAATGATACGGGGCTTCCCTGGTGGTGCAGTGGTTAAGAATCCGCCTGCCAATGCAGGGGACACAGGTTCAATCCCTGGTGCGGGAAGATCCCACATGCCGCGTAGAAACTAAGTCTGTACGCCACAACTACTGAGCCTGTGCTCTAGAGCCTGCGAGCCACAACTACTGATCCCACATGCCACAACTACTGAAGCCTGCGCGCCTAGAGCCCATGCTCCGCAACAAGAGAAGCCACCACAATGAGAAGCCCGTGCACCGCAACGAAGAGTAGCCCCCGCTCGCTGCAACTAGAGAAAGCCGCAATGAAGACCCAACGCAGGAAAAACAAATAAAATAAATAAATTTATTTTTAAAAAATGATAGGAGTTGAACGAGGAGAGAGACACAAAGGGTAGTCAAGTGGGGAAAATACATAAACAAGAGCACAGCTGGAAGTGAGTTTGGGCTGTGAGAGTCCAGTCAGGGATAAAACAGACTGCAATGGTTGAGATTTCTATAACGTTGCTACACAATTTGAGAGTAGGTTGATGCGGGGCCCTGGAAGCCAGGCAAGGCATAGGAAGCAAGGATTAATTTGATGAACAACAGAAAGCTACTAGCGATCTTAAAAAGACAAAACAAAACAAAGAACCACAATTTTAAAGGATATACCACAGGGATATCAAAAAAAAAATTAAATGCTTACTAGAAAAAAAAAAAGTATTTTCTATATTCATCATTTTTAATGGTCCCAGGTGTTTCCAGTATAGACACTCCTCCTTCTAAAGGACCAATTAGGATATGCCAACAAATTTTATTTTAAAAATAGCAGCAATAGTTGTATTATACATATTTTTTAAATGCACAAAGGCATGATTAAAAGCATAATGTCAAGGTGAAATAAAGCATATATACATTTTAAGGCTTTGCCCCGCAGAAAGACATCACAGTGCATACTCCTGGTAACAGTATATAAAAGCTTCTAATACAATCTTGTATATTGAAAGATATCATAGTGATAGCTGAGAAAGACTAATCTAGGAGGGACACACTGGATTCAGAAACACTGGAGTCAAGCCGAACACAGACCAACACTGGCGCCATCAAAATAACACTTTTTGTACAAACCATAGGGCACAGTAGTTAATATGATAAAAGCTCAGCGTGAGGAAAATTGTTCTGATACACTGTGCGCACAGGTTCAGACAAGGAGTAAGGAGTGCCAGGCAGAGGCCACAGTAATTCAGGAGTGAAGTGAGGAGGGTCTTAGTGAATTAGACAGCAATGGGAGTAACAGCAGAGGCTTGGCAGAGGGTGTGTGTGTGTGTGTGTGTGTGTGTGTGTGTGTGTGTGTGTGTGTGTGTGTGTGTGTGTGTGTGTTCTAAGTTACTTGCAGCACTATTAGTCTGAGTTCACACTTCAAGGCCAGGCTCCGTCCCTTGTCTCTCCTGATAAACAACCTTTCTGTCTTACAACTATAGCTTTTTCTGTGTCATTTACCGGCATTTTGCACGTTACCAACACGGTCAATTATCTCTATGTCTATGTTACCTCAAATAAGTTTGTACTACATTCCCTCTGAGAAAAGTCCCTGTCTTGTTTCCTCTAACTTCCCCCAACTCAAGAAACTTGCTTTTTATTTGATAAACACTGGGTATAATTGTTAATTAATGTAATTTGTGTACATGAAGTTCACCTGCAGAAAATATATATGCCTAGTCAGACTCTAAGGTTACATTAAAGTGTCTAAACTGAATTTATTAGATATCATAATTCATGTGTAGAAAAACGATCTCTGAAATTAAGTTCACAGAATTCAGTATTTTTGTTTTATCTTCTGATTTCAATAGCCCATGTAAATGGAATGTCTGAGTAAAACTGTGTTCCAGATATTTTGCATGATAATCAATATGGCTTAATGAAACGTCAAGTTTGTCCATAACCTTGGGCAAGTTGCCAACACCTTTTTTATATGCTGCCAATATGCATATTAGTCAAGTCAGCATTTTACAGGTGGGCAAGCATGACTAATAATCACCTTGTAATGTTGTCAGAAGTATGGTTATACTGGAGCTGTGATTAACATCTTGCTTCTTAAACAGCCTGCTGGAGTATATGTCTGTTGCTTCCATAACTTAGAGAACATTCAAAAAATCCATTTACCTTTGATATTAAGTGGTATATTAATCTCTGTAGGGGATAAGCACTTCACAAATAAAATTCCTGTGATTTTCACAATGATTACTGTTGTTGAACACATAAGTCTGAAGAGTGTAAAGCAGAAAAAGGGTTGGGAAGGGATTTTCCTTTTTGTTCAAGTATGTATCTAAAATTCGCTATTGCAAACATTTATCATTTTTTCAGGTCAAGGCCAGATTGAACTCTGTGGAAAAGATACAAGTTACCATTACTCTGGGATCTCTAAGTGTATGAGTACATTAAGAATACCTTCACTGTAGGCAAAAGTTGACCTTCATTTAGGGGACACCAAGATTATAGGAGAATGAGCCATAAAATTGTGCTAGACTATGAAACCACAAATCTGGGTTTGGCTTAAACTCTCCTACTAGGGAATTCATCTGCTGCCCAATTTGAATTTTGGAAGAATACCGAGAAAGCATGTGTAGGTATAGAGCACTTATAGACTCAAGTAAGTATTCTGCCCATATTTATTTTACGCCAATCTAGTTGACACTGTTGCTATATATAAGGGACAGAAAACAAGGTGATGATTCTTGCCCTCAAGAAACTAGCAATCCAGTACAGAGGCCGACAAACTATCGTCCATGCCAAATCTAACCTCTGGTCAGTTGCTTTCCTCACTTAGGAAATTCCAAGGATTTTAGGATCTCTGTGCCAGAAAAGAGATGAAGACCAATACACACTTCTTATTCTCCCTCCTCCTTCCCACCATGCACACACCTAGAAAAGGCCATTTGAGGACATAATCAGGAAGAGGGCCCTCACCAAAAACTCCACCATACTGGCACCCTGATGCTGAACCTCAAGCCTCCAAAACTCTGAGAAATAAATGTTCGTTGTTTAAGCCAACCAGTCTATGGTATTTGTTACAGGAATTTGAATGGGGACACCTGGGGTCCATGGAGCCCCAAGCAGTCTGTGGATGAAACACAAAGGATTTGTGAATGTGAGGTGGGACAACATCTTTATTTTTACTACCCTGTTACTGAAATTTAGCATTTCTTCTATACGTATAGGCAACAAACCACAGTAAGTGGTTTGCCAGCAATAGAAACCATGGCTATTTTTATATCATCCTACATTTGCTGCAGATATCTTAAATATAATTTACATTCATCATTATTTTGAACTTATGGTAGTTACTAGAGCTCTAGATCTCATGTTTAATGTGTTATTTTTATCACAATTATTAAATGTTTTATCATTGTATCTCAATATAAATGGTTCTTTGTAATCCTGTGTATTTTATTTTATGCTTTTATAAACATTCTTAGATGAGTCCATATGCTTCAGAGTGACAAATAGGTCCATGGCACCCTTAAGATTAAGAGCCCCTGCTCTAAGCATCCTGGAGAAAGGATTACCTCAGAGAAGAAGACAGGAAGAGTGGTAAGTGAAGAGGTAATACTTTAGCTGGTCTGCATCCATAGGGACATACAAATTACTAAATAAGTATGGTTTACTTATTAACAAACAGCCACTTCCCTAAGTTCCCTGACTATTCCCAGCCCTCTGTCCAGGACTTCCAACGATTTCCTCAGCTCAGCAAATAAAGGGTTAACACTGAGCCCCGCATATCAATATTCATATAATTTCTTTGCACGCTTCTCTTGTGCCTGGGATGGCACAAAGTAGAGCTCATCAGGTGTTTTCTAAATTGCATTTTGTGTGTATGTCAAACATTCCGTCCAAATAAAATCTCTATTCTTGTACTTCATTGGAAAAATTACTCTAGACCTTCATAATCTCTATTAGAAAAGGATGAGCTTTCAATTTGAGCTTTTCCAAGTGTCTTGCCCTAGCAGCAAAACACTGAGTTTTCTGACAAGGATTCCAGAGTGACCTATTCTTCCCCAAGTCGGCCCCTGTTTTCCAGGGAACATTCTCAGAGAGTAGGTAGGTCTCATCTCAAAGCTTCTGCTGATCTAAACTGTGTGTGAATGAGCTAGAAGCTTTGGAGGGCTTATGTGGGTGGAAGAACAAGACAGGTGTCATTAGCTTGCTCTCCTACTTCACCTTCAACATGAAAAGAGCTCCAGCTCATACCGTAAGGTACTTTACTATATGCTCCAGGAACTCCAGAAACTTTATTTTTACACCCCACCTCACCCCCCATTTTCTTGAAGCTTGAATCATCTGTGATAACTCAGTGCTACAGAATCAGCTTACAAAAGACCTTTAGGGGGTCCATGAAGCCCACAATTTCTTATTACATTATTAAGGCATATGTTTGCCTAAAGCCAAATTCCAACTGCTGGAATGTTGAGACAAATGCTTCATAATTAGAAAAGGCCATTTGCTGTTTACAGTGCATCCGGAGAGCATCGATATCTCCACTGTGCAGACTGCGTCACTGTTAGTATGGGGGTTATATTTTAAACTTTCTTGCCTAGAAAAGTTCTCTCTTTAATGATATGTATTCTATGAAGATGGTAGATTGTCAAGGTGGACATTGCAGGACTTCGCTGGTGGAGCAGTGGTTAAGAATCTGCCTGCCAATGCAGGGAACACGGGTTCGATCCCTGGTCCGGGAAGATCCCACATGCCGCGGAGCAACTAAGCTCATGTACCACAACTACTGAGCCCACACACCTAGAGCCCATGCTCCACAACAAGAGAAGCCACCGCAATGAGAAGCCCGCTCGCCGCAACTAGAGAAAGCCCATGTGAAGCAACAGAGACCCAACGCAGCCAAAAATAAAAAAAATAAAGATAAAATAAAGATGGACATTGCAGATAATAATCATTATTATAAGCTTAACAGTAGAAAAATCACTTATCAGTATTGTCATGATGTGCATGTATTTGAAAGGAGTTGGTACAGTGGGCTGCCCTTTAAGGAAGCCAAAAGGAGTGATAGTTTCTTTAAATTCTGCTCAACTTCATACCTTGAACAATGTAACTGGTAAGACCAAGTGCTAGCTTTCTGAAGATATTAAAACATTAACATGATGATTTTAAAATTTAAATTCACTCTCAAATGTTAAAAATACTGAAAGGGACAAATAGGTGGTAATTTATTTTTGTACAAGTACACAAATAATAACGAGCATTATTTTGGTACCATTATTCAACATTTACTATACAACATAAGAACTTTATGACTGTTATAACTATTTATCCCATAATAATCCTACAAGATATTCTTGACCCCTTCCTATAAATATGAAAACTCAGTCTCAGAGAAGCTAAGTTGCTGCCCAGGTCACACATATAATAATTCTAAGACTCAGTTTCATTCTGACTCCAAAGCCTGGTTCTTTTTACTCTTGCATGCTTCTGAAACTGGGCTAAGGATATCTGCTTTCCTCACCCTCTTTTTCTGACCCACTTCACCACCCTACTCATCATCACTGAATATCACAGGAGCAAAAGGAATAGGAATTTGACTTCCATAACGGAGGTGGTGAAGATTTCTTGAAATTAAAACAGAAGCTTGGGCTGCAAGTTTTACCTAAGGTTTAAAAGCAATGGGAGCCTTCAAAAGTATTCTGTACCTGAGGCAGGCTCCTCATGACCATCTTCTACCCCACCTCTCCCTCTCCTGGCTCTCAGCACCATGGCACGCCTAGCACATCCCTGTCCCTAACCTCCAGAGTTACCAGGAGCTCCCTTCTGTCTTTAGTGGCCTTCAGTGAAAAAGCTCAAGAAGCACTGTGCTTCATTCTACAGGCTCCAGTTTTAATGCAGGAGGAGTCCCAGTGGTGTCAAAAAGTCATCTTTAAAAGTCAGGGGCTTCCCTGGTGGCGCAGTGGTTGGGAGTCCGCCTGCCGATGCAGGGGACTTGGTTTCGTGCCCCGGTTCGGGAGGATCCCACATGCCGCGGAGCGGCTGGGCCCGTGAGCCATGGCCGCTGGCCCTTTCTTTTTTTAATGATTGTATTTAAGTGTGGAAATTCTTTTTCTTCAACTGCAAGTGACTTACAAAGTAATGCTGTTTAGGGGGTAAAGACTGTGCTCCTGGTTCCTGTTAAAAAAAAAAAAAAAAAAAAAAAAAAAAAAAAGACCCAGTTTAAAGGCCACTCTCTCCATGAAGGCTTTCCAGTTCACCCCAGCTAAAATTTCTCTATTTTTTTTCCTACAACCTTCTGATTTTGCCTCCTTTGTGGTTTATCACTCTGACTTGCTTCGTAGTTATTCATGTACCTGAATCATATCAGTACCATACATGGTCCACTGTGAGTACTCATAGGATTCAACAAATGTTTTAGGGTAAATAAGTGACTAGGTTACAAGAGGAAACAATCTGCGAAAAAGAAGAAACTGAGGATATTCACTCTGGATGAGAGAAAGCAAAAACTCAGTAACTGTCCTAAAAGATTTGACGGCTTTGTTAGACTTTAAGTCAATACAATGAAGCTGTTTATAGTAGCATTAAGGGCTAGCCTGAAATCAAAAGTTGGGAGACATTTATTACAAACATTCTTCAGACATTTGAGAACTTACTACTGCCCAGAACTATATTAGGCACTGGTGATACAAAGATAAATAAGATACATACCTTGTTCTCAAGTACCTCCTTGCTGTTGAAAGCTAACTTTCCTTACTTTTCCTGTTTATTTATATATTCACTTCTTTATTATTCCACCTTATGCTAATTAGTCTTAATTATACCACCTCAAGCAAAATTTGAATCAATCCACTCCATAATGTTTCTGGTGGATTAAGAGGTAATTCCTTCCTACTTGTCAAGGACAGAACTAAGCCAGTAATTAGAACTGACAGGATTGGTGATTAAGACTCATGTAATGACAAAAGGAATGCAGCAATGGCTAAATCTTGTCCTAAGAAACTTCCCATCACAGGAAATGCTCCAGTAGACCACCTAATAAAATAGTGGAGAAAGACTTCCTATATCAGATGGAAAATTGAATTGGATCACCTCAAAGGAGTAACTGAACCACAAGATTTTATACTAGGTAAGAGATCAATGCAGAGAAAAGTAAGTCATAGATCTACATGAATGAATACATAATGATAGTTATTTTGAGGCAACATACTCCTGTAAGGGGCATTGTACACAGGATGATGGCTTCGTTACAGGCCTATGCGAGAGAGTCAAATGTCTAGAAAAAAGGTGATATCATTTGTTAATGTTAAGGAAATGGCGTCTCAGTCAATGCTTTATGCACAAATTGAAAGGCTCAGGAATACAAAAGACATAAAGGCATGAGACAGCATGCTACAGTATGAAAGCCAGTAATCTGGCCTGTGTATCTTCCCTGTAACCACACAGGAGCTGTGTGGCCTTGGGCAAGTAATTTAAGCTTTCATCAGTCTATTTTAGGAAACCGAGATAATAAAGTATATGCCTCATGAAATTCTTCTCAGATACGAATGAAATTTTACTCATCGTAAATATTCAGCCTGATACCTGGCATCTCAAATCTTCTTCACTCAAGGATGTCCTTTAATGATGTTTCCATCTTATAAACACATAGAAAACACACATTAACCTGCGGGCTAATGGCAATGAATTCTGAGTTAAAAAAAATACCCAACCAACCAACCAACCAACCCAAAAGTTTACAGTAGTCATGAAGTTGGTTCACTACCTCAGAATAATAAAACAGAACATTACTTGGTGAATTGCATACAGGTTTAGGAAGGCTTAAAGGTTAAGAGGAAAATTAAGATAATGACTCAGTATCTTAATATGATAACAAAGATAAGAAGCTGGCTTACAGCAGCATAGAGCTCTTTGAGGGCAAGAAGTGGGTCTTGTTCATCTTTTTATCCCCAGTGCAGTGTGTCTCCAGTTACTGGCATGTAGAAAACGACCAATAGATGTTTGTTAAGTGAATAACTCACATATATACCTGCCTGGCACATTTAGGTATTCCTTAATTCTATTATAAACAGGCCTCATATAATTTAGTTGAAATCAAATCTTTGAAAAATTCTAGAATATTCTTCAACAGATGGTTTGTGATCCTTTAGAAAGGAAACAGAGGCTGGGTGGCCAGTCCACCTCAATGATACTCATTTTCAATGAGTTCTTCAGTACGTAGAGGCTCTCTATCACATCAGTGAGGCTCCAAACATGGCACATTTTGGACCTCCATCATAAGCTTCAATCTCTGGCAAGTTACTGAGGTGCTTTAGCTAGCAGCCCTATTATGGTGACAATTTCCTGCAGTTTGGCATATTTTAAACAGTGTGCCTAATTCAAAAAATATCAGTACATGGTCCCAATTCATGAATTAAAAGTGTCCAGTCCCAGCTAATAAAGTTTGGGGCTTGATTTAATATTAAATCTCTCTTCTCCCCTGGAGCCCTTGCCGTAGGTATCAGGAACAGGGCAGTTATCCCTCTTCTTTGCTCTTTTTCTCCCCCCTACAGCTGCATGTTTCTGGCTAGGGCTGCCAGATACAGCCACAGTATCCAGTTAAAAAAAAAAAAACAAAAAAAAAAACAAAAAATATCAGTACATGGCTGGTAAATGTCATAGCACATCTGTTCATAACAAATTTTAAGTCTCGAATCTCATTAAGGAAATGGGTATTACATCTGTAAGTCCTCTTGTCAGTTGGATGAGCTGCATCCCAAAACACTGCACCAAGATGCTGAAAACATATGCTTACCTATTTGCTGAAATTCAAGCAGACATCTTTACAAAGTCACACTAATAACTTTTCCTTGCAAGTTGAATTACATGACTTCAGCTTGGAAATGTTATTAAAATTTTGTCTCCCAAAGGAGGGGTTTCCTTTTTCCTAGTCAGTTCTTATAGCATACTGTTTCTTTCTGCAAACACCACGTCTCTATGCCAGAAGCCATATATTTGATGTATGCCTAATTAATCTCATTTCTCAAGGGGAAGAAAATGAAGCATTAAGATTAGATGTCCATTAACCTCCTGTTGTATCTTCCCTGAAGAGCTCCCTGTTGATGTGCTTTAGAAGTTTCCATTTTCGTTGTATACCTCTCCACCTTAGTTCATTGCTACCTTAAGGCTAGACTCAGCCATCATAATTTATGATCCTTTTCAAGTCCTCACAGAAATATGAAAACCAATGCTTCTGTCTCGGTCCCGTAAGTATACGACCCAGCTGGTTAAGAGAAACAGCTGCAATACGACTTCACATTTATTTTCTAGGCACTAGTAGGCTTTGAAATAGAAACGTCCATTTTTGGCCCATCTCTTCTGTAGTAAGTTATATATAATTCTCTACATTTGGCAGAATTCTGGGGAGAAAAATCCTAAGGAAAGGGAGTACTCTAACCATGTCCTCCACTGGCAGATGACGTAGAGGACATCAAGAAAGTCAAGTGAGCTCAGCTGTTTTATATTTTCAAAATTGTCTACTTTTGGCATATAAAGAGAATGCCATTTTCCTTCTTGTGATTTTACTCGTCTGGAAGATGCAGTGTTGCAATGACAACTGATCATTCAACAACAATAAGAAAAATGAGCTTTAACTGAACTGAATGCAGAGGTTGGTTGTGCTATGATGCAATATAGAAACTGACAGTTCTTATTTTTACAGATGAAAAAAGCAGTATCTTCTATATTTTACAGAGTCGCTGGTTTCTTCTGGAGAAAAATCTGGACTTCTAGAAAAGAGGATTCTCTGCTTAAATATATTAAATATATCCACTTTCCTTGCACCAAACATCGTTTTCACACAACAGCACCAACTGTGAAGGCATCAAGGTGATAGAGTGCAAACTAGCCACCTAATGATTTGCCTTTGGTCAGAATAGCTGTGCCAACTCCTTCGGCAAATAATGGCAGACCAAGCACAGCCTGTCATTTGCTCACACCACTGAAGGATGTATATTTGCTAAGAGGAGGTGAAGACAGATGGGAATAGACGTAGCAGGGTTACTTCTAAACTCAGCCTGCGTGGGCATGTTGCTGTGCCTGCCCTGGCAGCGTCTCTTCCTTGGAGAACCGCCATGCTGAGGAATTCAATCCCAGGGTCCCACCCCTACCCATTCTTCATCCTCCTTTCCCCCTTTCTGAGTATGTGATCAATCAAGTTACATTTTTGCTCAAGCAAGACCAAGTCTGGTCTCTGAAGCCCCAGAAGGAGTCCTGCATGCCTTACAAATTGCTAATTCTGGCATAATCACTGCATAATATAGAAAAGAGGTTAAGCTCTGGAATCTTTAAGTCATTTGAATAGGATTTTATAGTTTTCAGAGTGTTTTCACATATATAATTCTAATTTTTTGAAATGATACTTAGATAAAACAAGTTATAATAATTCCATTATATCAATAGGAAGAATAAAAAACAAAAAAGGTACAGAGAGATTAAGTGATTTTATAAAAATATATCCAGCCAAATGCCGATAGCTACAGAGTACATTTCCCAAAACTCCTTCAAAGGCATTCTCAATTCACTTATCACAATTGTAACCATAATGACCAAAAACATTCAGATCAATATGGTACTCATTTAAGATTTACATTTTCCAAATTGTAAATTTGGACTGCATGACCTTTATAGAAAGTAGATTTTTTTTTCAAGGATACATTGCCTAATAATAACTGACACATTTCTAGAAATCTTAAGCAGTCTAGTTGTCTTGATCTAATTCTCGAAAGTTTGAGTGGTAAAAGATCTCAAGACACAGCTGAATCATTACAAAGCACTGATACATAAAGAAAAAAAGGAAAACACTGAAGTCATAAGTGAAGCTTGAATGTGGTAAGTTATCTGTTCCACAAAAAAGTGTTTAGGAAATACTAACTGCCATGCACTGTAGATATGATAGGAAATATATGTGTATTGTTTGCTATCTTCTAGGAGCTTGCAATGGTTCAATGGAGGAGAGAACAGTTAAGCAAGCAGTATCAATATGGGGTGGTAAGTGCTAGGCTCACCTGGTAGGTTCACAGGGTCTGTAGGGAGCATCTATCAGGAGCATCTAATCAACTCCTAGGGGTGAGGAAAGATTTCCCTGAGAAAGAAGAGCTTACGGTGAGACCAGGAGGATAACAGTTTGTCGAAATAAAGAAAGGGAGGACTGGTCAAATTCCTGACGGTAATGAAGTTAGCAAAACTTTACAACTTAAAAATTTTTTTTAATCTTATTTCTCTTTTCCTTTCATTTGGCTCCATCCACAAAACAGACACTCCTTATTTAGCTCAAAGCCATAAACTCCTAAAACACATGCAAGGCATCTCTACCGCTCACCACTGAGATCAGAGACAACAAATCCACCCCCTTAGATTGCTGTGCTGCCATATTTTATAGAACCCAGGCATAACTTCAGCAGATCTTAGCCAAAATTAATGAAACATCAACAAACTTTCCACCTTCTCTGACTTCACTGATACCATTCACTCCATTCTCAAACTCCAGATTTCTAAAAATTACCCCATACATCCTGACAATATCCTCAGTTACAGACTTCTGGGGATTTCAAATCTATATTCTTTAGTATAACTAATACCACCTGCTTTAAGTATGTAGTCAATCACGAGAAGTGGAGACAGTACAGCTTATTAAGTTCCTTAACCCAGATGCTACAACGGTGTAACCACAGATACATTACTACGTGAAGATAAATCAGTTACCATCTTAGGCTAACTATTGGTCTATTTATCTATATTGGCTGCTTGAGATGTCTCCCAGTCACTAAAAACAGTAGCCGGTGTGTGCTTTCTTAACCATACGATGTCCTCATCAACTTGGCTTTATGCATTTAAACATGGCATGAGTGTATTATGTCTGTTCAAATACAAACATGTATCAGACATTGAGCATGGTTGACAGTGGCCTTGGCTGGAGTACAACTCAATCTAAAATGTGGAGTTGGGAGATAATCAACATAACTAGCCTCAATCTTTATTGTTCCTTGTATCTTGTTTCTGCCTAGTATTGCCAAATAAATCTACTAACAAATTTGAAATCTTCATTGTAAATCAATAATACGATAGATAGACATTGATCTGTTACAAGCTGCATTTAACTAGGCAGCCAGAAATACGTTTTAGGATGTAAATTTTATCCTTTTGATTTTGTCTTTGCTGGCTCTTTCAGCATCCCTGGTCAATGTTTTTATGCAATTGTTTTCCAATCAGGAAACAGTAATAAAGAGGAAAAAAACCGTATCAGGGTAGAAGTGAAGAGATGCGTATGCAAAGGATAAACTGAGAACTAAAGACTGGAGTTTATACTCAATACCACTGTTTTTCCCCCTCTCATTTCATGCACTGGTTTACCACTCACCTAGCGTCATAGTTCATTTTTTTTAGGGCATTAATGAAAAATACCAAGAAGAAATAAAGGAGCTATTTCTGATGAGGACTTGACATGATTCCAAATGTTCTTTATATAAAAATAATCAAATTACAATTTTATGGCTTAAAAAGAAAGAATAACAACCCCAGTGAGCAACCTGGATTCTAAAAATGAGGAGAACGTTTTTTAATTAGTCATGGTTTTCACACTAATTACTCTCCTGTTACAGGTGAGCCTTTTTCCATCAGTAACATACCTGTCCTTTCAATGATAAAGAGGAAGATGAGAGGCAAAAACAAAATTATTACTTTTTATAATTTTTTAAATTTTATTTATTTTTGGCTGCATCGTGTCTTTGCTGCTGCGTGCAGGCTTAGTCTAGTTGCTGCACATGGGCTTCTCACTGCGGTGGCTTCTCTTGTGGCAGAGCACAGGCTCTAGGTGTGCAGGCTTCAGTAGTTGTGGTGAGCAGGCTTGGTTGCCCCAGGCACGTGGGATCTTCCCGGTCCAGGGATCAAACCCGTGTCCCCTGCACTGGCAGGTGGATTCCTAACCACTGGGGCACCAGGGAAGTCCCAAAAAGGTAATTTTTTATTCCAAAAGCTGTGACCATTTTTAAAGCTAAATTAATGGCAGCCTAATTGATCCTAATGAAACTATACAGTCAGATCGAGACTTAGGAAATTGTTCTTTATTTCATCAGGGAAGGAAGTTCAATACTCTAATTGTATTTCCAGATAAACGCCAGAATTAAGCATGTGTTATAAGGGTAGCTTACTTGAAGTAGATAAGGCAGACATCCCCTCCCCCATAAACAATTACAAGCTCTGGGGTACAGTCACAGTTCAATCAGGCTGCTCCAATAATCAGCAAAGCAACAATCATTTCAGGACTTATGCCACATGTAAAATAGAACTGGTACTGACTGTAAAGAAACATTCCAATTTCTCTAGAAATGTCCCATGATAAAACCATTCATTCTTCCTGACAGTTATAAGTTGTTCCGTTTTCCTTTTACTTTTTTAACTTGGAAAAAGACGACCAACCTATGCTTACAGTTTAAAAACGCGAGCGCACACAGCAGCTGATGCTGAATATACGATGGGAGCGCCACACACAGAGGCTGCACCGAAGTACCACAGGGGAAACGCATTCCGGGGTAATTGCCAAGAAAGCTATTCATCTCCACATCAGACACAATGGCATTACCAGGCAGGGAGAGAAAGAAGAGTTGAAGGACGCCATCCTGCACGCAAAACGTGCATTTCAACTTTATTAGGCCTCAACTAAGAGACGCTGCGCGGCAGCCAAGTCAATGATTGCTGTGGAGACAGCAAAGTCAGAAGCCTGTCAAAGGTCAGCCCCAACCAGCGTGGAGGAAAAACACATCAAACAACTGAGCAAAAGCAAGCCTTTCACAAGCAGAGTGCTAAAAGTAGCAATTACGTATAATGAAATGTCAAAAGGGATGAAGAGTTAACCAAGATGACAAGGGAGCAAACACCAGAGCCAACCCTTTCCAAAGAATTAGCCACTTTGGCAAAGATTAAGTCAGCCGCCTCATCTGTTTGCAAGAAGCTATGCTCCTATCTTCTAGGACTGTGGTTTGTTTTCGATGAGACTAAAGCTCACATCAGACTTTTCTACACATTCATAAACTGCCTCGTTTGCAAAACAAAGGAACCATACCTTTAAAGGAGGGCTCAACAGCAAAGTATAATCCACAGCGTCACTCAAATCGGGAACCATTTCAGGAAGACTAAGGCAGCGGTTCTCAAACTTGAGAGGCACTGAATCACCTAGAGGGCTTTTTAAATACAGATTGCTGGGCTCCACCCCCAACAGGTATTGGTTTGGCCCCAAGAATTTACATACGTAATAATTCCCAGGTGGCGCTGATAGATGCTGCTGGTCCAGGCACCACAACTTAAGAACCATTAGTCTAAGAGAAAGTAATGAGTACATATACTTTCATGCCTAGACTTGTGATTGGAAGAACAAACAGAGTAACTTACTTAAACATTTTAAATCTTTTTGACATATCCAAAACCTTCAGGGAAAAATCAGGGGGCAATTTAATTGGGGTAGAATATTAATTTTGTTTTTCTTCTCAAATAGATTATTTTCTGTTACTAAGGGTCTTAGATCAGTACTTTGTAAACTTAAATGTATATAAGAATCCCCTGGCGGCCTTGTTAAAATGCTGATTCTGATTGCATAGGTCTGGAGTGAGGCCTCAGATTTAACCTAACAAGTGCCCAGGTGACACTACTGCTGCTGGTCCAAGGGCCCCACTTAGAGCAGCAAAGTCTAGGATACAATAAGAAACAATGTAACATGGGGGTCAAGGGTGAGGACTCAAGAGTGGAGCTGCCTGAATACAAGGGCAAGCCCTGTCATTTACTAGCTGTGGGACATGGGCAAGTGACTTAACCTCTTTATGGCTCAGCTTCATCCGTAAAATTAGATTAAAAAGAGTACCTACCTCAAACATTGTTGTGAGAATTAAACAAGTCAATATGTGTAAAGCACGGTGCTTGGCATGGGATAAGTATTCCACAATCATTACCAGTGTATGCAGAGAAAGGTAGCTGATTTGCTTTTAAGCAACCCACTTCTATATTTGTTTTTTATATTCTCTTTACAGCTGCTTCATGTCAAGCAGTTCTTGTTGAGGATGGGAGGCCAGGGTCTCATAAGATTAAATATTTGATTTGACAGAATTCTTCATCTAACTGCTGGATGCTATTGCATAGTTTATACTTCTTAAGGCTATATATAAAACGAGCCTGTCCCTGAAGATTTCAATGAGCTTTTGTCATTTTTTTTCATCCAAGGCAGTACTGAACTAAGTCGTGTGTGTGTGTGTGTGTGTGTGTGTGTGTGTGTGTGTGTGTGCACAGGTGCGTGGAGGGGGTTCTGATGATAAGAAAATATATACAAGTACTTTGCCTAATGTTGCAGACATAACTGGTGGTGAAATATTCACATATAACGACTTCCTTATTTTGTGTATGGAATAGAATTACAGGGACTTCCAACTCCTCCCACTACTCAAGTTTTCTTAGAAGCAATAGTTCTTATAGACAGGCAGAAACATACTTTCTCCTACTTTGCTTGCCCCTCCAGTGGAGAGTAGTGTTAATTCCAGCTGTGATTACTTAAGAGTCCTTATACCAGCCTTTGTTTTCTATTGGGGAATATAAATTTCTGGTGAACTAGAAGGTACCAGCTGAATATTTATGAAGTGAGAAAAGCAATAATTTCTCATTAACAATATAAAGAGATATTCTGAGGCCCAAACCACTTCTGTTATGATGGAACATTTTGCAATGCCTGTCTGCTTCCAAATGTCAGCATAGTAAGACTGTTTCTGCGAGGCTGTCAATATTTTATTGAAAGGGTAATCTGGGATAACTGTAGAGGCCTGAAACTGCACCTGCTATAATTTCACTCTTAGCTTTGGGGAAACAGCCTCTTTTAAAACGACAACATAACAGAATAGCTTTGTAACCAACGGCTTTTTCACATCTACACCATTCATATTTGAGATCACAAGTATAAACACACATGCAGACACACTGAGATTTGATGACTGGAATGACTGAGACGTCGTGGGTTTTTTTTTTTTTTTTTTTTTAATTCTTTATAAAGCAGAGAGGGCATTTGGCCCTGAAAAGAAAGAGGAAATTATATCAGAAAGGGGAGAATTTTGAATTTTAGTGACAGTTGTTCTCTCCATAGAACACAGTAATTATTATGAATATTTTTAATACCACTCTATCCAACAAGGCATTCCTTATTTCCAGCATCTTTAAGGTAAATAAAATGCCTTGCTACAATTCCAGAATCTTAAAATAAATTCTGCAATTCTAGAGAGATAAGCATTCCTTTCAAAGGCTGTACGTTTGCACTTACTCTATTGCAAAGATTTATAGCATGGTACTGCTCTCACATAAATAAGGTGGGGTAGTAGGCTATCCATTTTGTTTATAAATGAAATGCAAGACCTTCTGTAAATAACTAACCAAAGATATGCTTAATGATCTCCCCAGATTTATTAGAAGAAAATTCCCTACCCATTAATTAATATATCATACAATCTTTAGCCAAGCACAATGTCTATTATCAGAGTGATTTAGATAAGTAAAAGTCAATCTACCAAACCAGGTCAATAATGGATTAATTTGGAAAACTTGTGACATACCTCAAGACAATCAAAAGACCAGAAATAATTAAAAGCTGCTAACAATTTTTTTTTTTTTATTTGCGGTACGCGGGCCTCTCACTGTTGTGGCCTCTCCCGTTGAGGAGAACAGGCTCCGGACGCGCAGGCTCAGCAGCCATGGCTCACGAGCCCAGCCGCTCTGCGGCATGTGGGATGTGGGATCCTCCCGGACCGGGGCACAAACCCGCGTCCCCTGCATCGGCAGGCGGACTCTCAACCACTGCGCCACCTGGGAAGCCCAGCTGCTAACAATTTTATAAGTTACTTGGTATCTTAAGACTATTGGCTATATAATATTTGCATGAATGTGTGCATGAAAATACGTATTTTCATACTTTAAATGTATGTATTAAGAAAGATACACTCCTACCATAAGAGTCATTTGAAAAATGGGTATTAAACATACCTTTTTCTTCTCTCTCCAAAACTAGACATAAGCAGATCGCTTTTATAACATTTATAAAGGGGATAATATATTTTACATATTTTATTCAACAGGAATTGATAAAGTCTTCTCTCAGCTGTAGCAATGGAAAATAGAAGAAGCAACTGGGAGATCCAAGGAGTGGGCATGCAGCATCAAGTTTTTAAAGTAAATAAATTAAAAATGTGTGCACAGAATTGATTTCACAAGTAACTTTTCGGAAATAAAGGATTACATTGAAACATAGCTATCGTATATTTTAAATATATTAGAACAAGCTTATTAGCATCAAAACTTTATTACAAATAGATGAAATCAAATATATTCAGCAAGATAAATTTCAGAGTAATGAGTGTACACTGTGAAGTACCTAATACACATTACTGAAAAGATTCTTCAACCATGACATACCATTCAAGCTCTTACAGCTTTATTTTCCTCTTCTGTAGAATGGGAATAATGAAATCTGCTATACTTCCCTCAATTATATGAGCAAATGGATGCAAAAGCATTTGGAAAATTATTACCTACAATATAAGCGCAAGATAACTAAAATGCTCGTTAACAATTCACTATGTACCTTGAACCTATACAATTTTGTTATAAGGGAAAAGGAAAACATAAAAGAAGAAAAAAAATCTCTTTTTAAAGAATTCTATAAATTATGGAGCAATAGGATTCTTTGATATGTTAATTATACCTCTATGTTTCAGCTTTCATAGAGCTTACAAGTGCGTGTGCTTTGCATTTTGCACAGGGCTCCCTTATATATTTTTCTTGTCATCTTCAGAACACCTCCAAAGGTAGGCCACACATGTAATACCTAATCCTATTTTGTTGATGAGGAACTAAAGACAAAAGAATATGTGATTTACTCAGAGTCAGCCTGAACTGACTAAGGATCCAAGGAAAAAGGCTTCAGAGGAAACCAGACCTGATGACACCTTGATCTTGGACTTCTAACCTCCAGAACTGTGAGAAAATAAATCTCTGTTGTTTTAAAAAAAAAAAAGAGAGAGTCACAGGGCTGAACTCTGCATTTCTACTGGGAGCATTCTCAAAGGAAGTGCCCCATGAGAAATGGAGGATAACAGTATGATACCCAAAAGAACGTTGCTGGGTGTTTCTTTGTTTCTTTGTTTGCTTTCGATTATGCTTTGTGAGCATGTGTGTGAAAAAGAGAAATTCAAATACAGTGTTGTAGAAATGAAAAAAAATTAATTTTCCTTTTACCAAGCAGAAAGCTAAAATAGTCTGAGCAATACAAAGTAAGGCACTGGAACATCTGGATTCTACAGCCTTAGAAGCATCCAGATACAAACCAAGAACAAGAACATAGCCTCTGCTGGTGATCAGTTCATAGGGATGAACTCTATCCTCATACGGTTTTGCAGGCAGCCAGTCTTGAACAGGTCAGAGCATTACGGAGTTGCTGCTGCAGCACACACACAAACATACCAGAGACCCCTAAAAAGATCTAATGTGGGCTTTCATGCCTGGTGTTAATTCCTATATCCTCAGTTTGGCAATCCCTCGAGCATTCTAAGTCATAGTTTTAAAGCCTTTACCATGGACAGGCTACCATGACAGGGGATACCTAGAAAGCAAAACACAGACCTAGCTGTAAAGATACAGTGTACTGTAGGAAAAGGCATGCATAATCAGACAAAATAGAACAGGCATTGGAAGCAACCAAGATATCCTTCAATAGGTGAATGTATAAATAATCTGTTGTACCTCCAGACAATGGTGTATTATTAAGTGCTAAAAAGAAATGGGCTAACAAGCCAGGAAAAGAAGTGGAGGGGACTTAAGTGCATATTACTAAGTAAAAGAAGCCAATCTGAAAAAGGCTACATACTATATGATATTCTGGAAAAGGCAAACTATGGACACAGTGAAAGGATCAGAAATTGCCAGGGGCTGGGGGTAGGGAGGGATGAATAGAGCACAGGGGATTTTTAGGGCAGTGAAACTACTCTGCATGAAACTGTAATGGTGGATACCTGTCATTACACCTTTGTCACAACCCATAGAATGTTCACCATGAAGAATGAGCCCTAATGGTAAACTATGGACTCTGGGTGATAACGATGTGTCAATGTGGGTTCATCAACTGTAACAAATGTGCCACTCTGGTTTATGACTTAGATAGTGGAGGAAGCTATACATGTGTAGGGACAGGAAGTACACGGGAAACCTCTATACCTTCTGCTTAATTTTGATGTTAACCTAAAACTGCTTTTAAAAAAAAAAGCAGTATATAAAAAAGCAAAAACAGGTCAGTCTAATGACAGAACACAGTGCTATGTGAACACACAAGATGGGCATCCTGTTTTGTGGATATGAAGGATGATTTCTGGGAAGGAAGGTGAAGAGTATTTCTTGTACTTTCTGGGTATGTTACTTTTTATAAACAGTCTGAATGTCAAGTGCTTCCTCTTTAAAATGGGCATAATAATGCATACCATGCCCATTATTGTGAGGATGAAAGATTATACATGTAAATCACCTAATAGTGCCTGGCAAGCAGTAGCCCCAAAAAAGGTCCTCATCTCTCTCTTGTATAGTGCAAACCAGGCTATTATTTTATCAGTCTAGAACAAAGTTGTACAAATTATAAATCAATTAACTTAAAATTAAACTAAGATATTCTAGTTGCCCTTTGGGGCGTATTGAATGAGCTAATTAAAAAATTCATTGAATTGTGATTCTAATGCTTGTTGTTTTTTTTTTTTTTTGGGGGGGGGGGGGGTGGTATGCGGGCCTCTCACTGTTGTGGCCTCTCCCGTTGCGGAGCACAGGCTCCGGACGCGCAGGCTCAGCGGCCACGGCTCACGTGCCCAGCCGCTCCGCGGCATGTGGGATCTTCCCGGACCGGGGCACGAACCCGTGCCCCCTGCATCGGCAGGTGGACTCTCAACCACTGCGCCACCGGGGAAGCCCTAATGCTTGTTTTTAAAACAGTTAAAGTCCTTCTGCTAAACTGTCAAGTGGAGAGCCTCTCTAAAATGGCAGATGGCCTCTGTAGCACAGGGTTTTCAAACAACTAAGACCATGTCTACTCTCACCTCAACCTATGGACCACTAAAAGTTGTTTATTAAGTAATCATTAATTTGCTTTCCTATTTAAGATAAAAGGCATATTAATTTATCCTGGGTTTTCTGAAGTGGTGAAAATAGTCTTCAGGCATCCATTACTACCTCAATATCTTTCTGATTCTAGAAACTACCCTTGCATTTGTAGCTATCTCTTAAATTATCTGCAACAGACATCTTAGCCAAGAAGGCATATATCCTGAATTGCTTCTAATTCTAGACAGTCACAATAACAAAGTGTCATTACAAGATAAATACACTGTGGTTCTTCCTCGCAAATATAATAGACAGCTATAACATTTTACATATGTTCTTTTATTTATAGGAATATCTTAGAAAATAATATGTATCACTTGTTTGAGTGTTAACTGAAATTCAGTCTCCAGGTAAAAAACGTTTTACCTAAAATCACCTTGCTTTTTACTCACAACCCACTGAAATAGATACTCATTACATAGATACTCACTACTCCCTTTTTGTTTCCCTGTGGAAACCAGCTGAGAAAAGTAGAATAACTTGCAGAAGGTCCCACAATAAGGGTGTAGTTGGGGTTTGAACTAAAACAAAGAAAGGAGTAAAAAAGGAGAGAATTTTTTGAGCAAATAATAAAGAATATAGAGGGTAGCAATGAGAAAGGAAAGAAAGCAAGGAATGGAAATGAATTAAGTACAGAAGTGCACCTCCTCAGCAACATGAAAGGAGAAGGTCCTTGTTTTATCCACAAAATCATCTCAATTTTGCAACAGTCTTACGATTCAAAATGCCCATGTAATAACGCCTTTCAAGGTGGGAAAAGTTATCATTTGGTAAGCACCCAATTAAACTTCAACTCAAGGGACCTAAATGAAGGTGAGCCAGCATCTTCTTTTGACTTCCACTACTCCCAAGAAAGAAATCAAGCAATCTTTCAAGACTTGTAAATTCTTTTAGACCATTATGGTATTTGTACACTAAAACAACAAGTTACTACAGGATAGCTTGGTCACTATTAGGACAGATTTTTCATGAATGTTACAATTTGAAATTGTATTGCCATAAATCCTAGGGCATAATAACCTCCCTCGGAAGCAGCTCTATGACAAGCAATTTTTCTTGATAAAAAAGTTGATAAAAAAGTAATAGAGGGCTTCCCTGGTGGCGCAGTGGTTGCGAGTCCGCCTGCCGATGCAGGGGACACGGGTTCGTGCCCCGGATTTATAGGAATATCTTAGAAAATAATATGTATCACTTGTTTGAGTGTTAACTGAAATTCAGTCTCCAGGTAAAAAACGTTTTACCTAAAATCACCTTGCTTTTTACTCACAACCCACTGAAATAGATACTCATTACATAGATACTCACTACTCCCTTTTTGTTTCCCTGTGGAAACCAGCTGAGAAAAGTAGAATAACTTGCAGAAGGTCCCACAATAAGGGTGTAGTTGGGGTTTGAACTAAAACAAAGAAAGGAGTAAAAAAGGAGAGAATTTTTTGAGCAAATAATAAAGAATATAGAGGGTAGCAATGAGAAAGGAAAGAAAGCAAGGAATGGAAATGAATTAAGTACAGAAGTGCACCTCCTCAGCAACATGAAAGGAGAAGGTCCTTGTTTTATCCACAAAATCATCTCAATTTTGCAACAGTCTTACGATTCAAAATGCCCATGTAATAACGCCTTTCAAGGTGGGAAAAGTTATCATTTGGTAAGCACCCAATTAAACTTCAACTCAAGGGACCTAAATGAAGGTGAGCCAGCATCTTCTTTTGACTTCCACTACTCCCAAGAAAGAAATCAAGCAATCTTTCAAGACTTGTAAATTCTTTTAGACCATTATGGTATTTGTACACTAAAACAACAAGTTACTACAGGATAGCTTGGTCACTATTAGGACAGATTTTTCATGAATGTTACAATTTGAAATTGTATTGCCATAAATCCTAGGGCATAATAACCTCCCTCGGAAGCAGCTCTATGACAAGCAATTTTTCTTGATAAAAAAGTTGATAAAAAAGTAATAGAGGGCTTCCCTGGTGGCGCAGTGGTTGCGAGTCCGCCTGCCGATGCAGGGGACACGGGTTCGTGCCCCGGTCTGGGAAGATCCCACATGCCGCGGAGCGGCTGGGCCCGTGGGCCATGGCCGCTGAGCCTGCGCGTCTGGAGCCTGTGCTCTGCAACTGGAGAGGCCGCAACAGTGAGAGGCCCGCGTGCCGCAAAAAAAAAAAAAAAAAAAAAAAAAAAAAAAAAGTAATAGAGTTCCAAACAGTCATTTAACTAAAAAAAGAAAAAAAAGTCTTCTGAAAGAGATAAAGCTATTAATATATCATACTAGAATATCTATATTTGGGGATAAAAGGTATAAGGAATAAAATAACTATTTTAAAACATTAACAAAATAGGATATTAAATGAATTTAGTACCTAGTTGCTAATAATATCATTCTCAAAATCAACCAACCAAACATCAATGTTTTAAAAGGGTTTATCTCAGATTTGTATATTCCCATCTGCACATTCATTTTATGAGCTTCTTAGGTACATCATGAAATATGCATGCCATCACTGTCTTGTATAGTATTTTAAACTGACCTTTTCTTCATGAAAACATTTTTTAGAAAATTGTTGAGACACAATTTTACAGCACTAAGATAGTTTTCGTGCCAACTGCAATTTCTTTTAAATAAATAACTGCTTAAAATATAAATGAAAAACATTTTAAAATTCAAGAATTGGCAATTATCACTGATTTATTTGAAAGTCTTTCATATGATAAACATCTATCCACTTGCAAAAACACTAAATAAATATGAATGTGTGAAGAGTAAAAAAAAAAAAATCCACTACACTTCTGAAATTTTGGTTTGGATACAGTGAGACTTTTAAATTAAATCTGAATTTTCTGCCTTTGAATTTAAATCATCAGGAAAAGATGATAAGGTTAGACTACAAATTCAGTTGCTTCCAGAAGCTTATATCACAATGTTATATGAGAATACAATACAAGGGAAAAAAATGGAAATTTTGCCACTTACTTTTTATGTATTTGGTTTATCTTTAATAGATACTCCAAGAAGAATAAACCAAATGCAATATATCTCTTGTTAGGCAAAAATATAAAAGATGGTGGGGGCGGGGGGAACTTCCCTGGTGGCACAGTGGTTAATAATCTGCCTGCCAATGCAGGGGACACAGATTTCAGCCCTGATCCAGGAAGATCCCACATGCCGCAGAGCAACTAAGTTGGTGTGCCACAACTACTGAGCCTGCACTCTAGAGCCCGGGAACCACAACTACTGAGCCCGTGAGCCACAACTACTGAAGCCCATGTGTCTAGGTCCCCATGCTCTGCAACAAGAGAAGCCACTGCGGGGCTTCCCTGGTGGCGCAGTAGTTGAGAGTCTGCCTGCTAGTGCAGGGGACACGGGTTCGAGCCCTGGTCTGGGAGGATCCCACATGCCGCGGAGCAACTAAGCCCATGAGCCACAACTACTGAGCCTGCGTGTCTGGAGCCTGTGCTCTGCAACAAGAGAAGCTGCGATAGTAGGGGGCCCGCGCATTGCGATGAGGAGTGGCCCCCACTTGCCACAACTAGAGAAAGCCCTCGCACAGAAATGAAGACCCAGCACAGCCCAAAATAAATAAATTAATTAATTTAAAAAAAAAAAAGAAGCCACTGCAATGAGAAGCTCGTGTACCACAAGGAAGAGTAGCACCCGTTCACTGCAACTAGAAAAAGCCCGTGTGCAGCAACGAAGAACCAACGCAGACAAAAATAAATTAATTAATTAATTAATTAATTAAAAAAGAAAAAGACATGGGTCATGGAGCCAGAGAAGCCTGGGTTTAAAAGCTAACTGTATGTTACCCACAAGCATGTAGACCCCAGACTGGTTGGAACCAGAAGGTTGTTGACTCCCAATTATCTCACCACCAACAAATCAGAAGAACGTCCATGAGCTGATCATGCCCTGCTCCTTGAACACTATAAGACTCCTCTGTACCCCCTCCAGGGCGGGACAGAGTCTTGAGCGCCTTAGCCTGCTGTGGCCCCCTTTGACTTGAAAAGCAAGAAAAGCTACTCTTTTCTACCTCACCCAAAACTCTATTTTCGAGTTCTATTTGGCACTGGTGAACAGAGGCCGCGTTTCAGCAACAGACTGACACAACACAATTTAAATTTTCTCCCCTATTTCTCTAAGGAACGCTATCAAAGTCATCATACATGAAGTCAGCTCGTCATGTATCATTCACTATAGGAAATTCATCCAGTGATCTAAAGTGGGAAAACTGACATTGAAAAAGATATCCATTTCCAAATACGCTTAATAAGAGATAATGCCTCCTTTTTTTTTTTTTTTTTTTTATTAGAAGGTTTGGGTCAAAGCAATAGAATGTGATGGTTGAAGATTATTTAATATGTGAAATCTTCCTTTGAAAGGAACAAATAATGCAGAGGGCAAGAATCCTCCCAATATGAAATCAGAAGTGTCAATGGGAGTAATTTATAAATGATTCAAATAAAAATGTATAATTTTATATAAACACTTTGGATTAACTCAAACATTTAATTTTAGTTTCATTTCTACCATGTAGCCTCCCAGTAATTACTTCCTTATTTCATATACAGGCAGTATGCTAGACAGCTGAGACTAGAAAAGATAATTGGTTCAGTTCCCTGTTTCTAATGCAGTAATTCTAAAATTTGAGTGTGTACAAGAAGCATTAAGGGAGATTTCAAGGCCTCAACCTACAGGGTTCCTATTCAGTGTGTTTAATGTAGGAATAAGAAATGCATTTTGTACAGCCAGGTATTTTGTACACTTCTTTCCAGATGATGGGGAGAAGCATTGTTCTAATGAATATCAAAATCACTTGGAACAAATTTTTTTTTTTTGGAAGGATCTCCAAAGACAGAACTCTCCAAATATACTGGTACTTCATTCTAGTTTTGTTTATCCCTGTGATGGCCAAAGATTTTTTTTCCTTATGTCCATTAAAGATGTCTACAATTATTTTAAGACAAGGTACAACACATTAAGAGTCAGTGTGGGACTTCCCTGGTGGCGCAGTGGTTAAGAATCTGCCTGCCAATGCAGGAGACACGGGTTCGAGCCCTGGTCTGGGAAGATCCCACAGGCCGTGGAGCAACTAAGACCGTTGAGCCCAACTACTGAGTCTGCGAACCACAACTACTGAGCCCGTGTGCCTAGAGCTCATGCTCCACAACAAGAGAAGCCACCGCTATGAGAAACCCGCGCACCGCAACGAAGAGTAGCCCCCGCTTGCCGCAACTAGAGAAAGCCCACGCGCAGCAACGAATACCCAATGCAGCTAAAAATAAATTAAAAATAAAATAAATTAATTAAAAAAAAAGAGTCTGTGTGGTCTACATAACTTTCTGATTTATGATATTCCAGTACCTTTTCTTTGTTGAATAGTCTTTAGCTCTTAAAAGCATTTTACCATTGAGCTAGCTAACTTCACTAAGACCATTCTGTACTCAAAAGATAAATCTCATACTTTCTTCTTCCTTCCCACCCCCATTCTGTTTTAATCTCTTAAGTACTTTATGCCTTCCTTGAATATCTGATGAGGATCTGTAAAACATAAGGGAAAAAAAAATCCCAGAATTTTCTTTACAAATTTCATTAGTTCTCAATTCTAGTATTTATTGATTGAAATAATAAGTGGTGGCTCAGATAACATTTTAAATTTATGGACAGCCATCACAGCCTCCAAAATTGAGATACTGCAATGTAGACAAAACATTTCTTTTGTCATTCCAGACATCATTTGTTTCTGTGCAGTTTTTTACAAAATATATATTCTAGCAATATTTTAAAATACAAAATATACCCAAAGAGAGTTATGTGTAAAAGAGCTAAAGGAAATTTTTTTGAAATTGTGGCCAACTCCAGAGATATGTAAAAGCAGTAAATATAGCCAACGCAATTCCTAGCTTATGAAATACCTGATATAGAGTGCATCCTAACTTAATAACTAAAAAATTCTGCTTCCAGCTTTATCTGAAGAAGCATTTTGTAATAGTGTCACACATATATGTTGGAAATCTGATTTATTTCCCCCCAAAGCAGCACAAATCTGCACTTCATGACAACAGCTACCTTTTATATGATACTCTGTGAAATTATGTAAATCCTAAATTCAATTTTGGAGATGGGTTTACTAGGACAATAGTTTGGTGCATTAAAAAAAAAAAAAAAGATTAAAGACAGTAGTAGCAAAATACATTTACCTAGAAATGGATCTATTTCTTGACTTATGCCTAAAAATGCAACATAGGTATTTGTCAATTATTAAGTAGTTGATTATCTGTCCTTTAACTTTTCCACCCACAGCCCATCTTCCCACTCCCATGGCTAATTTTCCTGGACAGCTTATAATGTCTTTGAAATAGTAGTCACAACACCACCACCACCATCAAAAAAGATGAAACTACAGATATCTCAGTTTGTTTCTTTACCTCTAATAATATGACTGAGAATGATTCAGAGGTCACCTATTAATATTATTATATGCTGAAACTTGCATGAACTTTGGAAATCATCTTCTCCAACAGTCTGATGTTATGGGTAAGAAAATGCAGACACAGAGAACTTAAGTAGCGAGCTTGTGGTCACAAAGCTGGTAAGCAGCAGTTGGTCCTAAAACCAAAGGCTTCTGACTCCGAGTTGAAAACCCTTTCCCATCATACTGTGTGTGGGCAGGCAATCATTGCAGACAAGACTGAAAAGGTTACTGATATTTATTCTTAAATTTCCTAACATTAGATGGCCTTTATCTAAACTTTATCAAACCAAATTTCAGTTCCTATAATCAGTTTTGTAGGAAGTTGGAAATATTTTTCTATCATTAAAATGATTATTTAATAATATATTACTTAGCTGTAACAGTTCAACCTGTATATGTGTTTTAAAAATTTTATGTACTATTTATTTATTTATTTTAAATTTATTTATTTATTTATTTTTGGCTGCGTTGGGTCTTTGTTGCTGTGCATGGGCTTTTCTCTGGTTGCGGTGAGCGGGGGCTACTCTTCGTTGCGGTGCACGGGCTTCTCATTGCAGTGGCTTCTCTTGCTGCAGAGCATGGGCTCTAGGCACGCGGGCTTCAGTAGTTGTGGCATGTGGGCTCAGTAGTTGTGGCTCGTGGGCTCTAGAGCACAGGCTCAGTACTTGTGGTGCATGGGCTTAGCTGCTTCACGGCATGTGGGATCTTCCTGGACCAGGGCTCGAACCTGTGTCCCCTGCATTGCCAGGTGGATTCTTAACCACTATGCCACCAGGGAAGTCCCTTATGTACTATTTAAAATCTTCCTGGGAATTCAGTTCAACTAGCTCCTCACAGGAGGGAGACGGAGTGCTGAATTTTGGCAAGCACACATGCACTTACACCAATCTCCACTCCTATTCTCATCTGGGCACATAAAAGTCTTGTTGGGAGGGCGGTGAGAGAAAATTATCTGTGATTTGAAAGCTCCCTATAGGATTTTGATTACACTGTATCTAGCTGAGAACCACTTAAAGGCATCCTGTAGATTCATTACTCCCAATAAAAGTTACTTTCAAATGAATATAAAATGTTGGTATAGTTGATGCCACAGTTTACCATTAGATTCCCTGGATCCAGGAAGATTTGTGTAGCAGATAAAGTGAAAACAGCTCTGATGAGACCAAAGTTCATGACCTCCCACAATGCCTGTCATGGTGCCTGAAATTCCCTCAAAGAGATTCAATTATCAGAGTAAGGTACATTCTTTAGAAGATTTAGGTTTAAAAATCTGCATTACTTGGAAAGGAACCCAGGAACCCGGCTGAGTCCTCCATTTTCCATCAATAACACATAACTAGCATGAACTGATTTATTACATCAATTCTCGCTATAGGAGACAGATTGGCACTTCTCGACAAAATGAAATCCCAAGTATTTCAATACTGTGGGAAACACATAAGGTCACGTTAGTCCTACAGAAATTTGGACCCAGGAGCCTGTGGACCTTACTAAAAGGTAGCCAGTCGGAAGGCACACCATACCTTTCTCACAGTTCTGCCTCAACCTGTGCCAGGCTGACAATTTTCTTTTTTTAGAAAGAAAACATTCACAGAGCAAGATTAACCTTTTACTTCATGGAAATTCAAAGGATCGAAGCAACAGCAACTTGATTATAATCTCAGGGCTATTCTTCACCACCAAAGGTAAGCAATTTACTTGATCTGAAAAGCCAGGGTGTGAGAATCTCACCTCTACATTCAAACCTTCCGGCGTTCAAAGACTTCCTACACTGATAATATGAGCAATTTCTCCAAAGTCTGGATAAACCCAGTAATGATAGATCTATAAAAGAGGATTAATTTTTTTGTATAAATTTGCTTTATGGGATATAAGAGTGGGATTTGTACTATTTTTGTCCTGAGAGAAAGGCCTGTCACCTTGAATTAAAAAACAAGTAGTACTACCCAGGTGGTACTTGGCTGATGGATCAGCAATCGAGATGGTTGGGGAGAACACTTACTTTATTTTGCATTTGTTCAGTGTTTTCCAAATTTTAGATCATGTGCATTTGAAAATACTTAACGTAACATTATCTTTACAACTATATGGGAGACAACCTAAAGCATTCTATTAACTTAATTATTATTCCAAATAATTTACCCAAAGTAAAACAGCTTATAAATAATAGAGCTGGGACAAGAACACAGGTCTTTTAAACTCTAGTTCTACTGTTCTTTCTATTCCATGACACTGACTATTTAAAATGACAGAAATACAAAGATACCTCTACATGCACCAATGTGAGGGTTCAGATCCTTCAAGCCATGGTATTGGTGAAAAGAAAGAATGAAGGTCTCAGAAGCACAGCCTTGGCTGGCAGGTATTAAAAATGGTTTTCAAGGGGGTAAGCAAAAGAAAGCAAGGACTATCTTGTAAGTAAGGGGTGGCTTTAAAAAGTCAGTTTACTGTTTCCTTCTGCTGACTAGTCTAGGAAGAGGCTGGCATGGACGAGGAGCCAGGGGCAATGGAAATTTTCTGTAACACCCTCCGGTAAAAGAAAGTCAGGTGGGCTTCCCTAGTGGCGCAGCGGTTGAGAGTCCGCCTGCCCATGCTAGGGGACACGGGTTCGTGCCCCGGTCTGGGAAGATCCCACATGCCGCGGAGCGGCTGGGCCCGTGAGCCACGGCCGCTGAGCCTGCGCGTCCGGGAGCCTGTGCTCCGCAGCGGGAGAGGCCACAGCAGTGAGAGGCCCGCGTACCGCAAAAAAGGAAGTCAGTGTCACCATGGCTGAGTTTAATAGTAATCATTCACTGCAATATGATGGCATTTTGCATTTTATCCATTATATTTTAGATGTAGAAGTTAATTGAATATACTATTTTAGATGTATATTTTAGATGTAGAATTTAAATATGCTATTAAGTTAAAAATGAGATTTTTGAAAGAAATCAATTAATGTTTGTATTTTTATGAAACATCTTCATCTCTCAAGTATACATAGTCAAGAAGAGCTTTACCCTTGTGCCCAAAAAGCTACATTTAGGTAATAATACTTCCCTTATTTGTGTTACCCAAATGAAGAACATACTACCTATCTTGAATTCACAGAGCTCCATAATAATCTCAGACCCTGTGACTCTTAACCTCGCAAGATATTATGGGAAGCTAAGGGATTCACATTAAATAATGACTCCGGAGTCATCATCTTTTGAAATATGCTCATCTACCACATGGACCATGGGTTTGAATCCCTGAGGGTGAACAGTATGCACTTGTATCTGCTACTATAAAACTACAAACTCAAGGAAAATTCTCTTGAGCATTTTCTATGTAAAAACCTCTTTTTAAAACACAATTTATAATTTAATACTATTTGAGTTTTATGCAAATGTTATATCTAGTTTATATCTTAGAAAGACGGGAGCCATAATATCTTAACATTAAACAGGTATTAGAACAATATAATTAGCTCTCCTAAGGAAAGTATTTCCTATGCTAAGAGAAATGTGCTTTTATTTTTAATGTTTAGGGATGTACATAGTAATAAGTAAAATCCTAGCTAAATAAAAATTACTTTTTAAAAAAAAGTTATAATAGTCATTCTACTTTCCACAACTTAACACAACCTGGCAAATAAATAAACAATACTTCCATTTTTGAAAGCATCAAAATGCCTTCTCTTTACTTTGTTGTAATATGCATTTTTCACATCATCAGTGATAGCCTTGTGTTCACAGAATGGCTACCAAAATACATTTTCTACAAAGCTCATTCAAGTAGATTGGACAGCAGGAGGCCATGTAGAATCCCATTTACACAGCTAGACTCTTTTGAATGCATAGAATGCTCAGCTGGATACTTTCATTCATTAACAACAACAAGAATAAGCATAACCATAATCTCTACCATAAAAAAAAAAAGGGCACAGCCTATATTGGCATTAAAGAAAAGTTGATTGCAAGCTAAGATCCCAGTGGTAGGATTATTTTAAAAGCTAAAAACAGGGCTTCCCTGGTGGCGCAGTGCTTGAGAGTCCGCCTGCCGATGCAGGAGACGCGGG
>NW_006798376.1:1499687-1510170 GCF_000442215.2 Lipotes vexillifer
GCCTGCACGTCCAGAGCCTGTGCTCCGCAATGGGAGAGGCCACAGCAAAAAAGAAAAAAAAAAAAAAAAAAAAAAAAAAAAAAAGCTAAAAACAAAAAATCTAATTAAAGACACGAAGGATCAAGTAAAAGTAGAGCAAATCATCATCAACACCAGAGCTTCAAGCAGATAACTTCATATTACAAAGAGATAATTGTTGAAATAATGGGTTCCTGTTGATCCTCTCCACAATTTCTCTGACTTCCCCTCTAATTTGGTCTTTTTGAAAAGCCGAGCAATATATTTAATAAATAAATAACCTACTCCAAGGAAGCAAAACTACTAGAGACTGAAAGCTGTTGTCTCTTTACATAGTCGTTTATTTGTATTTGAATGGAGTGATATTCCCATTAGCTAAAGCATAGTTTGAATCCTGGAGCTTCAGCTTCTCAGGCTTAAGACCATTCAATGACAGACTAAGAAGCAAAACAAAACCAGATTATGTAAAATGTAAACATGTTGACAACCCAAAACAATAATAACCACCAAATATTTTTAAATGAGAGACCTTTTATAGCATGTTAGACAAAAAAATTAATACCTTGAATAAAACACACACACACAACAGGGTTAGAACAGTCATTTCTAGACTGGGCTCCTCAGTGCTTTAGGGGATGTGGAAGTAAGCTGTGATGGGCCAGCCAGGCTGACAGGGTTCCAGGCCCCCAACCCTGACTCTCACACAGATGAGTTTTGCTTTTATTGATTTTATATACTGGACTTCTGAGTAAAGCTTTTGTTTGAAGAACTTAGTAGACTAATTAGTAGACTAATGGTATTAAAACAAAAACTCTGAAACCCACTGTTTTAGAAATACCTTCATGGACCCAGAAAAATGTTTATATATTAACAGTATATTGTTGATATATAAACAGTGTTAATTATAAAACCGCTTTATCCCATTTTCTTATCCGATTTTTATTATATACACACAAAGAGATAATTACCAAAATGATGTTAACAGATTATTTTATTTCTAATAAAGGAATAATAGTATCTGTATATTCTAACTTCCTGTAATGAACCTGTATTGTTCGTGTATTTTGTTTTAAGATCACAAGTGAGGCTGGAAACAATAATAAGGTTGATTTTTAACTCAATAAAGTTGATTTAAAACAGAAAACCAACTGAGGCTGGAAGATCTGTCCATTCTACTCCTCTCTCATTAGCAGTTTGTTGAGAAATAATTACAGTAATAGGCTCTTAACTTACAGGTGTTCATCTTACTTTCAGAATCAAACAGTAATTTTGCATAGACACATCATTTTATTTATTTTGAACAATATGTTCATTTTATTTTTGACTTGAATAATATATACATTTTTTTATACAGCAGGTTCTTATTAGTCATCAATTTTATACACATCAGTGTATACATGTCAATCCCAATCTCCCACTTCATCCCACCCACCCCCTTCCTCCCTTGGAGTCCACACGTTTGTTCTCTACATCTGTGTCTCTATTTCTGCCTTGCAAACCGGTTCATCTGTACCATTTTTCTAGATTCCACATATATGCGTGTTAATATGATATTTGTTTTCCTCTTTCTGACTTACTTCACTCTGCGTGACAGTCTCTAGATCCATCCACGTCTCAGCAAATGACCCAATTTCGTTCCTTTTTATAGCTGAGTAATATTCCATTGTATATATGTACCACTTCTTCTATATCCATTCGTCTGTAGATGGGCATTTAGATTGATTCCATGACCTGGCTACTGTAAACAGTGCTGCAGTGAACATGGGGGTGCATGTGTCTTTTTGAATTATGGTTTTCTCTGGTTATATGCCCAGTAGTGGGATTGCTGGGTCGTATGGTAATTCTATTTTTAGTTCTTTAAGGAAACTCCATACTGTTCTCCACAGTGGCTGTATCAATTTACATTCCCACCAACAGTGCAAGAGGGTTCCCTTTTCTCCACACCCTCTCCAGCATTTGTTGTTTGTACATTTTCTGATGATGCCCATTCTAACTGGTGTGAGGTGATACCTCATTGTAGTTTTGATTTGCATTTCTCTAATAATTAGTGATGTTGAGCAGCTTTTCATGTGCTTCTTGGCCATCTGTATGTCTTCTTTAGAGAAATGTCTATTTAGGTCTTCTGCCCAGTTTTGCATTGGGTTGTTTGCTTTTTTAATATTGAGCTGCATGAGCTGTTTATATATTTTGGAGATTAATCCTTTGTCCGTTGATTCATTTGCAAATATTTTCTCCTGTTCTGAGGGTTGTCTTTTTGTCTTGTTTGTAGTTTCCTTTGCTTTGCAAAAGCTTTTAAGTTTCACTAGGTCCCATTTGTTTATTTTTATTTCCATTACTCTAGGAGGTGGATCAAAAAAGATCTTGCTGTGATTTATGTCAAAGAGTGTTCTTCAATGTTTTCTTCTAAGAGTTTTATAGTGTCTGGTCTTATATTTACGTTTCTAATCCATTTTGAGTTTATTTTTGTGTATGGTGTTAGGGTCTATTCTAATTTCATTCTTTTACATGTACCTGTCCAGTTCTCCCAGCACCACTTATTGAAGAGACTGTCTTTTCTCCATTGTATATCCTTGCCTCCTTTGTCATAGATTAGTTGACCATAGGTGCATGGGTTTATCTCTGGGCTTTCTATCTTGTTCCATTGATCTATATTTCTGTTTTTGTGCCAGTACCATGTTGTCTTGATTACTGTAGCTTTATAGTATAGTCTGAAGTCAGGGAGTCTGATTCCTTCAGCTCCGCTTTTTTCCCTCAAGACTGCTTTGGCTATTCGGGGTCTTTTGTGTCTCCATACAAATTTTAAGATTTTTTGTTCTAGTTATGTCAAAAATGCCATTGGTAATTTGATAGTGATTGCATTGAATCTGTAGATTGCTTTGGGTAGTATCGTCATTTTCACAATATTGATTCTTCCAATCCAAGAACATGGTATCTCTCTCCATCTGTTGGTATCATCTTTAATTTCTTTCATCAGTGTCTTATAGTTTTCTGCATACAGGTCTTTTGTCGCCCTAGGTAGGTTTGTTCCTAGATATTTTATTTTTTTTGTTGCAGTGGTAAATGGGTGTGTTTCCTTAATTTCTCTTTTAGATTTTTCATCATTAGTGTATAGGAATGAAAGAGATTTCTGTGCATTAATTTTGTATCCTGCAACTTTACCAAATTCATTGATTAGCTCTAGTAGTTTTCAGGGGCATATTTAGGATTCTCTATGTATAGTATCATGTCATCTGCAAACAGGGACAGTTTTACTTCTTTTTTCCAATTTGGATTCCTTTTATTTCTTTTTCTTCTCTGATTGCCATGGCTAGGACTTCCAAAACTATGTTGAATACTGGTGAGAGTGGACATCCTTGTCTTTTTCCTGATCTTAGAGGAAATGCTTTCAGTTTTTCACCATTGAGAATGATGTTTGCTGTGGGTTTCTCGTATATGGCCTTTATTATGTTGAGGTAGGTTCTCTCTATGCCCACTTTCTGGAGGGGTTTTATCATAAATGGGTGTTGAATTTTGTCAAAAGCTCTTTCTGCATCTATTGAGATGATCATATGGTTTTTATCCTTCAGTTTGTTAATATGATGTATCACACTGATCGATTTGCGTATACTGAAGAATTCTTGCATCCCTGGGATAAATCCCACTTGGTCATGGTGTATGATCCTTTTAATGTGTTGTTGGATTCTGCTTGCTAGTATTTTGTTGAGGACTTTTGCATCTATATTCATCAGTGATATTGGTCTGTAATTTTCTTTTTTTTGTAGTATCTTTGTCTAGTTTTGGTATCAGGGTGATGGTGGCTTCATAGAATGAATTTGGGAGTGTTCCTTCCTCTGCAATTTTTTGGAAGAGTTTGAGAAGGATGGGTATTAGCTCTTCTCTAAATGTTTGATAGAATTCACCTGTGAAGCCATCTGGTCCTGGATTTTGTGTGTTGGAAGATTTTTTTTTTAATTAATTAATTTATTTATGGCTGTGTTGGGTATTCATTCATCCCTTGTGTTTCCCATGTAGAGAAGTTCCTTTAGCATTTGTTGTAGAGCTGGTTTGGTGGTGCTGAATTCTCTTAGCTTTTGCTTGTCTGTAAAGCTTTTGATTTCTCCATCGAATCTGAATGAGATCCTTGCCAGGTAGAGTAATCTTGGTTGTAGGCTCTTTCCTTTCATCACTTTAAGTATATCATGCCACTCCCTTCTGGTTTGTAGAGTTTCTGCTGAGAAATCAGCTGTTAATCTTATGGGAGTTCCCTTGTATGTTATTTGTCGTTTTTCCCTTGCTGCTTTCAATAATTTTTATCTTTAATTTTTGCAAATTTGATTACCATGTGCCTCGGTGTGTTTCTCCTTGGGATTATCCTGTATGGGTCTCTCTGCACTTCCTGGACTTGGGTGACTATTTCCTTTCCTCTGTTAGGGAAGTTTTCGACTATAATCTCTTCAAATAATTTCTCTGGTCCTTTCTCTCTCTCTTCTCCTTCTGGGACCCCTATAATGTGAATGTTGTTGCGTTTAATGTTGTCCCCGAGGTCTCTTAGGCTATCTTCCTTTCTTTTCATTCTTTTTTCTTTATTCTGTTCTGCAGCAGTGAATTCCACCATTCTGTCTTCCAGGTCACTTATCCGTTCTTCTGCCTCAGTTAGTGTGCTATTGATTCCTTCTAGTGTAGTTTTCATTTCAGTTATTGTATTGTTCATCTCTGTTTGTTTGTTCTTTAATTCTTCTAGGTCTTTGTTAAACATTTCTTGCGTCTTCTCAATCTTTGCCTCCATTCTTTTTCCGAGGTCCTTGATCACCTTCACTATCATTATTCTGAATTCTTTTTCTGAAAGGTTGCCTATCTCCACTTCATTTAGTTGCTTTTCTGGGGTTTTATCTTGTTCTTTCTTCTGGTACATAGCCCTCTGCCTTTTCATCTTGTCTATCTTTCTGTGAATGTAGTTTTTGTTCCATAGGCTGCAGGATTTTAGTTCTTCTTGCTTCTGCTGTCTGGCCTCTGGTGGATGAGGCTACCTAAGAGGCTTGTGCAAGTTTCCTGATGGGAGGGACTGGTGGTGGGTACAGCTGACTGTTGCTCTGGTGGGGGGGAACTCAGTAAAACTTTAATCCGCTTGACTGCTGATGGGTGGGGATGGGTTCCCTCCCTGTTGGTTGTTTGGCCTGAGGCAACCCAACACTGGAGCCTACCTGGGCTCTTCGGTGGGGCTAATGGCAGACTCTGGGAGGGCTCTCGCCAAGGAGTACTTCCCAGAACTTCTGCTGCCAGTGTCCTTGTCTCCATGGTGAGCCACAGCCACCCCCCGCCTCTGCAGGAGACCCTCCAACACTAGCAGGTAGGTCTGGTTCCATCTCCCTTGGGGTCACTGCTCCTTCCCCTGGGTCCCAATGCGCACACCACTTTGTGTGTACCCTACAAGAGTGAAGTTTCTGTTTCCCCCAGTTCTGTCAATGTCGTGCAATCAAATCCCAGTAGCCTTCAAAGTCTGATTCTCTAGGAATTCCTCCTCCCATTGCCAGACCCCGAGGTAGGGAAACCTGACGTGGGGCTCAGAACCTTCACTCCAGTGGGTGAAATTCTGTGGTATAAGTCTTCTCCAGTCTGTGAGCCACCTACCCAGCAGTTATGGGACTTGATTTTACTGTGATGCACCCCTCCTACCGTCTCACTGTGGCTTCTCCTTTGTCCTTGGACGTGGGGTATCTTTTTTTGGTGAGTTCCAGTGTCCTCCTGTCGATGATCGTCCAGCAGCTAGTTGTGAACCTGGTGCTCTCGTAAGAGTGAGAGCACGTCCTTCTAGTCTGCCATCTTGGTTCCAATCTCAGACACATAGTTTTAGCGTTTACTTTCTAGACTGCTTTCTAGGTACAAGGCTTTTGTAAAGTCAAATGTGATGAAGTGTATAATTTTCTTAGCACTCCATTTCACTTTGAATTTTAGACAGGTGCAAAGTAAAGAGTAACATCTATCAAATTTCTATATAAAAGAACAGATGTCAAAGTAAATAATACAAGCAAAAGTCTTTAATATGGGCTAGTTTAAGTCAGCAATCCAGAAATTGTGTTTCTTCTTGATGTGTGTTGAGTTCCTTTGATTATCTACTAGGTTGCAAGTAATAAGACACAGGTAACCTATAACTAAAAAGATTAATTGATCACAGCATTTTACACTAGTGCTGCCCAACAGCAGTACAATGCAAGCCCAAGATTCAATTTTAAATTTTATATTTGCCGTATTAAGAACAAACAGTTGGAAAGAAAGCTTTAATAATATTATATTTAACCCAATATATCCAAAGATTATCATATCAGTATGTAAAAAAGATAAAAATTATTAATAAAAGATTTTACATTTTTCATATTAACCTTTGTGAGTCCAGTACGTATTTTGTATGTATAGCACATTTCAATTCAGACTAATCACATTTCAAATACTCAGTGGCCACTTATGGCTAGTGGCTATCATATTGGACAACTCAACTATACGACATTTTTTTGTTTGTTTACTTTTTTTTTTTTTTGGTGGTACACGGGCCTCTCACTGTTGTGGCCTCTCCCTTTGCGGAGCACAGGCTCCGAACGCGCAGGCTCAGCGGCCATGGCTCACGGGCCCAGCCGCTCCGCGGCACGTGGGATCTTCCCAGACCGGGGCACGAACCCGTGTCCCCTGCATCGGCGGGAGGACTCTCAACCACTGCGTCACCAGGGAAGCCCCTATACGACATTTTAAACATATAAAATTATAAATTAATGTCTTCCTTTGGTATAGAAAGCATTTCATATCTCCTCAATCATCCTACAGCAAACCACACTCAAAGACTTTTATACGTAATCTGTTCCAGTCTTATCTACTCTCACTATCTACTTCTCACTTCTCTTCAAAGTAGGCTTCTGAGTTCAGCCAAATGACTTTCCTCAGTTTCCCACAAAAAACACTTTCTGTCAACCTGTCTAAATCATTTCTGTCCTCCAAGGCCCAACACAAACCCCATCAATTACAAGAATGTGTTCCTGATTATTCTACAAGTCCTATAGCACGCAATGTCTGTATCATTACATTTGCTGTTTAATTGTAGATGGAACTCTTTTCAGTTATTATATATTTCTTTTGAATTCTGAAGTTCCTGAGAATAAGGATCATGTTTTATACATTTCTTGTCTGTCTCCAATGTTATCTAGTAGAGTATTTTGAACATATTGAATTGAAATACTTTACGTAAGTCCTCTATATTTTAAAATTTATTTGTCTCAAAAGTCATGATCCAGGACACTTGAACTTTAGAAAAGAAAGAAAGAGAAGAGAAGAAAAGAAAAGAACAGGAAACAAAGGAAAAGAAAAAAACCTGATAGATGCAAAGGAAAAGAACTTACTAATAATTAAAGCTGTTGAAAGAAGAAACGAGTTGGTCGTGAGGGTTTCATTACTCGTAGAGAGTTTAGTTAGCCACTTATTTGGGAAGTTATAAGGAGAATTTCTATACCAAGTGGATAGTTGAATTTGATGATGTCTAAATACCATTTTGATTTTAAGATTCTGTACACAGTAAAGCTAATGTGTGAAAATCCAAATTTACAATGCATCTGTTATTTCAGGATCTGTCAGTCTGCAAGACAGAACTGGTTAAATAAATAAATAATTGGACAGCTTTTAAAAGACTTGATTAGCTTCCGTTTATCCACAAATATAAAGTTGGCTTTGACAAAGTTGGCTTACATTTCTAACATAAAGCAGGTATATATCTAATCAGCTGTGCCAAAACTGCTTATAAGACAAGATGCTTGCTCACTATTTTTGGAAGCTATTTTATTACCAACAGATCTCTAGCTTCTAATGACTTTGATGTAGACTGCTAAGGGGATTATTTACTAGGTGCGACAGTGAGAAGGCTTACCTCCCAACCCCATCCCATTCCAGCCCTAAATACTCTCTCCCTCTCTCTATCACTAAGAATGAAAGACAATATGGGGCAGAGTCAGCCAACCATCAGTTCTCTAGATGGTCGATATCAATCAGCAATGATCTGCCCCTGACAGCATGTCAGATAGGGCCACCCCTCTCCTAAGTGTCCAGGGAGTGTGTACAGCTTAACAAGTAAGAAGCTTTCACCTCCATATTTGGCCTGAAACCTCAGAATCAGAGAGATTAAAGCAATTTGCAAGTTCAGAATCAGTTAACTCAATTCCTAAGTATTAAAATTATTTCTTATTCCATACTTCTAAAAACAGAGAGAGATTAGTATCAGTAGCTAATTCACATGTGTATGAATTTTTTGTAATAGAGTTCTGATTTTCTTCCAAAGCATAATTGAGAGGGCTAACATTCCAAATTGAATACCGCCTCATAGTTAGCGGTACCCGTGGGGAGCCTTCACATTCTTGTCTAACCCAGCACTGCCTTTCTAGTGACAGCACACCTCAAGAAGAAACACAATTTCTGGATGTCTGACCTAAACTAGTCCTTATTAAAGACTTATAATAATGCTCTCATTATTTAAATAGCTTATCTGGAATTCATGCTGCCCTCTCCTAAAAGTTATTTTGAAGGGAGATACAATCCTCTTTCAGTGGCAGAGGGTGTTCATGGTGACCACTTTCTAAAATGGGCACTTTCTTTGTGACAGCATAATAGTTCTATGAGTTTGGCTGAAGGTCTAGTGGTTCAGCTGGTGATAGACCAAAGAAAGAAACAAACACAGAGTTCCACAAGGTAGGGAGCCCCATTTTGCTCTGAAGGCAGAGAGACCTGAGTTCTAATCATGGACTGCCTCAGGCTAGCCTTGTGTCCTTGCTAACTCCCTCAACCTCAGTGGACTTCCATATCATCCTGTGTTAACGTTAAGGTCACCCATTTGGGTAAGTGACTACCGAGGAAAGGAAACGACAAAGCCGCGAGCACATGATTGACCCCTAACAAGAGTTAATGAACTCTTTGCCACTGAATGGGTCATGTAGCCAGAGAATTACCAGTAGGACCTGAAGTGATGTCTCAGGACAGATCAGGATGGAAACCTAAGACTTGCTTGTAGGGTGAAAGACTATAACCAAATAAGCACAGGGGGCCAAGCTGGGTCAGGAAAGAGGCTCATGCAGTAAGACTTCCCGTGGGGAGTCAGAAAGTCATAAGCAAAATAAGGGAAGAGTCGGGCACCTGGGGAATAACTAAATCCAGGGAAAAATCAGAGCAGCCAGACAGCACGGCCCAAAGGATGAACTGAACCAGTGGCTGCTTGGGTCATAAAAGATTTCCCATCCAGGGCTAAAGGGTCCCTGTTACACTGAGCTTAGGATTCACAAGAATTCTGAGACCCTCAAGACAAAGCAGCAAATTTAGGGTGTTAAAAAATTAAAAAAAGAAGAATGTCCATGTGCTTGAGGAAAAGAGACCTTGCCATGCTACCAAATACAGGTAGCCACTCAGAGGGTTAAAACATTTATGTGAAGGAAATCCATTTCACAGTTTACAGTTCATATCTTAAAGACCATATTAATTGAAGCAGAATTACCCTAGGCCAGTAAATTATGAAAGAAATGCTTTTTTACTCTGTCAGTTGGAATATACAGTTTAAAAATGTTAAAGCTATCAGCAAACATTTATTAAGGGCCTACTATATTCAAGGCACAAGACCCTCTAAATGAAATCCAGACCCAGGTACATTTTACTCTCTCTGACCACATGCCTATTGATTCAATGATCAGGCCAGGTATTTTGAGGGAAACTAACTGTACTGAGAGGATAAAATATAATTGAACAGATCATCTCAGTTGTGCCTGATTTGCACTGACAGAGCATCTTTGCTTCTCACAATTCTGAGGACAGTTCTGCTATAACTGATTTTGTCAGATAGATATGAATCGACCATCTAAAATTCTTTTATAATTTTTTTTAAAGCAATTCAATAGGAATTGAAATTTTACAATTCAAACAAATTGGGGTCTAGAAATTCTCATCATTTCAAAAGAAGTGGAATAGAGACCAGTATTTCAATATACGTGGGTTTTGATCATTACACAATCGCTTCTTGAATATTTTCTTCCATGAAATTGCTTCTGTATTTTACCAAATTTTTCCTAACTATATACATATGTGTTCATATTGTTAAGCACAATGTCACTACCTTGAAAAAGTGTCAAGGGCCCCCCAGGTTAGAGTTTCCAGGTAAAATACAGGATACCCCATTCAATGTAAACTTGAAAAAAGCAACAAGCTAGCCAAACTGCTACATTCCCAATAGCTTACTAAAAGATTATATTTTATTTATAATTTAATTAAGCACCAAATGTATGAATTGCCAATTGTGTGGTGCTAGATTCAGTATCACTAGTTTCTTTTACTCAAGTAGCAGATGAAACATCTTAATATTAGTGCTTTTAGAGTACTACATGAGACGTGCCTGTGAAATAATAAGTATATATATATATATATATATATGTATATATATATATATATATATATATATATATATATATATATATAT
>NW_006798376.1:1510272-1545878 GCF_000442215.2 Lipotes vexillifer
AAAAAATAAATATATATATATATATATATATATATATATATATATATATATATATATATATATATATATATATATATATATAGTTTTCTGTCCCCAGTACCTGACACAGAGCTCCTAAAACTCTTGTAAATAGGGATACTAAGAGAATCTTTTGTTCTAATATTTAGCCTTTGATCCTAGTACCTGACAGAGCTTCTAAGACCTTATAATTTCCTGATGATTGCAGGGTCTGACATAGAGCTCCAAGCACCTTGGAATTTTCTGGGTGAAATGAGTGTCCCTTGCTCTAATGACATGGCCCTTTGTGGGCTCCTGAATGGGGGCTGGTCACCAGAAAGAACAAGCCATAATTAGAAGTTTGGAACCTTCATCCCCATCCCCCATCCTCTGGAGAGGAGAGAAGGGCTGGAAGTGGAGTTAATAATCGCTCATGCCTACGTGATGAAGCCTTTACAAAGGTCCTTGAAGTATGAGGCTCAAAGAGGTTCCACGTTGGTGAACACATCCATGTGCTGGGAGGGTGGCACCCCCAACTCCACAAGGACAAAAGCTCCTGTGCTCAAGACCCTTCCGGACCTTGCCTTGTGTATCACTTCACCTGGCCATTCATCTGTATCCTTTACTATAGCCTTTAAAATAAACCAGTAAATATAAGTGTTTCCTCGCGTTGTGTGTACCATTCTAGCAAATCACCAAATCCAAGGAAGGGGTCATGGGAACCCCAATTTATAGCCAGTTGGTCAGGAGCACAGGTAACAACCTGGGCTTACAACTGGCATCTCAAGTGCGGGGGAGACAGCCTTGTGGGACTGAGCCTTTAACTTGTGGAATCTGATGCTAACCCCAGGGAAATAGTTTCAGAATTAAACTGAATTGTAGGACACTCAGCTGGTGTCACAAAATTGCTTGATGTGTGGAAAACACACATAGCTGGCATCAGAAGTGTTATGAGTATGGTAGGGGTGTGAGAATAAAGCAAAACGCAGGAGAGTTTTTCTAAGACAGCATGTCAAAGACAGTGAAATCAAACACTGCAAAAAGCTCTTAGGTGATGCTGACAATTGCAGCAATATTTAACTACTAAATCTGCAAAGAATGAAAGCATAAGGTTTTGTGAAATTGTACACCTGGGTAGGGTTGCCAGATTTAGTAAATAAAATACAGGATGCACAGAGAAATTTGAATTTCAAATAAACTGAAAAAATAATATAAATATGCCCTATGCAATATCTGAGATATACTTGTGCTACAAAATTATTTGCTGCTTATCTGAAGCTCAAATTTAACTGGATGTCCTATATTTTTTCTGGCAACCTTATATCTGGGGGGGGCCTTCACCTAGTCTGAGGGCTCAAGAAAGGTGTCTATTAGGAGGTGGACTGATTTGAAATGATTGTGTAATTATCTTTAAAAGTTTTATGGGAAGAGGGCTTCCCTGGTGGCGCAGTGGTTAAGAATCCCCCTGCCAGTGCAGGGGACACGGGTTCTAGCCCTGGTCCGGGAAGATCCCACATGCCACGGAGCAACTAAGCCTGTGCACCACAACTACTGAGCCTGCGCTCTAGAGCCGGTAAGCCACAACTACTGAAGCTCGCGCGCCTAGAGCCCATGCTCCGCATCAAGAGAAGCCACCGCAATGAGAAGCCTGCACGCTGCAATGAGGAGTAGCCCCCGCTCGCCACAACTAGAGAAAGCCCGCACACAGCAACAAAGACCCAACTCAGCCAAAAAGAAATTAATTAATTAATTTTAAAAAAGTTTTATGGGAAGAATAAATATGCCTTTGAAGGAGACCCATCACCTATGTTAAATTAAAAGTGGTATCATATGTGGGGATTTCCCTGGTGGTCCAGTGGGTAAGACTTCGTGCTCCCAACGCAGGGGGCCTGGGTTCGATCCCTGGCTGGGGAACTAGATCACGCATGCATGCCCCAACTAAGAGTTCACATGGCGCAACTAAGAGTTTGCATGGTGCAACTAAGAAGTCCACATACTGCATCGAAGATCCCATGTGCTGCAACTAAGACCCGGAGCTGTCAAAATAAATTAATAAATAAATAATAAAAGAAAGAAAGGAAAGAAAAAAGTATTATCATATGTAAGGCCTGATGGTCTGAGTTAGCTTGATTCCAGTATGCTTTGACTCCTAACCGCAGAGATTTTTCCCAGAGCTCTTGACACACTATCTCTGTGATGTTTAGACTATCTTTCCTATCAGACAATAAACTCCTAAAGGCAGCAAATGCATCCTTCCCTATGGCTAGCCCTAAAGCTAGCTCAATACCAGACACATACATCTTAAAGCATTAATACATGTTTTAAATAAATAGGAGAATTATAAACTGTATTTAATGGTAAAGTGGACACTAGTCAATCAATGTAAAACTGTTATAAAATTAAATATATTTATTCTATTTTAATCCCTGTTATGTCTGCTAGTGATTTCACATTATGCCCATATGCATAAAACATTCAGACGAAATTGATAAATACATTTTTTTGGTTGCAAGTCGGTTGTGGGACCACACCTGCAGAATTATGGCTAATATTTGGAGATTAAAAATCAAATACTTATTAAACAGAGATATAGCTTTAATATGTTTTAAGATCAAATTCATAAGCCCCTCAAATAAAGTGCTGCAAAGCTTTTGAAAGTCACATAAACCTGATTAAATGTTAGAGATTTGGCATCTGTCCCCTGAGGAGCACTTTAATATAACAAGAATTACAAATGAATCTCCCAGGGTAAATCTAGGAAAAAATACTTGGGAACAATATATTGAGAGGTTAAAACTGTTGCTGTGTATTCTAATTAGCTCTAAATCTAAAGTGTGTAACAGCTGGAGCTGGCACCTTATATGGCAAACGACTTGCTACCACTGAATTGTTCCTGCCCCCGCCAATTCATATGTTGGAGCCTGAGCCTTAACCCCCAATGTGACTGCACTTGGAGATGGGGCTGTTAGGAGGTGATTAAGATTAAATGAGGTCATAAGAGTGGAGTCCTAATCCAATAGGATTTGTGGACTTGTAAGAAGAGGAAGAGAGAGAGCTCCTCCACTCATGCACCAAGGGAAGGCATGTGAGCACACAGCAAGAAGGTGGCCATCTGCAAACCCAGAAGAAAGCTCTCACCAGAACCAACTATGCTGGCACTCTGACCTCAGACCTCCAACTTCCAGGACCTCCAACTTAAAACTGTTCTTTAAGCCACCCAGTCTATGGTATTTTGTTACGGCAGCCTGAGCAAACTAAGATGGAACTGAAATAAAAAACATTAAGCGGGCTTCCCTGGTGGCGCAGTGGTTGAGAGTCCGCCTGCCGATGCAGGGGACGCGGGCGGAGCTGTCAAAATAAATTAATAAATAAATAATAAAAGAAAGAAAGGAAAGAAAAAAGTATTATCATATGTAAGGCCTGATGGTCTGAGTTAGCTTGATTCCAGTATGCTTTGACTCCTAACCGCAGAGATTTTTCCCAGAGCTCTTGACACACTATCTCTGTGATGTTTAGACTATCTTTCCTATCAGACAATAAACTCCTAAAGGCAGCAAATGCATCCTTCCCTATGGCTAGCCCTAAAGCTAGCTCAATACCAGACACATACATCTTAAAGCATTAATACATGTTTTAAATAAATAGGAGAATTATAAACTGTATTTAATGGTAAAGTGGACACTAGTCAATCAATGTAAAACTGTTATAAAATTAAATATATTTATTCTATTTTAATCCCTGTTATGTCTGCTAGTGATTTCACATTATGCCCATATGCATAAAACATTCAGACGAAATTGATAAATACATTTTTTTGGTTGCAAGTCGGTTGTGGGACCACACCTGCAGAATTATGGCTAATATTTGGAGATTAAAAATCAAATACTTATTAAACAGAGATATAGCTTTAATATGTTTTAAGATCAAATTCATAAGCCCCTCAAATAAAGTGCTGCAAAGCTTTTGAAAGTCACATAAACCTGATTAAATGTTAGAGATTTGGCATCTGTCCCCTGAGGAGCACTTTAATATAACAAGAATTACAAATGAATCTCCCAGGGTAAATCTAGGAAAAAATACTTGGGAACAATATATTGAGAGGTTAAAACTGTTGCTGTGTATTCTAATTAGCTCTAAATCTAAAGTGTGTAACAGCTGGAGCTGGCACCTTATATGGCAAACGACTTGCTACCACTGAATTGTTCCTGCCCCCGCCAATTCATATGTTGGAGCCTGAGCCTTAACCCCCAATGTGACTGCACTTGGAGATGGGGCTGTTAGGAGGTGATTAAGATTAAATGAGGTCATAAGAGTGGAGTCCTAATCCAATAGGATTTGTGGACTTGTAAGAAGAGGAAGAGAGAGAGCTCCTCCACTCATGCACCAAGGGAAGGCATGTGAGCACACAGCAAGAAGGTGGCCATCTGCAAACCCAGAAGAAAGCTCTCACCAGAACCAACTATGCTGGCACTCTGACCTCAGACCTCCAACTTCCAGGACCTCCAACTTAAAACTGTTCTTTAAGCCACCCAGTCTATGGTATTTTGTTACGGCAGCCTGAGCAAACTAAGATGGAACTGAAATAAAAAACATTAAGCGGGCTTCCCTGGTGGCGCAGTGGTTGAGAGTCCGCCTGCCGATGCAGGGGACGCGGGTTCGTGCCCCGGTCCGGGAAGATCCCACATGCCGCGGAGCGGCTGGGCCCGTGAGCCATGGCCGCTGAGCCTCCGCGTCTGGAGCCTGTGCTCCGCAATGGGAGAGGCCACAACAGTGAGAGGCCCGCGTACCGCAAAAAAAAAACAACAAAAAAAACAAAACATTAAGCATTTTCTCATAGATGCCAGACACTACAACCTGCACTTCCCTGTTCGGTATTCAACGATTTAGTGTTATGTATGTTTCATAATCTCATCTTTTCAACTTCAGTCTTGTCTGGCTTCCCAACTAATGAAAGGCAGGACATTTCTACGCAAATTCATTAAAGCTTATCTGAAATCACAACAGTCACTATATAGTTTAAGCAAAAGTAAAATGAGTAGTGGATTTTAACTACACTTCCCAATAGATTAGGTGTTTGACCAAAGATAATCTGAAACGGTGAAATATTTAAGAGAACTTTCACAAAGAATAATGAAAACTCTAGTAGCATCTGTTTAGATGCTATTTTTAGAACTCCAAGTATCCTTAGTTACCTGACTGGTGGAACTATACATTCATCAGTTTATAAATCTGCATAAAGGTGCCTCAAAAATATTTTCAACTACCCAAATAAAAGCAGGTAATAAAGTTTGTGATTTTTTGAAAGATTTGTAGCATTGTTTTCATGACCTGTGTTTCCCCTCAAACACCCAGTTTAAAACAAAACATTTTCTGAAAAATGATCATTTCAAAAAACCATTTTTGTGGGGACACACTTTTTTAACTATTGAGATGCTACCATTCAGACTCACTTATATTCTTTCCCAAAAGGATGAAGCCTTGACCATGTAACCGTTTAGTACAATAGAATTTTCTGCAGGAAATACACTCTTGCTATAGGACACCCTTCAGAAAAATAAAATATAAGCAAACGCCAATGTATTAAAAATAACATGAACAATTTAAGTATCACACAGACTAGAACATTCCCTTTAGCACCCTCAGGGTATTTAACCCTGTGGGCCAACCTACATGACAAGTCAAATTTTAAAAAGACTGTTGTGTAATGAACATGGAGTCAGAAATGGGGACTTGGTTAGTTGTGTTGAACATTTAATGACATCTATCAAAACAGATTCAGTCATTCCCACCATTAAAACGATAACATTCAAAGTCTTTTGACTAGACTCCCTTCTCTCTTCAATGACACTGGATGGGCACTGCAAACATGCAGGGGCTCATAGATTTTACCAAGTGAATAATCATCTCTCTGGAGAGAAAAAAATTTATACTTGGTGTATTATTGGACTAGAAATAATACAATAACAATGGTATTAAAGTCAGGCGTCATTGATCTACTGCTCTACACATCTTGAGCTAGCAAGGGGCTTACTTGGCTCCAGGTTTATAATCTATACAATTAATGGGACTAGATTTGGTGATTTCTAGGGCGCTTTATGGCCTTGATATCTGAAAATTCAAGGAGCTATATGCTGGAAAGATTAAAAAGTCACTTACTAGTTAGTGTCATTCTATTAAAGTTTCCTTCAAACTGCCATTAGCAGCTTACAGACCTACAAAATCAAAACTATGAATTTATTGGGAATTATCTCATTTTCCCTTGAGTTCACATGTCCTGAATTGTTCTTACATCCGTGCCTTCAGGCATCCCAACAGGGCCACTCGTGATTTTTGGCAGAACCTGAGGAAAAGGCTCGGTACCTCGGATCAGTGAGCAGCTTCTTTCTTCAACAGCTGGACGCTAGAGTGCCCAGAGTCACACTCAGAAACCATGACAAGTACAGCCTGCTCCTTAGCAGAGGAGGTGCACTCTTTGTCACATGAGGCAAACACCTGCATGTTTTTCAGTCTGAGCTGATGATGACTGTGAAATGCAGGTGATATGGCCGATGCTGACTTCTTTCTGGGTAAATCCAAACCTCTTCTGAGTAATGCAAAATAGTTTATTCTTTCTTTCCTCCTTACGTTTGGAAATGCTGACTTCTCTGACAAGCAGTGACCCCAGATTAAATAACAGCACACAAAGATTTGTGCCTCCAGGCCGTTGGCTGCCACTGGTACAGATCGAGAACGACAGGGCATTAATAATGGTTTAGAAATGAGGTGGTAACCAGAACAGCTGCCCTTCAAGTTCCAACAAAAGTTCAGTGGACTAAACACAAACCATGAGTATTATCAGGAAAATAATATTTTGTTGCCAGACCTACACAGAAACTCCTCTGGGCACCAGAAGAGAACTAACCACAAACGTGCCAGTCCCTTTCATGACAGAGTAAATGCTTTAAAGTAGGAAGGTGTAGAGGTGTGTGCGGAGAACTTCACAGTGATGCGCAATCCCTGAGTCAAAGGAGGAACTCCAAGATGGAGGGAAGAATGGCCTGAAAGTGAAGGGGACCCCAGGTTGATATGCAGACAGCTGAGGTGTGTTTTCAATGTAAACTAGTCTTGACCCCCCAAGTTGCTCACAACACTTGTATAGGTTGATTATTTAATTTGCTTTGTACAAAATACCCAATAATGGCACACAATGCTTATGAACCTAAATAGGAAGAGGATGCTTTCAAAGGTCAATATTCATTAATCAAAGCAATGACTTATCATTTATCAGTTTTAATATAAAAAGCTACAAAATAAGCAGTAGGAAAAGAGCCTGACTTTGGGCACAGGCAGTTTTGTGTTTAAAACTCTATGCTGCTACTTAGCAGACTTGAGATTACAGACAAGTTACTTAATCCTCCTAGCTCCTTTTCTCCATTTGTAAAATGGGGATAATACCATCTGCCTCATATGACTTTTGTAACAAATTAAGAGAAATAAACAAATAAATAAATAATGTCAAGTCATAACAGAGTGTCTGGAACATAATACATAATCAATAAACATTACTTCTTGACTTCCCTTAGCTAGGAAAAATGATGATATCATTAACTGCCACTTGTTTTTCTTCATCCTGCCCATTTTTCAAAATATTTCAGCACCATTAAAAGTACTTTATATAAATTTAGATCATGATATCATTCACCTAAAACCACAGAGGATTCACAGACACATAGGTATATATGTATGTATATATCTAGGGAGAAAAGAGTTCCAGAAAAATTTTAATATTTCTAAAAATGCATCTTATATGCTCTAAAAGCACTAATGTTACTTTCAGCCCTTTGTGTCTATAAGGTACCATTTAGTATATTAATTTCGCAAACATCATGGCATCTAATAAGCTAGTTTTATAAGTTAATAATTGTATAATCATTGTAAAAAAAATCTTTTTCCAATGATTGGCCAGATATTTTCAAAATTACTTGACTCTTAAAAATGATATATTAACATGAAGTGGTGGTAGGAAAAGAGGAGTGAGACAAACCATACGTTTGGTTTCTATTTTTTTTTTTTTTTTGGGGGGGTACGCGGGCCTCTCAATGCTGTGGCCTCTCCCGTTGTGGAGCATAGGCTCCGGACACGCAGGCCCAGTGGCCATGGCTCACGGGCCCAGCCACTCCGTGGCACGTGGTATCCTCCCGGACTGGGGCACGAACCTGTGTCCCCTGCATCGGCAGGTGGACTCTCAACCACTGGGCCACCAGGGAAGCCCCCTGGTTTCTATTTTTAATCTTTAAAATGTTTCACAGTTGAGAAAAGGTATTTAATTTTTATCAAACATATAATTGTCTACTAAGACTTATGTTAAGATGAACTAGTAAAGTCTGCTTTATTATAAGTATACTGTTCCCTTAAGAGCCTAGCAGTTTTAAAAATAAAAACTCAAAATCTCTTAGCCGAACTGAGGTTGGAAGTTCGTTTCCAACCATTTTCACAAAACCACTTAGAAGATAGCTATTTTGCAAATTAATTTTTCATGAAGCTCTCTAAGGGTCGATATGCTTGTATTAGCCGCCAAACATGTTCAACTTGAGACAACCGGGAAGATCCATGATTAATGCAACTTGGTGTTTTTCCTAACATTTACTGTACCCATCAATAGTGGTTAATGCAACAGCTTCCAGTAAGCAGCTGCCTTAAAAGCTCGGAAATGTCGAGCCATAAACAACAAAAGTGCATCTGTTCTTCCATACATAAATGTCTTCCTATACAAGTGAGAAAAATATATGCAAAAGTCTAATATAAGAAACTATATCAATATTTTCATGTAAAAGCATGGCAAAATCAGACTAGAGAGACAGTTTTGGTAAAATAGCATGCTAATAAGAGTAGGGGGTCCTGGGCCCTCATCTTCACTCTGACACTAGCTGTGGTTCCTCTGATGAGTCTCCAACTTGCAACTAGTTTCCTCAGCTAATAGCAGAGGTGCTCTACCAGCCAGGCCCCACAGTGCAAGGCTAAGATGGGGACTCAGACAATGAATCAGAGACGAGGCGTTGAGGCAAGGAATACAACTCTATTCAGAAAAGCCAGCAGACTGAGAAGATGGCAGACTGAAGTCTCAAAATAACCATCTTATGGGGGTTTGGATGCCAGTTTCTTTTATAGCACAGAGAAGGGGAAGAGATGAGGAAGTAAAGTAAAAAGGCCATAAGTTTTGCAAATATCACCTGGAATAGCCAGCCTCAGGGAGGGGATGTGTTAATTTCTGCTTTCTTGTAGCCATCCGCAGGTGGACAGGGTCTGGATGTTTCCCTGATCAAAGGCACTTTGGTTTAACATTCAGGCAGAGGGGCAGGGTTCCTCGAGGCAGGCCATTATGTATAGACAGTATCCTTCTAGTGAACAAAAGCAGCGGAAAGCAAAGGTTAAAATAAAAGTAACAGATCTAACATGTAGTCAGATTTGGCTCTTCCTTGTTACAGAAACAACGGCCTGTAGAGGTGCTGTGATCTAGCCCGCATGGAATCAAGTCCCAGCTCTTCAGTAACGCTGGGCCCGTTACTCAACTGGCAGTGCTTCAGTCTCCTTCTCATTGAAATGAGGAGGGCAGTAGCACTAAGTTCACATGTCTGGGATAATTAAATGAGAATTCATGGCTCGGGACATAGTAAAAGAGCAATAAATATATTAGCTTACTTATTAGTATTATAAGTAGGATTACTGTAACCATCACTTTATCCTGAAAAAAATAAAACTTTTGTGGAAAGTTTCTTACAGTGCAAGAAATAGAGAAGTGAAGAAACCCAGGAGAAAAGACAATAAAGGTATGAAGATCAAGCTGATACCATAAAAGCACTATATTAATTAAGTAATTAAAATATTTGTTAAAGTCACTTTTAAGCTAACCCAGAGAATAAGGAACCATTCTTTAAATATTACAATTTGCATTCTGCCTAATATTTAGAACAATCAGAAGTCAGAAATTCCAAGTCTTTCCCTTCAGTTTGTTAAGAATCAAAAGAATGACCTTGGGTAATTCAAGATTTGAATACATAATGCCAAATAGGTAAGTAAAAATGCGTATATGAGAAAGAGAGCAAGTTGCGGGGAATAAAGCCTTCTCCAAGAGATGGAAAAGAGAGAAAAAGAATGGATTTTTTGAGTAGCAATCTAAATACCAAAGAGATCCCACCTTGGGCTACTCAGAAAGACAACAGATTTCTGCCAGCTGCCTTGAGGCTGGCTTGCCCTTGGGGAGTATCACATGTGATTATTTCCAAGCTGCTACTTTCATCCCCTGGAGCAGAGGCGCATCCTTCTACTCAAGCTGACACTCAAAGTTTGGTTTTCTTCCCTGAAGAAATGGAAAGGGTGGCTGAAAGGGCAGTGCTATGTGCACATGGGCATCTCGCCCCTGGGGGGGCCCATCTGAGCTCCAGACTTTCCATCCGCAGGAGGCTCTGGCACATCTGTCTGGGGCCAAGGAGCCCAGCTACTCTGACTGTCCCTAAGTTCTCTCTCCAAATCGCTCCATATTGCAAACTAATTTTTATCAGAGTCATAGCCCATAACAAATGTCTGTGTGTGCTCTAGCTCTCCTGGAGAAAGAGCTGCCAGTCTCTTTGTATCCCTTCTTTTCCTCAAAGAACAGCAGCTCATTTTCCCTGGTTGAGGCCAATCTCAGGTCTCTCATTCTGCACTCTTTCTCTGGGTAACTTTACCCACATTCATGTCCTCATCTGCCACTTGTAAGAATCGATGTTTCTCCAATGTCTCCTGAGCTCCAGGGCAAGATATATAGGATATATAAACCCATATCAGGCCTTCCCACCTACAACTAGTTTCCCCTCTCCCCCACCTCCTTACCTCCTACTCAGCATCACCCACCACACGGCTCCTTCTTTCTGATGTCTCACCAAATGACATCAACTGACTATTTCCAGCAACTTGAGAGTTATCTAAGATTCCCACCTCTTCCTTACTTCCTCTGGATTGTCCAATTGGTCATCGAAACTTATTGATTTTACCTAATAACAATCTCTCCACTCTGCTCCTTCTTTTCTAGTCCCACAGCAGTGGCTTCGTTCAAGTTCTTATCGCATGACTACTAAATAGCGAACCAAACAGTTGGCTTTTGGATCTCAAGACTCTCCCCATTTCATCTTCCACATTATTGCTACCTTGAATCTTCCTGAAATATAGTGTCTGCATGGAACCTGATGCTCAGAGATTAAGGAAATTGCCGCAGGTCATACAACCACTAAGAAATTTAGGCTCAAGGTGAATCTCATCCTCTTATACTCATCCACGATCTCTAACCAAGACTCACCCTCTGGGGCCCAGTTTACAATTGAAGGACACAGCATCTTTCCCTGATGGGTAGAGGAGGCCACACTTAGTAGGAATATGGCTTCTCCCTAAGGGACAGAACAGAGCAGGACATTTATCTCAAAAGATCAAATACCACAGACAAACACCTTGGATGAGGTATGAATTAGTAGCTAAACTCTCTAGATGTCCATTTGTTTCCTAAAGTTCATCTACTTGTAACTTTCAGGGAGACAAGTTTATTAAACACAGAACACAAATCTTTGAAGCCCAGTTATAGCTCCCAAAGTGTTTCTTCTTGCTTCTAGATGTTGATGTCACTGGCAAATAGCATTTGTTTCCAAATACCCATTTAAAACAGGCCTTATAAAGATCAGCTATAAAGTTAACACTGCAAACTCCTGAGTTAGAAGCAAAAGGTGAGTACAAAGAACTTTATTATTATTTTTTATTTAGCATCTGTAGGCTGAAATTAAATATAGCTTACAATAAAAGTCTGTCAGTGCTATTCTGCATAATTAATCTGAACTTTGGCACTCCTAAGCTTGTTAATGCAGAGCTGCCCATAGTAATGAATTGAAATTAAGTGCATGATACATATTGTCAAATTACAGCAACTGAAATATGCATGAAAATGTACAAAACGTCACACCTGGAATGACTCAGTAATTTGTTCCAGTAATTATTTCAGTAATGTTATTTTTTTTTCCACCACAGGTTTCATTCCAAGCCATATCCCATTGTTTTCCAACATCAAGTTAAAAATAATAGAGCTAATTAATTACCTAAACTAAGAAACTTAGCATTGTTTAGAAAGGGCTATGGCCTCAAGTTTAGATGAGTGAGGGTGTCTCAACTGCTTGGTTCTCTCTTTGTATCTGTCCATCATTTACAGCATGTAAGCAAAGTGAAAAGAAAAATCTTAGATAACTCTCAAATCCCATCCCTTGATGCTTTTATACTCAGAGAAAACGACTGGACCATGTAAGTTAGTTAACGTGAAGATTCTTAGCTAAAGGAATGGGAGATAGCATTGTGTCACGGTAAATACTATCTTGATTCTGAAAAACAGCATGGCAGAGAGATGTTTCTCTACTACAGCAGTTCTCAAAGGTTCTCCAGGGACCACTTATGGCCCCTGAGACATTTTCAAGGGGTCCATGAAAAAAAAAAGTATTTTCATAATAATCATAAGTCATTTTTGCCCTTTACATTCTTATTCTCTCAAGAGTGTACAGTGGAGTTTTACAGAAGTTACACACTATGTGATACCACAACAGACTGCGCAGATATGTGTATCCAGCTGTCTCCTATCAAACCAGATGTTATAGTGCTTTGCAAAACATGAGATAATGCCACTCATCACAAAATTTTGTTTGGGAAAAAAATATTTTCTATAAAAATATGTTAATATGTTATCATGTAAGAGGTTTATTTTGTTACAAAATTGTTAAAACTGTAAAGGGCTCCAGAGATCAAAAAGATTTGAGAATCACTGCACAACTGGTGTTTTGAAGAGTGGAATTCAAGCAATGATTAAGGATTATCCTCTGTGGCCATCCTCTGGGGTCCTTTCCCAGCTTTCCTTCTCTTAGCTAAAATCTCCTCTCCTTTCTTCCTTTAGCCAGTAAAGTCAATTCAATCTTTAGTTAAATTAATTCAACAGTTATATCCTTAGAGGCTGTTAGGAGCAATACCCATGAAGATGGGCACTGTTGGAGATATAAAAGCTCAAAGAGGTTAGAATAACCTGAGAAGTAAAGATGACCATATAGCAAAGTTAGATAATGATGCACAGTAATGCATAATTCAGTACCAAAGTGAGAAACACAAACACTAAATGTTGTTAACTATGAGATGAGGAGAGGAATGTGACTATGAGTTTTGGGGGGACAAATCTTCTTAGAAAAAGCAATGCCTTTATCTATTTTCTGCCGGTTAACCAAATGGAAATGTGGTAGCTCACAAAATGCATGCCGGGCAATCAGAAAAAAAAGTAAGAATAGGTAGAATAGTAAAAAGGAAGCCAGGCTTCCCTGGTGGCGCAGTGGTTAAGAATCTGCCTGCCAATGCAGGGGACACGGGTTCGAGCCCTGGCCTGGGCAGATCCCACATGCTGCGGAGCAACTAAGCCTATTGGCCAAAACTACTGAAGCCCACTCTCCGTGCTCCGTAATAGGAGAGGCCACTGCAATGAGAAGCCCGCGCACTGCAACGAAAATAAACGCAGCCAAAAATAAAAAATAAAAATAAAAAATAAAATAAATTTATTAAAAAACAAAAAATGAAACCAAAGATGAAGCTAGAAGAGAAAAACATATATCAAGATCTAGGAACAGCACAGAATCTCCAGGGCCCAGTGCAAAATGAAAATGCAGTGTCCCTTGTTAAAAAAAAAAAAAAAAGTTTTTTCCCTGGTGGCGCAGTGGTTGAGAATCTGCCTGCTAATGCAGGGGACACGGGTTCGAGCTCTGGTCTGGGAAGATCCCGCATGCCGCAGAGCAACTGGGCCCATGAGCCACAACTACTGAGCCTGCGCGTCTGGAGCCTGTGCTCCGCAACAAGAGAGGCCGCAATAGTGAGAGGCCCGCGCACCGCGATGAAGAGTGGCCCCCGCTTGCCACAACTAAGGAAAGCCCTCGCACAGAAACGAAGACCCAACACAGCAAAAATTAATTAATTAATTAATAAACTCCTACCCCCAACATCTTGTTAAAAAAAAAAAAAAAAAAAAAGTCTTTCAGGATGGTAACAGCAGAGCATTAAACCAAGAGCAAGGCGCTTCTAAGCTTGGACCCCTGTGTGACAGCAGAGGACACACACCCCTGAAGGCAGCCCCAGTGACACCCTCCACAATCACTTAAGTTAGGTCCCAAGTCCAGCTTTAAACTAACTTAGAAGACAAAGCAAAGAGGAAAGTATGATCAGTTTTAAAATTCAGTTTCCATTACTCAGGAAGTCCTATTAAAAAAATGGTCAGAATTACATCAGAATTTTACTTAGAATTCTACTTAGAGAAACACATCATTCTTCCTTTCAAAACCTGCCCCCCTCCGCCCCCGCGCACACACACATTCATTTTCATCCATGTACAACACCAAATATAACTAATAATAGAAGCAGCACATTTCTGAACGTTTAGTAGGTGTCATACGTTGTTCCACACATCTAATTCTCACAATCACTTTATTTTTTGCACAATCGTTTTATGAAGGCAGGATTACTGTCACCCCTACTTACAGAAAAAGAAATTTAGAACAATTAAATAACTTGTCCAATGCCACACAGTTGGCCTGTGTGAACTCAGGCAATCTAACTCCTGCTTTTCTACTACGTCCCGGCTTCCTGTAATCCTAGACAGAAATTTCACAAGCCTCCATCCTTCTGAAGGGCTAAAGAGAGCCCACGGATATAAAAAACAGAAAGAAATCATAGCTAATATCTATCTAGTCCAGCTCTTCATTTTACAAATAAAGAAACTGAGGACTATAGGAAGATATATAACTTATTGAGATTACCAGCAAGAGACTGGTCAAGCTTGATCAATGCTCATAACTCCATTTCCCCCAAATTTACTGTGTATCAGAAGAATCCTGGGAACTCCGAAAAATGCAAGATCCTGCTCCCCCTACCAGACAAGAGGTCCAGATTTCTTGGGACCAGGGCAGGAGGAGCCAGGGGCTTTTCTAGCCAGCAGCCAGCCAAGCATCAGAGAGCAGGGGTGATATTCCCTGCCTCACACTCTCCAGTCTTCCTTCCCATCTATAACAATCAAAACCTACCCCTTTGGGCTTCCCTGGTGGTGCAGTGTCTCTTGAGAGTCCGCCTGCCGATGCAGAGGACACGGGTTCGTGCCCCGGTCCGGGAAGATCCCACGTGCCGCGGAGCGGCTGGGCCCGTGAGCCATGGCCTCTGAGCCTGTGCGTCTGGAGCCTGTGCTCCGCAATGGGAGAGGCCACAACAGTGAGAGGCCCGCGTACCGCAAAACAAAACAAAACCAAACCTACCCCTTTATGTAGCTGTGGGTAATGGAAGTTACAACAACACGACTCCCTGCCATTTAACATATCTAAATTAGATTGAAATCAATAAACCAGGCAAAACCAAAATCAGTGCTTTAACTCTCTGAAATCTGTTTTGGGTAGGTAACAGGCATTTTCAAGAAGGTAAGATTGAAAGGTGGCAGAGACACAGAGTGAAAGGCAAGGTTGGGACTGAGCTACAGCGGTGTCCAGTGGGCATGTGAAATAGGTGATTATGGAAAAATAATTTTCAGGGGAAGAATGTGAGGGTGCGACAAGATTGAAACACCTGTATCTGATTTCTCTGGAGACAAGAGAGATCCAGGCTTCTCAATTCCAACAGTCATTCCTACAAATACACCCTGGTCAAGTGTGTAGTGGCTTACAGGCTGAGAGCATACTTGATAATAAACTTCATATTTGCATATCTGTAAATAATCTTAAGAAGTTATTAATAATCTAGACAATAATATGTAAACTGAAATATTTAGAGATGGTAAACTGATACCTGTAATTTACTTTGAAAAGTACCAAAAGTAAGAGGGATTTATGGATGGATAGAGTGAGGGATGGATGGATAGAGTGAGGGATAGATGGATACATATGTGATAAAACAAGTAAAATAAAATGCTAGTAGTAAAATCTATGCACTGTGTATATGGGCATTCACTCTAAACTCTCAACTGCGCTGTATGATGAAAATTTTCATAATAAAATATTAGAGGGGAAATGTGTGTAATAAAAGTATCCCAAACCAGATGATATTGTGCTTGCAGACTAAAAAACTTTACTGATTAGAAACAAATCAAGATTTAGCTTCAGGGCTTCCCTGGTGATGCAGTGGTTAAGAATCCAGCTGGCAATGCAGGGGACATAGGTTCAAGCCCTGGTCCGGGAAGATCCCACATGCTGTGGAGCAACTAAACCCACGCGCCAAAACTACTGAGCCTGCACTCTAGAGCCCGCGAGCCACAACTACTGAGCCCACGCCCCACAACTACTGAAGCCCCGTGTGCCTAGAGCCTGTGCTCCACAACAAGGAGAAGCCACTGCAATGGGAAACCCGTGCACTGCCACAAAGAGTAGCCCCTGCTCACCGCAACAAGAGAAAGCCCGTGCACAGCAACGAAGACCCGACACAGCCAAAAATAAATAAATAAGTAGAGTTTAAAGTTGGAGGAGGAAAAAAAAAATGTTTCTCATGTGCTTCTTGAAAGCAGCTCATTCCTCAACTGTTGATATCCAAGTGTGCTCATTCCCTTCTGGAAACGGTGAAAAACAGGACACTGGAGTTTCACACATTAAAATGAGGAAAATCAAGTTTCTCCCACAAAAGACAGAACGAATCGGGGTAGAAAATTACCATTTATTCCTTATTAATAAAGCCTTAATGGATTATCCGTAAATAAAACATGCATTAGGCTCAGATGACAGTTCCTGATTTGAGTCCTGACCCAAGGATTCAAATTCAAACTAAACTAATCCTTTAGTTTAACCTAAACTCTGGGCAAGGGACTTTCACTTCTCCACACTGGCCTCAGAAGGTATTTTCAAAGAAACAAATGCAGTGAGTAATACACAAAGACGGAGAATCTCCCTGGAGATCAGCAGTAGCAATTCATCTCTTCCTGGTTTCCACCTGCATCCCCTAAAGTCTGCTTTCTACGCACAGTGATGGGATGGTAGATGTGTGCTCCTTGTTTTACCTTTATAATTCTTAGCTATTATAAAGGCAACATTAACACTTCCTATCAGATTCAGCTTCTTAGGAGTCCCAGAATTTCTTTGCATATTTCAAGAGCTCCTCCCACAAGCAGAAACGACTAGGGGTATTTTCCTGGACAATCCTTTGCTTGACCCCAGGCACAAAACACACAGATGCAGCTTCATTCTTCTGAATGGGCCTATGTGTTTCTGTGGCTGCAGCTTACCAACGAGACACATGGAACAATAGCTCATTTTCAGATAAGATTTCTTTCTTCCTTTTAAATTAGTACTGAACTCCTTCTTCCTTTTAAATTAGTACTGAACTCCTGGGTAAAGAAGAGAAACAGTGATAGTTGCTGCAGATTTATTCTGTCTGGAAGAAGACAGTGTTCCCATACCTCTTGGATTATTTTAGTTCATGTTTATCTTGACCTACCAAGCCTTCGTGAAAAATTAGAGCTTGTTCCTTAGAATAATTCATTTTATTAACATGATCCTTCAACTAAGAAAGAGCCACATTTTAAAGTATCCATTTGCTTTGTGTCTGACATTCCTTCTCAAGACGACATTGGATTTAGCATGACACAGATCTAATTGTTAACTTCTAAATTCAGTTACTTATTCAGCAAATAATTATTGAGTACTCATATGCCAGATATTGTATAATCACTGGAATACAAATAAAATTATATTAAACAGTATCTCTGACCTTTAATTCATAGTTTAAAGGAAGAAGACACATAAATAATTCCAATGAGGCAAGTATTACCCAGTAGTATGCTTCAAGTTTTAATTGTATTTTAAACAGTTCCCCAAATATATGCAAAGCCATTACTACTAAGCACATTTTAACATTTTTTAATGGAATCCCTTGATCTCTCCCAAGAGTTATAAGGGCAGAAAATAAAATTAAATCAATCTTGACAATTTACTAGTCATATACTGTTATTCACTGAAAGCAAATATTGATAATTGTCAGGTTTGTTTTTTGTGGTATTGTGATTTCTGGCATAAAGCTCCTAAAACCCTTTAAATTTCCTGAGTGATAAGAGAGATAAAGGTGTCTTTGTTATGTTAATTAGTGACTTTTGGACCTCACCTAAGGATGGGGCCTGGTTGCCAGTGGAATCAACCAAGTAATCGGAGGGTTGGAACTTTCAGTCCCACCACCCTGACCTCTGAGGAGGGTAGAGGGGCTCTGCCTATGTAAGAACCTCCATAAAATCCCAAAAGGTCAAGGTTAAGAGAACTTCAGTGTTGGTGAACACCTGCAGATTCGGGAATGTGTTGCACCTAGAAAGGGCATAGAAGCTCAGCGCCCTTTCCCCATATTTTGCTGTATACATCTCTTCCATCTGTCTGTTCCTGAATTATATCCTTTAATAATAAACCAGTAATCTAGTAAGTAAACTGTATTGTGTTCTGTGAGCCATTCTAGCATATTAACCAAACACGAGGAGGGGTTGTAGAACTTCTGATCTACAGCCAGTTGCTCATTAGCAGGGGTAGTAACCTGGGCTTGCAAATAGCATCTGAATTGGGGGTCGGGGGGACAATTTCGTGGGACCAAGGCTTTAACCTATGGAATCTAACACGACCCCTGAGTAGACAGTATCATAATTGAGTTGAATTGTAGGACACCCAGCTAGTGTTGGAGAACTTCTTGGTGGTGAGGGAAAATCCCTCCAAAACGTTGGAATTGGTGATCAGAATCTTAGGTTTAAAATGCCAGTAGTAGGATTTTGTATAATAAAAAGAAAACAATAAAAATAATTGCTAAAGCACTTTAAAAAAGTTGACCAGGGGAATCGGTTATAGAAACCTCTTGCTTATCAGAATGCCTGGAATTTAATAAAGGATAATAATACCATGTAACAGCTGGAGTATGTTGGGGTTTTTTCCTACTAATAATCTAAAATTTTAGTATTTTCTAATCTCAGGTGTTGCGGTCCGGGAGCCACACGCCTGGAGTCGAGTTCCCCGGTAAATGCGACCCGTGTCCCAACCAAGGACACCCGAGAATCACCAACACCAAGTAGGAAGATTAGCCAAGGATTTATACAAGTATAGAAGCTTACACAAACTGTCCGGACAGGGTCCCACTCGGAGAGAAGTGAGTGAGACCCCGACTAACAGTTGGGCGAGGCCTTTATACCCTTCACAGGGCGGGAAGTCCCCAAGGCGGGAGGGAGCTGTTTAATTTTGAATCAGCCAATCAGGAACCCGGTTCTTCCCGCCCCAAGCAAGCAAGCAAGTTTCTTACAGAAGCCAAAATGTGCTGTTAGCCCTGAAGCTGTTCTTCCGTTTCTTTCGTCACACAGGTATGCTGAAACTGTCATTAACACTAAATTAAAATGTGGGGACACGGAGAAGATAAAATGCTATTTAACTACTAAGGGTCCGGAGGTACTCAAAATATAAACTGCAATAAATGTAGGATCAATATTATAGCTTCGTGACTTTTGGCAGCTTGGCCATTACACCAGCAACCTATTCACTCGTGGCTGAGCTTGGTATTGATTTCTTTACGGTACCCTGTTCCTGTAAGACCAAAACCTCTACTAAGCCTCTTACTGGAATCCTTTTTATCAAATCACCCTCAACAAGAAGGACTCTTTTGATGGGGAAGACTCCACCTCTTGAAGACACTTGAGGGAGATAAAGTGACCACTAATCACTCACTTGCTTTTTCAACTCTATCCTATATGGAGAAGTAAAAAAGCAAAGTTAAGGCCATAATAAATCTCAGATTACTGGTCCATCTGGCAGTGACATCAAGGAGAACTCTGTAGAAGAGTGTATCTGCCTCCTGGATACAACCACCTAAAAATCCTATACCCATCCGGGGCTTTCCTTCAGCATTTGTCTCAAATTTATTTATGTTCTTCATGCACAGTGAATCAGGAGTTATGCCTCTATAAATCACCTCTCACCTAGTAAAATAGGTTTCCTTATAATTTCTACTAAGATGATAACTTACAAGTTTCAAATTCTATCATTTCATGGGCTTGTGAAGAGTTACGTTTATTCTTCTTGCCTTCAATTTTGCTATCATCCCAGTAAAATCTAACTATTAGCATAACTCAACTGAACCCGCTTTTACTAAGATTGTCAATGATTTCTAGTTGCCAAATCCAAGTGATTTTTTCCCTCGGTACTTCTATTATTACATCTCTGCTGAATTTGATCATGTCTTCCATATCAAAAGAAATTGACTTCGCTTCCTTAAAATCTTGCCCTTCTCTGCCCCTTCCTGACTATCCTTCTGATGTTCTTTATCAACACGGATTCCCAGTTCTTTATCAATCATTCTTGTTGGTGCATCTAGGGGTTCCATTCTTAGTCTATACCTATTTACTGCCCTCTTATTTACTGATGGCTCCTAAGTCTTTCACTCAGACTTCTCCTTTGAGTTACAAACTTATATATTCAAGTTTACGTTGCATGTATGCTTATGTTGCATATATGAACAGACACCTTAACTCAACACGTGTTTACTCATATCCATTTTCACATGTAGTTTCCTTTCTCCTCTTGATTCTCTACTTCTAGCAAACTGAATACTGGGAGTTCTGAAAATCTTAACTGTTAAATTTTCTCAAGTCTAGTCTTCCCTCTTCAGGCTTAACTGATACCGTTCTAGTTCGAGGAAACATTTCTAAAAACAAGGTCTATGAAGACAGTCTTCATCAGAAGTACCAAGTTGGAGAAATAATAAAAATGCAGATACCAATTTGCTGTTTTTTTTTTTTTAAAGTTAAAAGTTTACTGGATACCATTTAGTATAGATCATTTGTAAAGCATTTTAAATTAAAAACTTAGCTTCTAACTTGGAATAGCCCATTTCTGCGTTTCCAAGGTCTAATCTCTAGTTACTCTGGGAACATTTCCTCCCAGAATAACTGACAACTGAATTATTATTTCTCAATATAAACCTTACCAAAAAGTTCTTTTTTTTTTTCCCCCCCTGGTATGCGAGCCTCTTACTGTTGTGGCCTCTCCCGCTGCAGAGCACGGCTCCAGAGGCGCAGGCTCAGCGGCCATGGCTCATGGGCCCAGCCGCTCCACGACATGTGGGATCTTCCCGGACCGGGGCTCGAACTCGTGTACCCCTGCATCGGCAGGCGGACTCTCAACCACTGCGCCACCAGGGAAGCCCCCAAAAAGTTTTTGAAAGATGAAATACATTGTGTGCTCTTGACCATATATCTAGTTACTCTTTTAAACAGGTTTAATTTTTCCTCTTTAAAAACGTTGCCTATCAGGCAAAAGCATAAGAAGTTTTAATCTACTTTGTTTTTTTTCCAAACTGGGGGTTACATGGATTGTGATGAGAATTTAAATAAGAATAATAAGTTTGTTTCAGATAAATATGTGTGTATTTAATGGACTGCAATATTTAAAGAGAAATTTATTGAGGGCTATGGCCATAAAGTTTGAAAGCCACTAGTTTAATATACTGCAACATATAATTTAAATAAAGGACACTTGTCATATGAATTCTTAAAGCAAGCCAAAAAAATAAAAACAAATCTTTGTTTTTTCTCCCTTTCCACTTCACAGGAGTAAAGTAACTCTCTGCAAGGTCCAAGTCTAAAATATGTGATGTGTAGTCCCTTTCTTGTTAATTTTCAGTAAATATACATTTTCCAATGGTCATTCACATTTGTACTGCATTACTTTTGAAGACCAGAGCCTTTGTAACATCTTTAAACAGTAAAAGTCATTAACACAGTACAAAGCAATACAAAGGCTGGAGGCTACAGGACTTGAACTATTATTGCTCTGGGTTGAAGGTCTGTGCCCTAGCCTGAGGACACACCCTCGCAACAGCTTCTGGAACATCACCTCGTGAAAACCAAGCCTCTCAGCTTACATTTTCACCACAAAGGTAGTAAGCTCTCTTAAACAATAGACCCTAATTGTCTAAATGCACAGAATTTGCAAAACGAGAGTGAACCTTGTAAACTGCAGACTTTAGGTGATAATGTCATGTCGGTTCATCCATTGTAACAAATGTACCACTATGGAAGGAGATGTTGTTAATGGGGAGGATACGTATGTGAGGGGCAGAACGAAAATGGGAAAGTTTGATGGGAACCTAAAACTGCTCTAAAAAATAAAGTCATATATATCTATTTTTTTCTTTTTAAAAGGGGACTTTGACGGTATTTGAAAACACTGCCAGTTCTCCTTTTCAATAGCTGATGACTAGTTTGAATTACCTGGGACTTTGGCTTCCCAATTTACCTCATTCTTGCCAGAGGCTTTTAGGTTATTTTATCATTCAGATAAAGTGTTTCATAAATGAAAGGCAAGCCATCTTTTCACCCCACCACTAGGGATAATGAACCCGAGTAGAATATTTGAGTTGCATATGCTGACTTTAGCTTGGAACGTCTTTCCTTCTATTCTAGCCAAGCTTTGAACAGGGGCGTGCACTAGAATATATCTGAAATATAGAAAAGCATGAAAAGCTGAAAAGGTTCCATCTCATTGGACAAAAGGACAGTGTCACATCTGCCTAGTTGCAATCCAGCACTTTAAACCGTAAATTTTTCAACATAGAGGAATCTTTCCATGTTGCTGACTGCCTTTCTGAACATATGTGGAGCAAGGTGTGTTGTTTTATTTCTATGCCAAATCGCAGATGATCATAGCTTGGTTTTAGAAGGAAATAAAATGACTTTCTAAGAGATTTGTAATTCTAGAAGGGCAAAAAAAAAAGTTCATGCACAATTCCAAGGTACAACATATATAGCTAGACTTTAGATTTGGAAAACAGTCTTGTCCTCGCCTGCATGCTCACTTGTGGCCCACTGACAACTCTTTCTGCCTTGTCATAATGAAGCATCACCTTTGGGTGGATGAGCTTAAAGTATACTGAAGCTTCTAGAAGTTGCCTTTCCTACTCTTCTGTTCCATGTCCATAGCACTTTTTTTTTTTTTTTTTTTTTTTTGGTCACTCTAATAATAGCTCATGTTTATATAGCACTTTCTGTGTGTCAGGCACTGTTCCAGATTCATTCCACATAATAACTCATTTAATCTTTATAACAACCCTATGAGATAGATCCTCTGTGAAGTAATAGATTCCTTCCTTTCCTCTTTGATAGCCTGTGAACTCTTTGAGGGTAGGGATTTTGCGTTTTTGCTTTTGATCCAAAAAATGCCCAACAGAATTTTGTTGTTGTTGTTTGTTTGTTGTAAATAGCATATTTCCAGAGGTGATCATTTAAAAGAACTTTCTGTTTACTCAAGAAAAAACTTTCTCACTGGTTTATTATTGATAGCACACTAAAAGAAAGCAGCTAGAAAACAGAATTATATAATGCATCATGGTACTAAATAAACAGCAATTTATGAAGAAAAGGACTGGGGGGAAATAACTTTAATCCACATACTGTGAACATTTTCTCAGCTTTTATGAGATGGGAGGCTGAATACGGGAGCAAGTAAAGTATTTGCCAAAGCCAGCCAGCTAGGCTTTGTGAACCCAGCCCTCAATCCAGGAATCAGATAAGACCCCAATGAAGAGTAACGTTTATTCACTATTATCAACAGAAAACATTGAAATTAATTAATTAATTCAGTAAACACTGAATTCTAACAGGGCAAATTACTGAGTCTATGGGTTATTTAGAGTTAACAGTAATATAGTGGAAAAAGTAGACATTTTAGAATCAGAGAGAACTAGTTTAAATCTGATTTCACCTCTTAAAAGCTCTTTAACCTTGGATAAAACATTTAACTGCTCTTAGTCTCTTTTTTGTTTTTTTGCAAAATGGGGATATAATCTACACTGCAGAGTCAGAGTAATATTAAATGAACTGACATATGTAAAGGATATGATCTATAATCGATGCTCTATAGACTGGCGCCTACAGTCATCACTGCTCCCTTTGCTCTTCTCTTAAAATGCCAAAATCAAGCCATTCCTTGGCTCGTATTTAAATTTCACTAGATAGTAGCCAACCAGAGAAAGAAAAGACTGCAATTTTACTTTATTCAGTAACTTGAGCTATTAAGCTTAAAAGTGGCTCCAAAAACGTATTGGTACAAATAGAGCTTTCTGTGCAACATTTGGAATTATATCATTTTTCCTTTCCATTCCTTATTTCACTCCTGACACTGGAGGTAGCCACCACCTGATTGTTCCTTACCTTATTCAGTCTTAACTGAGGCACCATCCCTAAACAGTTTCAGAAGTTGGAAAGAAGGGATGATGAACATTTAATAGGTATCACCCTTTTGCAGCAAGGTTTCCTGACAAAGCACCACGGTTGCTGAGTAGATGTGATAAAGGTTATGTCAACACAATGCATGACGAAGGCTTTTATTATTCTTTGTACATAAAACAGAATAATTCTACTGTTTTTGCATCAAGCATATTTTTGTGAGGTATGTTTTTTACTTAAAAAGTATTTTCCATAGATTTATAACATCTTCCAATTCATTTCTTTTGAAGCTTAATTTTTAAATAATTTGGGAGTGTTATAGGCAATGTTTAGTTGGTACCTGTGCAAAGAGAAACACAGAATTAAATATTTAGCACTTTCTCTCATCAGAGGGTGAAAGGAAATCCCTAATTTAATGTACTTCTGAATGATCTATGACTAGCATTCTATAAATTCTACATAAAGTTTCCCAGGTGAAGTGTGCTACACTGAGTATGGAAAACAAGTTTCTATAAACAGGATCTCTCTTTTCCTTCTATGTGGTTAAGTTTTAGACTCCAAAGGTAATATTTTTGAAATAGGACAAAAGTCAACTACTCATCAGAGAAAGACTTTAAAACTGCAGAGAAGACAAGCTATCATTTCTGCTTTTCATTTTTGTTACATACGGCAATTCAGAGAGAAGCATTTATCTCTGAGGGCACATGGGCTTCGTCTGAAGTGAGTTTCAAATTGGGCCATGATATCAAGGCGTACATATTAATGAATACTCTTTTAGGCCTCAATATATTAAAACATAACAACGTCCTTGAAACTCTTAATTTCAAAAGGCAACCATATAGGTTGAAATAGTCATTTACCCTTAGTACAATTACTACTCTACTAGGCGACATAGATCTTACAGCCAGCTAACAACCCACCGAACTGCTGTTCTAAGCTGAGAGTTAGGACGTAAGGTATAGATTCGAGGTACTGCCTCTACCTTCATCTATTAGAGAGGTCTTGGCTTCATTCAAGTAACAGAAGTTCCTAAAACTAGTGAGTATAGTCTGCCCAAGAAAACACTAATGTCAACAGAATCCTGGTTCAACTCATTAGAGCCTATTAGACTGACATACACTTGATCCTGCCTAGAGTTAACTGCCAACTCAATTCATCAGGTTTATTACAACACCTCAAAATATTTACCTTATATAGACAGAGGCTCAAAACAGCATGTTCAGGTATGGTGACCACATATTCATAAACATCAACTTAAACAAGTTAACACTTACATTTTTCTCAACACCAAAAGAAGATAAGAGTCAGAACCTAAAGCTAACATATTTTCATGAAAGAAGCAACTTCTGAACCAAGGGCTGGTGGAACCATAGGATATGGTTGGAGAGATACGGAACAGGCAGAAGGAATTCTACTTGTTTACTTACCAGAAACTCTCACTTTGTATGAGATGAAGATTTAACATTAAAGCAATCTTAGACAAAGAAATAAGTGAGATATAACTCTATTATGTCTATGAATGTTTTACAACCCCAGACTATCAACACTGAGAAAGTGTAGATAGAACTCTAGAGATGACTCTACGCATATATATTTTTTCTATTGCTCTGCTTGCTCCATGGAAACAAACTATAATTTTCCATACAGAATATTTGCCCTGGAACCAAAAGGTAGCCTGGATTTAAAAGCTTTCTTTGCCATAGGGGTACAGCATTTTGCCTCTCAGATGGTTGGTGTAATAATATGCAAAATAGATATAACCTCATCTAGATAATGAGTTTGTTACAAACTATAAAGAAATTATTCCATGTAAAAACACTATTAGGGCTTCCCTGGTGGCGCATTGGTTGAGAGTCCGCCTGCCGATGCAGGGGACACGGGTTCGTGCACCGGTCGGGGAAGATCCCACATGCCGCGGAGCGGCTGGGCCCGTGAGCCATGCCCGCTGAGCCTGCGCGTCCAGAGCCTGTGCTCCGCAACGGGAGAGGCCACAGCAGTGAGACGGCCGCGTACCGCAAAAAAAAAAAACCCAAAACCAAAAAAACCCACTATTAAACAGTAGATATTTAATAAGTTTTAACAAAATATAAAAGTAAATATAATTACACAGTAAGTTCCTTGAGGGCAGGGATCATGTTTTATATTCTCCATATTAACTAAAGCACCAGGTACGTTATCTTGCAAATAGAAGGTGAGTATTGCACAGTTTGGATTCGAATAATAAAAATAGCATGAAAGATTTTTGGAAGGGAATTTTGATGGCAAACATCCATAACTGAAAACTATTTCATGAATAATTTAATGTTATTAACTTGCATTGACATGAAAACTCTAAAGTATAATCCTACCCTGAAGAAGGCAAGGCAAAACATACATGCTTACAGCTAAACTACTTTATTGAAAATGGCAAAGGTGGCCCCTGGAGAAAATGCATCAGGTCAGATTATACGGTTACAGAGTGAAGATTCAGTAAAGCATTTATGGTTAATATTTAGAGTTGGGACTTCACACATGGACAACCTGATAACATAAGAAAACACCACTGGTAATATTAACAACAGCCTCTACTCTGTCTAGGCTACTGAGTCGGTTAAAATATTTAGGGGAAAAAGAAGATGCATTATTAATTCAGTTAGCAGCAAATTGTAACGGGGGGGTAAGACTCGTGTACGCATGCACTGAAGTGAGCCCCCTGATACCCTGTCCTGCACTTGAAGTAATGAATCCAAAGTTAGCTGCTCACAGGGAGATCAGCTGGGTGCTTTGTGACTGCCTGGAGGGGTGGGATAGGGAGGTGGGAGGGAGGGAGACGCAAGAGGGAAGAGATATGGGAACATATGTATATGTATAACTGATTCACTTTGTTATAAAGCAGAAACTAACACACCATTGTAAAGCAATTATACCCCAATAAAGATGTTAAAAAAAAAAAAAGTTAGCTGCTCAGTTTATTGTGGCAAATAATATGGAATTTCCACAGCACTTCCCTACCAAATATTTTTCTTGTTTTGGCTCTGGCGCTGAAGCAACTGTGATGGGGGAGGGGGAGTCTCTGTTATTGGGGAACATTCCCCAAAATCCACTTGGATTCAGTGTAGTTCCTGATCACTCCTTTGGCCCATGAACCTAATTCTTGATATTTAAGTCCTAGAGTACATTTAAGTAGTATTTATTTTAAAGCTAGCACCACCTACCAGCAAAATATTGTGCTAAATACTATTTAGGGCCAAAGAAGATGGTTAGGGTTAAGCCACAAACCCCACTACCCTCGTTTATTGAGTTTTCACCCTTGGTAGGTGCTTTAGTAACCATCTCATAGAACTTTCACCAAGTCCCAGCAACACCATTTTTACTGATGACAAATGCACGGCTCAGAGACATCAGGTCACTTACCCAAATCCATAATCTAGCACCAAGAGAGTACTGATATAACTATTAATAACAGTGATTTTGGAATAAGAATATTAATAGTTTAAAAGCTCTGCTGTGTCACTTGCTAACCACGTGACCTTTAGCAAATTGATCTTCACACCAATTTGTGGGGTCATGTGTCTTGGTTTCCCCTGAACAGCCTTGGTTTATACCTGTTGTCCCAGAGTAAGTGCCAATAGTGCTCCCTTTTTAGTTTGGACAGTAAATTATATAGATGTCCCACCGCTAAGGATCAGCTCTTCCAAGTATAGACCAAGGAAAGAAAAGCACTCTCCTCATAAGACTTGTTGAGAGCCAATGTCATGATAGAGGTAAAGTTCTTAGCACAGGACATGGCACACTATTAAAAAAAAAAAGTTTTGTTATTATTACTCTCATCATTATTATCACCTCATAATACAACATGAGCATGTTCTGCTGTTTAAATAGAGGTAGAAAATTAATTCCAGCTGAGTCTGAGAAGACTCATAACTGGTACACTAAGTGTACCGTGTCTGTGTGTAGGAGATGCAGTGTGTGTGACATAAAAACTATAAGTAGGGACTGAATTATGGAGGGTCTGGTCGGTCAGGATGAAGAGTTTGGTTTCATATTTTCAGGGGAAACTAATGAAGATTTCTAAAATGAAAATCGGTATCATTATATCTCTCTTTCAGGGTAATAACTCCTACCACAGTATCTTTTTTTCCCTCCCCCTCCCCATTCTCCCTATGCCATCACTCCCATCTAGTCCATCACCAAGTCCTCTCTTGGCCACTTCCAAAACAATACCAAGTATATGTCCTTCCCTCCATCTCCACCACTAGCCTCCTTGGCCTGATCGCCACCGTCTCTCACCTAGAACATCCAGTAGCCCTGGTCCTCACTGTGCTCCCTGCTTCCACTCTTGTATGCCAGCCTCAGGCTATTCATCACAGAGAAGCTAGAATCCTTTGTTTATTTCCTCTTTTTCAACTTTTTTGGGGACAATTTTAGATTTACAGAAAAGTTATAAATATGGTACAGAGAGTTCCGGTATAACCTTCATCCACTTTTCCAATGTTAACATTTTACATCATCATGGTATGTTTATCAAAACTGAGAAACTGGTGCATTCCTATTAACTAAACAGCAAACTTTATTCAGATTTCACCAGTTTTTCCAATAATACCCTTTTTCTGTCTCAAGATTCAATCTAGGATATAATGTTGCGTTTAGCTGCTGTATTTCCATAGTCTTGTTCAATCCGTGACAGCTTCTCAGTCCTTCCTTGATCTTTCGTGGCCTTGAAAGTTTTGAGGAGCACTGCTCAGGTACTTTATATAATGTACCTCAGTTTGGGTTTGTCTGATGTTTTCTCACGATTAGAGATTTGAGGGATGATTACCAGAAGTGAAATGTCCGTCTCATCATATCATGTCAGGGGTAATGTCTTAGTGCAGGCTGCTATAACAGAATACCACAGGTAGCTTATAAACAACAGAACTTTGTTTCTCATAGTTCTGGAGGCTGCAAGTCTGAGATCAGGGTGGCAGCATGACTGGGTGAGGGACCTATTCTGAGCTTCAGACTTCTCATCTCTTCACGCAGCAGAAGAGACCAGAGATCTCAGGACCTCTTTGATAAAAGCACTAATCCCATTCATGAGGGCTTTTCTCTGATTTCCTGATCACCTCCCAAAGATCTCACCTCCTAGTACTGTTAGGTTTTCAACTGATAAATCTTGGTGGGACACAGATTCAATCTATAACAGTACATGACATTCATTTATATGAATGTCTAATACGACCAGACTCGTATCTGGTCATGTTAACCTCTATCACTTGGTTCTGGTGGTGTCTGCTGAGTTTCTTCACTCCAAAGTTACTATTTTTCCCTTTTCATACTTTGTTCATTAGAAGCAAATCAGTAAATCTAGCCCACGCTCAAGAGGAGAGGAATTAAGCTCTAATTCCTGGAGGAGGACAGATCTACATTTATTATTTTGAATTTGTCTGCAAGAAATATTTGCCCCTTCTCCCATATTTATTTATTTATTCAATCATTTATTTAATTATGGATTCATAGATGTCTATTATACAACATGATTTCAAAAATGTAGATAGTACAGTATGTTATTACTTGTCTGCTTAAAATGCCCCCGTGGGTTCCCCTTACCCTAAAAACAAAATCCAAACTCCTTATCCCTCTGACAAAACCTACAAACTATACTTAGTTTCTGACCTTGTCTCAGACCACTCCCTACCCGGCCCTTCCAGCCCACAGAGCACAGCTACATTGGCCTTTGCTTGAACTCTCCATATTGTTCCCTTTCCTACCTTGCGACTTTAAACTAATTGGTCTCTGCCAGGAATACTGTTATCTCTGATCTTTGCATTCAGGTCTCAGCTTAAAACCCACCTTTGCAGAGCAGCCTCTCCTAATTACCTGCTCCAAAATAACGAATCAGTTACACTCACTCATACTCTTTTGATAGCATTCATTATAATTGGAAATTATTATCATCACTCTAAGGTATCAGTTTGCTGTTTGTTCCCTCCTATCCCTCCCACCAGAACGTAAACTGGGTGAGAAAAGGAACTTCATTTCAGCACTCAGAATATCTAGGGCATAAGAGATGATAAACGCTTGATGAAAATATACATAAACAAATGAATGAAGGGGAGGACTAAGAGATCTGACACAGGAAGAGGGATTAGAAAAACACTATAATAATCAAGGCAGGGCTTTCCTGGTGGCACAGTGGTTGAGAGTCCGCCTGCCGATGCAGGGGACAGGGGTTCGAGCCCCGGTCCGGGAAGATCCCACATGCCGCGGAGCGGCTGGGCCCGTGAGCCATGGCCGCTGAGCCTGTGCGTCCGGAGCCCGTGCTCCGCAACGGGAGAGGCCACAACAGTGCGAGGCCCGCGTATCGCAAAAAAATAAAAAATAAATAAAATAAAATAAACAAGGCAGAAGGCGAGGAAGACTTACATGTCTAAGGCTTATAATTTGCTGTCCATGCTGTTGATCATAGGCTCATTATTCTTTCATTTCTAAAGATGCTTCCCTTCTTCCTTGCCGATCATAAATCTCATACTCTGATTTAGGGAATTGCCAACAAATCTACATTTATATTATATCAGCACAGTGACTAGTTTTCAAAGATGATTAGCTGTCCCCTAGGCTCTGTATCCCCTCCCTAGTTTGACAATTCCTTCCCTTGGCCTCCCCAAACTTCTGCCACTGCTGACAAACTACTGCCTAAGCTTATTCAGAGTTCATCTATTCACAGGAACAGAAGCAGACACAAAGAGCTGGGGGAGGGAGGCAGAAACGTGAGGGAATGCCTGTTTTTTGCCTTCCATCTGCTTTCCTGGTCATTTTAGGCCTGAATCGGCTCTATTTTCAGACCAAGGCACATTGCCCTAAGGGTGCTTTCATGGGAAGAACCAGTTGGAACCCTACTGCCCATCAACCTGTTCACATTGCCTGCCAAGCCCTCCTCTCTGCATACTTTAGAGAAAGCAATGTTATTAACGAAACCTGTCTTACATTTACTTCAGGGGAAGTCAACAGAGAAAGGAAACGAAAAATTAGGTAATAAACCACTACTTTTTTTTTTTTTTTTTTTTGCGGTACGCGGACCTCTCACTGTTGTGGCCTCTTTCGTTGTGGAGCACAGGCTCCGGACGCACAGGCTCAGTGGCCATGGGTCACGTGCCCAGCCACGCCGCGGCACATGGGATCCTTCTGGACTGGGGTACGAACCCGTGTCCTCTGCATTGGTAAGCGGACTCTCAACCACTGTGCCACCAGGGAAGCCCTAAAGCACTACTTTTAATTCCATCTTAAACCCATGTGATTTGTGAGCACAAATTTAATACTGATTTTCCTAAGGGATATAATAGCAGTAGAAAGATGCTTAACAATAGCGCTGGATGAAGACCTGGCATTTCCCAGCTGTTAACACAGTAGTGCAGTGGGTTATTAACAGACTCACCCATCACTGTCAGAATATTATCTGGGAGGTGCCCTTGACTGCTTGCAATGCCCTGTTTGTATCTTGACTCTGGGCTCTGTACCGTTCTTTTCCTCTGCCTGTAATACTCTTGACCTCATCTTTAACTAGTTAGCTCCTATCCATACTTTGGGTCTCAGCATCGTGTTGTGTGGAAAGTTGCTTTTTATTTTTATTTTTATTTTTTTTTGTGACACTCTTCAGAACTAATAACAATAGCACCCTGAGCTTCTCATGTTCTGGCAGTCATCACACTTTGTGAATAGTGCTTGTTTATTTTCTAGCTTTCCTGCTAGACTCATAGTTCCTTGAAGGTGGAGAATGGGTTGATCTATTTATCCCCAGCTCTAGGATGCAAGTATCAACTCAGAATAGGGTATGAGTCAGGACTCATTAAATCCTGGACTATTTAATCAAAAGATAATTAGAAAATATTCTTACATTTTTACTTCCAAAAAGCAAGCTCCTCAAAGGAAGGCACTCAATCACAGGACGAATGTTTCAATGTGCTGTTCACGGTTAATATCCAAGTATTTGCTGTTATTATGTCCCAAGTACAAAAACTTAAAATTCACAGGATGCTTTCAGTCTGCATTGTGTCAAGGTTTCCAAATGAATAATTGCTATAAACTGAATGGCTGTTATTGATTTGTTTGGTTTTTGAAAATAATGTTATTTTTAATTCTTTCCCAGTTTTATTAAGATGTAGTTGGCATATAACATTGTATTAGGTTAAGGTGTACAACATAATGATTTGATATATGTATAAATATTGCAAAATGACTGCCACAATAGGCTATTGTTTGTTTGGTATTTGATCATGTCCTCTCCTTTTAACTTACTTTCAGCCTATCCATTCCTGATGAAACATGTGTAGAAACAGGATCTGAGCAAACAGACAGAACTCTGAACTTTTCTACTTTAGAATATTTAAAAGAAAAAAAAATGCATAAATAGAAACTTGATCAATCGGCATTCTTTGCAAGGGCTGCTTTTTCCTTCTTTGAACCCTTAACCTACTGGAGCAAATAAGGAAAACAACCTGAGAAATCCTGCATTTCCATGTTGCTATTTACCTAATATTAATACTCCTATAAAAATATAAATTTACCTTTTCCACAGGTTATTTTTAAGCTTGCTGCATTATTACCTGTAAATGATATTTTATGAGAAACAAAAATCGCAAAATAATAATTCCATTTTTATAATGGATGTCAATAGGAAAACAGAATTCAGTATATAGGCAGCTTTTCTGGAGCAAATCCATTCTGTTTACTGGGGACTATCTTATTAAATATGCTTCCCATGAAACTGGAAGAGCATCACTTGTCCTTTTAAAGAAGAAAAGTTACATAACTAGGTAAGCAAAGAAAACAGCTTGCTGAATAATGCATAGTTCTTAGTATTAACAACTCAACAGCTATATGCATCCTGATTCTAACAGTTCACATAGTGCTTGTTACCTAGGCAACCCAGTGAATGATAGCAATTACATGGAAACACATGTTGTACTTGTTACAATACATCCTATTATAGTAAGGTCCGGGAAACCCGGGAGCCTCATCAATAGGCTCAGTCTGGGGATGCTGGCTTATCACAGTAAATGACCTGGAAACCTGTTTCCGAGAGACATCCTGGGCAAAATGTTTAAAAATATTTGGGGCAGATGGTTAGGTCCTAGAATACCAAAGACCTCACAGAAGTCTTGGGGTACATGAATGTCCAAATACCCAGTCTTAGTTTTGAAAAATGTGTTTGAGAATGGTAGGGAACCTATGTTTGATTAGAAGATGGGTCCTCTCAAATATCCTCCAGGACAATTACCAGAAACCAAGGATAAAGGTCTGTAAACTAGAAGAGCTAGGTTTCTGACTGATAATGTAACAAAATGTTTAATTACTTGTGGGAGGCAAATCCTCTCCTGCTCTCTGGCAGTGGGAGATAGAAACTGACAAGAAGCAAGCAGTGGTAGCAGCAGGCGGTAGAAGAAAAGAAAACAGTGAAGTGTCTCATTTCACCAAGAGAAATAGTGATCAGGGCTCATCAGGCTGCAAACCAAAGAATATAGGACAGTCACCTTGAGACATGCTTGACATTCACAAGGCAAAGCCTCAGCCTTCATGAAAAGTGAGGTTTGGGAAGAGGAGATGGAATGGTTTGGCATCCTAATAATTCCAGTAGCTGTGAGCTTCCAAGACTCAAATTGTCTAATGACAAGTTTGCAAAAGGCCTGGGAAAGGAAAGTTCACACGAGCATATATAAGAACATCTATATTTTCAGTGATTATCATTAAAGGTAATATGCATATTAGCAGGTTTTCTAAGAAAAGTTTCAAACATCTTCTCATTCTGATTGTCCATATCAGGGCTCTTTACATCATTCCCTCAGAGACAAAGCAAGGTGTATCCAGGTGAGATGAAAAACACAAGGGCGATATCTCCCCTCCCTTTAGATGAAAGGAAATCAATAGGATAGAAGATCTAAAAATAGTAACAATAATGATAATAATTACTATTTTTAACATGCTTTTTCTAATGTAGTCATTGTAAATTTACATCTCTCTAGGCTATTGAAACCCTCATTCTGTGGAGCAATTACATTTTAGTACGCGTAAGTGTCCTCCACATGAGTACGTGCCTTCCACGAACGGAGTGTGTCTCAAAGTGAAGTCTATCACAGACACAGAAAACAAACTTATGGTTACCAAAGGAGAAAGGTGTGGGGAGGGATAAATTAGGAATTTGGGAATAAAAGATACATATTACTACATATAAAATAGATAACCAACAAGGACCTACTATATAATCAATATTTTGTAATAACCTATATGTGAAAAGAAACTAAAAAAGAATTTATATATGTATAACTGAATCACTTTGCTGTACACCTGAAACTAACACAACATTGTAAATCAACTATACTTCAATAAAAATAATATATATATTTTTTACAGGTGAAGTCTATAGACCCCCACCACCACCACCAAGGACTTGATTCCAGATGTTCACTCCAAATGCAGATTCCAGAGCTCTGTGTCCAGAGTTTTTGATTTAACCCTCCTGGAGGGGACCCAGGTAATCTATACTGTAGCGAGTTCCTACAGGATTGCTGATGCATGCTAATTTGATTGAGGATCTTTTTAAGTTTGTCAATTTATCTATGAAGCTTGACAAACAGTAGAAAACTGGACACTACCTAATGGAGTGCTTTTGTCAGGGGAGAGGATGAAGAGGACAGGGTACATGAAGTCCAACAGTAAAAAAAAAAAAAAAAAAAAAAAAAAACTTGATAAAAGAAACCTCTGTATTATCCTATTCTCTAGGCTTCTTACTCATAGAAGACTGCAATTATTTGTTAGATATCCTTTGAGAAATGCCTTATAATCATACCAGTATAACATCTCATATGTGTATACATAGCCCACTGCAGGGGGAGAGGGGTAAAAAAGAATGGGGACATACAATAGCATTGGCCTGTCACTTGCTCTTTTTCACTAAAACATATCTATAGTTGATTATTTCATAAGTACACATATAGATGTCCCTCATTTTTAAAACAGTTGCATGTAGTTCCATAAAAGACCTTATACTTTTATATGATATATAGCTATAATAAATGTAATTCATCTAATTCATTGCTGAAATATATGTTGTTTCTAGCATTTGTGATTACAATGAACGATGCCTCCCAACATTTCAGAACTACTGCTCCAAGTAATAAGGGTAAGGATGGTTCAGTCTTTCTCTGACTACAGGAAGGTGTCATGATCACTATCAGTGTTATCTGCCATTCTCTGAAATGGGCGGTACATACTGCAGCACACAAAAATTTTGCTCTTAGCACCTAGCACATCCTTCGGTCTACCTTTCTATGTGATTTCTTTGCCTTCTAAGAAATTTTTTTTCTTTCAAGAGATAAGAGAGAGACCCTTTTCTCTTCGAAAACACTACTCCTTTTTTTTTTTTTTTTTTTTTTTTTGG
>NW_006798376.1:1548012-1559234 GCF_000442215.2 Lipotes vexillifer
TTTTTTTTGCGGTACACGGGCCTCTCACTGTTGTGGCCTCTCCCATTGCAGAGCACAGGCTCTGGACGCGCAGGCCCAGTGGCCGTGCCTCACGGGCCCAGCCGCTCCGCGCCATGTGGGATCCTCCCGGACGGGGACACGAACCCGTGTCCCCCGCATCAGCAGGCGGACTCTCAACCACTGCGCCACCAGGGAAGCCCAACCCTACTCCTTTTTACTGCCCTCTTTTATCATCCTCCTCTCTTTGCCCTGAATGTGCTTTAGTCTTCTACACGATTGAGGGTCACTGCAATAGGATAACTGATGCTCTCCCATGCTGTATACATGGGGTTCCTGGCCACTCTTTCTCTGTGTGAAGAAATCCGAACATCTAATTTGATAAAGCACTATATAAGTGGAAGAAATAAAAATAACAGAGTACAAGGATCTATTAGATTTAAGTGGCTGTCTTTCAGGTTCTAAATAAAATTTGGCATTCTAAATAATGTCTGGATGTCTTTTGCTGAACAGACACTGGAAGCTATACAATAATATTGCTGCACTGCACTAATACCAGTCTGACCCAATACTAATACGCCAAACGTAATCACTTGCATTACATAAATCTATATGTGCCTGAGGTATGCATAATGTTTGTTTGTTTGTTTCAATTTATTTATTTATTTTTGGCTGCGTTGGGTCTTCGTTGCTGCGGGCGTGTTTCTCTAGTTGTGGCGAGCTGGGACTACTCTTCGTTGCGGTGTGCGGGCTTCTCATAGCAGTGGCTTCTCTTGGTCGTGGAGCAGAGACTTTAGGCACGTGGGCTTCAGTAGTTGTGGTGCACGGGCTTCAGTAGTTGTGGCCCGCGGGCTCTAGAGCACAGGCTCAGGAGTTGTGGCGCACGGGCTTAGTTGCTCCGCGGCATGTGGGATCTTCCCGGACCAGGGCTCGAACCCGTGTCCCCTGCATTGGCAGGAGGATTCTTAACCATTGCGCCACCAGGGAAGTCCCTGCGTAATGTTTTAGAGTCTGCAAAACTCTTTTATATTCATCATCCTACTTTTAAAGCTAGAAAATATTCAATCAATTTTAATACCCTACTGATAAACAATGCCTTTTGAACTTCCAAACATGAAATGGACCACTTTAAGTGTTTCCATTTAGCAAAGACTCATATATATATCTTACTCCATATATATTTCTTCAGAGTGACAGTTGCAATGAGAAACAGCTTAAATTAATAGCCATCTCTGTTTTACTTTTCTCCTCTGTGAGATAATTTAGTTTCTAGGCACTCTTTCCTTAAGTAAGCAGCCACAAAAGATTAGAAAAGAATTCAGCACAGTGAATTATCTTGGCAAAATAACGTATTAGCTAAATGGTGTCTATTAAATCACCTGTGCCACTGGCAGCTGGTTTCAGTGCTATCCAATAAATGACAAAATAAGCTTTTGCGAGGATTTTTCAATATTCTGTCATGTGGTTATAGATTTCAGGGCTTCTTCCTGTCAGTTTTATGTTGCATTTCTTTACAAAACTGACAGGCAGCTGGCAGGGCAAGAAAAGTTAGAAATATTTGGCTGGTGGTGAAATTAACAGAATTCTTCCTTTGGGGGAGTAAAACATTTACTCTAAGTGCAGAAAAATAAGTTACAGCTTTCAGGAATACACTATTTCTCTTAGTCAGACTGCCTGAAATCATGTCTGTCTCTTACTTGCCGTAAAACCCCGGGCCCGTGATCCAGCGTATCCAGAAAACTGTCTAGGTAACTAACTGTGCCTCAGTTTCCTCATCTATCAAAAAACCCTGAGAAGGTTATTACGGGGGTTAAACGAGCAGTTCTGTATAAAGCATTTAGTACTGTGCGGGGCACTGTAATTGTAACAAAAATAGCTTGGATTCACATGGCTCTCTTTTAGGTCCTAGGGATGTATATTAAATAATCTTTTAGAGCCACATTTACAAAAATACACGTGGGGTTGTATAATGATATTCTATTCTATTATATATATATAAATATATATATATTTATGTATATATATATATATATATATATATATATATATAAAACTAAGGGCTGTATATTAAGCCCTTAGTTTTCCAAATAATATTGTGAGTAAGCATTAACAGTGGACAACAATTTTAATCCATGGCTGGAAATGGAAAGTATTGAGAGAGGAAAGAAGAAAAGAATATAAACCTATTGCCACTGTGGTTTATCGTGATCTTTGCCATTCTGGATCTATTTACTAAAGTATTTACTTCTATCTTCACTCACAACTCAGTCTTCTCCTAATTTAACTTTTACAGCAACCCGTCTCATCTGCCTTCTCACTCAACCACCCACAGTTCCTGACAGCCACCTCCCTCATGCAGGAAAATTGCTGATGTCTTCTCAGGAAAGAAGGCAAAAAATGCTACACTTTGAGCTAAGCAATCAGAACTGCTTTGGAGCCACCATGAGGGAAGCCAAAGGGAAGGGGATTTCATTTTGCTTCCTATGGTGCTGTTCTTTCTAGGAGCTTCGGACTCTTTTCTACCTAAACAATAGGAATCATATGTTCTTATACTCTGAGTGAAAGAAGGAGGTTGGAAAGTAATAGACAGCAGCTACAGAAACGGGAGAGAGAAAAACATTTTTTTTTTAAAATCCGGGAGAAAGTATGTGAATAGGGAAGGTCATCTTAGGAAGAAGCAAAGTCCTCAAATGACATAACCAATTACTGAGCCCCACAAAAACGGGACAATGTATCAAGGCATTAACAGAGGCTTGATGCTACTGTCCCTGGTGAGTAAGTTATTATGATGCTTCACTTGCGAGCACAGACTCGTGGTCAAAGATACACTCATGTTTGTACCATTTCCTCGAAGTACAATTAACATTTGAATTTAGTTGCAATACTTAATTTAACTAAGAAATAAGTTTGGTTATATTTTTTTATCCATGCTGTACTTAAATACTGTTCTCAAGAAATCATGCTTCGTTTTAAGGTCAGAGTTTAAAGACTAATCAGAAAATAATAAGATGCTCATTGAACAAATGGCCTGGCAATGATGTACTATCCACCAAGAAAGAGCCTTGCCCACATCCCCAGGGTCTAGACAGAGAGGAACATGAAGGGCTGTCCGTTATACTGACTTCAAGTCAAATGCAATGTGTTAAGTAATAACATATATATACACATATATACATATATGCATGTGCATATGTATATGTGTGTATACATATACACATGCATATATGTATATATGTGTATATATACATATACACACATATATAAAATATATATGGAGAGAGGGAGAGAGGACCTAGCATGGTAAAGAGAAATAACAGTTCCTTTTCTTAGTAATAAGGAAAATAATTTCATCTTCTACCTCAGCAAGAGGGTCAATGGGTAAACAGTAGTTATATTTTCATTTTCTATATACCTCTCAGGAAATCAAACAAATCAAAAATGCATCTGTAAACTGTCTTCTCAAATCCTGTATTCTCTATCTTGTCTGACAGAACGGAAATTCCTTGCAGGCACAGCTGTTCCTTTGCCACGAATTTGAATCTGAACACCATAAATCCTCAGGAAAAGTTCCAGAGAAAAGCTAATAAAACTTTCTAGTGAAAAGTTCTAGTAAAGCAGGGGTCACATTTCAGTTCACATTTAAACCCCACAGTGGCAAACGCAGTGCCTACCTTCCCCAGAGCACGTGCTCCATAAATATTTATGGAATAGGTGCTGAATCAATTTTAGCTGAATAATGAATAACAGCATTCCTAAAGAGTTATCAGGCCATTGCTGATCTGAAATGAGTGAGGTAAGTTTCCTTCCTGTCAGAGATGCATACATTTTCCTGCCCTCTTTCACCACTTCCATCCTGTCTGCAGACACCTGGTCTCAGGAGGATTTCTTGGAACCTGGCCTCCCTGTGGAAGTCCTACAGGTGAGAATGAATGCCTGCAAAAACTGCTCAATCCTGGGACCTTTGCAGCAGACCCCAGACCACTAAACTGGCAGAGACACTTCTTCTTGATTCTCCCTGCAGGTAATCAGCTTCTCTTTCCCGGACCCCTCACAGGCCACGGGCTAACACGCACAGTTCCATTTTCAGAGCTAACAAAAGACTGAGCTCCAAAGGAATCGGTCATTGGAACTTCCCTGTTTCCCTGCAGGCACTGGCTTTGTTCCCCAGAGCCAGGAGGGAATTGGCAAACACCTGCAGGTGAGTGAGAGGACATCTCTCACTGTACCGCTGTGCCAGAAAGTGTGTGCAGCTATTTCAAGGGGAATGTCAGATGGAAGTGATGAAGATGATAAATGGAAGAATTGTGACTATTCATTACTGTACCATTAAATTTCCAGGAAGAGAATTAGCAATATTTTTATATGACGGATAGAAGAGTTTGATATTTTAAAATATACGCTCTATTCATCTACAAGAAAATCATACGTTATATATGCGTGAGCTTTCTGAAGATCGTGAATGAGTGGCCAAATATTTATTTACTGTCTGATTCCAGACTATTTTTCTATCTGTAAATCAATATTTAAAATTTCTATGAAAATTACCCATTTTTGGCACTAGCATTTTGTTTTTGCAGAGACAGAGGGAGTGACCTAGAGAAATGTTGTAGGAAAACTCTCTCCAGTGGGAGGTGCGTTGTCAGGGACCTCTCCATGCTAGCAGGTAAAGGAGGTTAACTCCTGACACTGCAACAGTCTGTAGAGTCCCTCGCACTCCAGCTGATGGCTGGGCGCCCACAGAGAGTTGTGAAAGAGTTTCACTATCACCCTGGATCCACTCCCTTTCCCATACTGTTTTGAATCATGGATGGACATTAGAAGAGAGCTACACCTCTCTCTCCCAGGAAGCTGGAATTGGTACCCAGAAAACAAATCATTCTCTCTGGGAAAATCTGTAGCAAGTAAACCAAAAGACTGCAGAAGAGCCCCTTAAATGGCAGTGGACTTGGGAGAGAAATCAGAGCAATCTGGTTCTTCAAGCAGAGTTGCGGGGGGGCGGGGAGGAAGAAATATGGGAATAGAGCATCCTGAATGCATTACAATTGCCCATTCTTTGTTTTCCTGAAGATGACGGTATTACTGCATGTTATGGACTAAACTGTGCCCCATCACCATCACCACCACATACACAAGTTCATATGTTGAATTTGCTGTTGAAGCCCTAACCTCCAATATGATCTCTTTATTACTTTAAAGAGGTAATTAAAGTTAAATGAAATATAAGGGTGGGGCCCTAATCCAATATGGCTGCTGTCTTTATAAGAAGTGGAAGAAACACCAGGGATTTACACTCACAAAGGAAAGGCCATGTGAGGATACAGCTAGAAAGTGGCCATCTGCAAGTCAAGAAGAGAGGTCTCTGGAGAAAGCAAACATGCCAGTATCTTGATCTCAGACTTCTAGCTTCCAGAAATGTGAGAAAATAAAATTTGATTGTTGAAGCCATCCAATCTATGGTATTTTGTTATGGCAGCCCAAGCAGACAAATACATTGCTTGTGGGTTCTGAGAGGTAACAGCGTAGCATTAAAATACCATCCCCTGCTTTTGCTTATCAATGTTGGAGTGGGTTTCTGTACTTGTACCAAGAAGCACTAGTTACCACATTCCTATAAACATTGTGTTTTACATGTTTATCTCATGTGTGACTCTGGGGGATCTAATTGTTTGATGGCAATTTTGAACTGACACTCCGAAGTAATGTTTTTCAAGGATCGTTCAAACTGATAAAAAATCCAAAATACATCCTGTCATGCTGGTTTTTGTCGTTGTCGTTTTTAACAATCTGAGCCCCCAGTCAAATATTTCAGAAAGAGCCCTTTCCTGTAACTTGGTATAAATATAGGCTCGTTCTACAGGCCCATCGAGCCTCAGAAGAGAGGTAGCAGCCTAACTTCTGAAGTGAATGGCAGTTCTGACACTTCTCTGAAGTTGGGTATTGGATTGTTCTGGTTACAAAATAAAAGATTCACAAGTTAAAAACAAACAAACAAAAAAAGATTCACAAGTTCATAATCTTAAACAGTATGTCTTTTTCAGGGCTCTTACGTTTCCACAGTTTATGGGGACACTTCCTTCCTCTGTGTTCTTTCCGGTGACAGCCTGAAGCAGGAATAGGGAGCTCTGCTTCTTGCCCGATTAGTTCTGCTTTTCCACGTTTGAATAAATGGCCTCTGTCTGCCAGTGAATGCTCGAAAGTAGTAGCTGTGCTGGACACGACTGTAAGCTCAAATAGGTATCCCATGTGCCAGACCAACACACTGTTGTATAAGCCTGGATCAAAGTTCCGGCGGGCCCTTTTAATAATAATGAATAAGTGGAATTCCAGCCAACTAAATATTTGAAGAGTGCATTTCCTGATTTAGTATAAGAACTCAGTGAGCGCCAAAAATGATCAGGAAAATTCTCATTGCACTGTCCTATGGAATTCAGCCTAAAAATTATCCATATTCAACTACAAATCTACCATAAACCAAAATGGCAATGTTATCCAAGGTTGTCTCTGTACAATTTTTTAAAAAATATCGTCTGACAACAGACCATTAGTTCATCCAATTCAACCCCTTCAAAGATAAAAATGAAGATATAAATTTTACCTGGATAAAAAAATGAAGATATACATTTAAAAATAAATAGCATTAGACTAAAATTTGAGTCTCCTTCCACTTAGGACGTTGCTTCTACCACAACAATTAATTTTACACAACAAAGGTAGATTAACAATTACCATACAACATAAATAATGATCAAAAACAAATACATAATTTATTCCATGGAAGAATCCAATACAGGTGATGTTATTGCCATTTAAGTGATGCAGAAATGGAAGCACAGTGAGATTATGTAATTTGTCCAAGGCTACACAGTGACTTGTTGAATTAGACAGCTGACTCAAAGCTCTGATTAAAGTATGTATTCGTAACCCCTTCACTCTACTGCCTCTCAGAAGTGCTGAGAACAGTTTGGAAGGGAAACTCTGCAGATCTAGATCCCATTACAAGCTAGGCCAGTAACCAGGCATCTGACCCTGGTTGAGTCCCTTGTCTTCCCTGAGCTTTATTTTCTTCACCTATTTAAAAAAAAAAAAAAAAAGAATATGGTTGGACTATACAGGCCCGCCCAGGGAGAATGTTTGGCTCTGTCCAGTAAAAGTGATTCATCTCACGTATAAGTAAATGAAATTTACTATTTGTTCATATTAAATACATTTTAAAATTTGGGGAAAATGTCATGGACCAATATTATTTTAGGTTTGAGAAATTTGGGTTCTTTCATTTTTATGGAAAATACATCATTACCTATCTAACTAGATGTATTTTAAAATCCTTATGTGATGTTTAACTATAGCCATGCAAATTGAAAAAGGAAACATGTTCTCAATTGCTTCAGTTTTTATACCTTATAGTCCATCTGTTGCCACAGCACTGATTGTGATATCAAAGTTGCAATTAGTCACACTCAGAGACCATCAGGAAAAAGGCCAAGGGAGACTGTGTCCAGGTCTCAATAACCTGTGACTACTGTGAAATGGGAAGTTTAAAATCAAGAGACCTGGTTTCAGGCTACAGTTTTGCCACTTATTAGCTATGTGTCCTTGGGAAACTTATTTAATGGAATAATAATTTAAGAGCTTGAGTCAAATGATGTGTGGACAAATCCTGGCTCTGCCAGTTAACACGGGCACACTGGTTAACTTCTCTGTGCCTCTATTTCTTTAGCTATAAATTCAGACACTATGACTGCCTATCTCAGAGGGGTTATTGGAAGGATTAAATAAAATGTTATATTTTATAAAACATTTATCAAAGGGTCTCCTTCCTCTTAAGGGCTCAGAGTTAGGTATTATGACTAGTATCTGTATTTCGGGTGCATCCATTGCTAGGTAAAGTTCTAAGTAACAGTTAAGTTTCTACATCTTTAAAATAAGGATGCAGTAGTATATACCTCACATGATTGTTGTCAAGATCAGATGTGGGAAGCCAAAGAAAATTATTTTGTAAACTGAAAGCATTAAATTACCATTTGGTTAACATAAGTCAATTGTTATTATAAGGTGACCTTGTAATTATTTTAAAAATATTTACTGAGTGCTCAGAATATAAGGCACTGGACTAAGCACTATGAAGAATCTAAAACAGATGTGGGTTCTATGCTTAAGTGATAACACAAGAATATCAGTACCTCTAATGACAGAAGATAATGGGTGTCAAATCCATACTCTAGTCCAAGTATTAAAAAGGACAGTCCAAGTGCAAAAGATATCCTGGAGAAAGGATTGGATAAGATTGGTAGTCTTAAATCTCTGCCATTATCATTCTATGTTCATATTTCAGAAAGATGAGAGAAAGTCTAGTGACTCTTAAATCAAGTTTACATTTCTGAATCTGATCTTCAAAACCTTTTGTAATCTGATCCAAAAGGCAATCTTCTACCACACTACTCACTAACTCTCTATTGGTTTCCTCTGAGGGCATCCAAAACACCAGGTTCCAATTTCATGTCTTGGCTATTCCAAGCTCCTGGCTTGTTCTCTGGATCTTCTGTTCGTACATACTAGATTATAACCCATCCCTTAAATCCCAGCTCCATCAGGAAGTCTTCCCTGATGAGCTAGATCTTATCACTCTCTTCCATCTCTACACACTTTATTTACATATCTATTTTATCAAATAATAACCTGGAGGAATTATCACTGACCTAAAATAAAATGACAAGGGTCCTGACAGGAGGTCTCCATTCTGATTTGGGGCATGCTATTTAATGCCACAGGTTTCTTCTTATGTAAAATGAACTCTAACGTCACTCCCATCATCTATTCAACATATAATAAGCACCCACCTGTGCTAATTAAGCTCTATCCTAGGGACTGAGGATACAGTGGCAAAGAAGACAAAGTAACTATCTACCTATCTATGATTGTCTCCCTTTTAGCTCAGTGGTCCTCAAACATCAGGCTGCATCACAGAATCACCTGGGGAACTTGTTAAAACTATACGTATACACACACACACACACACCCACACACACACACACACAGACACACACACAAGTCCCTGATGCAGTAGGTTTGCAGTAGGGTCCCAAATTTTGCATTTCTAAGCTGACGCTCATGCTACCGGCCCAGGCACCATACCTAGAGAGTCTATTCTCGTGGAATGTCTATCTTTTTCACTGCTATATTGCCAGTACTTGGAATAAATATTTATGTAATAAAAGAATAAATATAAGACACTGTTAATTGACAAGGGGGAGTCATACTCTTTCCTTTAAAGATGTTATAGAAGGAAAAGTACAATTCTACTAAAAGGTAGAAGGGTTTCTATCATCAGAAATGTTAAGATAAGGAATAGTTTATATCCAAAGGAAAATGAACTTACTTCCAACCTAGAGAAAGGAGGAAGATTAGGGAGAACTTTGTGGAGTAGAGTATATTTGATCTATTCCTTGAAGGACCCATACATTTATTTAAAAAATGCCTATCATAGCTAAAAATATTTTTAGTAATTATCTTTGGAATTTGTCTAATTAATCTATGGTGAATCCTTTTTAAATCCCTCAAAGTCAACAGAATCTTTATATTCTGATGTAAGATCTGATATTTGGAAAAAGCTAAACATCATATTTTTTGCCAGGTCTTGTCAGAAAGTCAGGTGATTTAGCTGGATAACTCTGTTCTTGGCTGTAAACAAGGTATACAATTGAGTTAAGGCACCAGTTTTCTAGTATGACTTACAAATGGAGCCATGAAACAATTTCAGGGCAGTAGTTTAAAAATCATTTTGAACACTGGAAGTCTTGATGGATTAAATTTATAGTTTCTGAAGGTGATTAGTTTGAAGAATGGCCCCCATTTGACCGTATGCCCTGATACATTTGTTTAAAAATCACTCTTAGTATAGTTGGTATTTTGATGTAGTGAAAGAACTGATGTCTGAACACGAAAGATGCCATGTACATTTTTCTTCAGATTGCATACCGTGCTATAAATATCTAAAGTTTAAACATTATGGAAACAAAGAAAGCAATGTAAAATGGAAGTTCTTCCAAGGCAGATCTGTGAAAAGTATGTGTTGGTACCGGGAGATATACAGGTTCCTAAGAACTCTTGGTAATTCTGGGCCACCCTGTTCACTAATAAATATTAGTTTATGTGTCCTGCTCATTGAGCTATGTGCTGGGTCACACTGGACCTCCATGAAGGGGAGCTATATCAAAACATTCTTCTAGTTTGGAATACAGGAACTAAAGAGAACATACAAGGCCTCTGACAAAAAGCACACTGTTACAGTCATGGCCTTTCCCTTCTTGTTTGTCCCCAGAGCTCCTCAGCTACTCTGTTCACCCATCTTTGAGCCCAGGGTTTCTTCAGGGTAGGGTCAGCATGTCCTAGCTCTATTAGGTCAGCATTAAAAGAGTAATGGATTTTTTTTAAGAGCTCCCATATCTTATACCTTTTAACAGAGTGTACTAAGCTTAGTTTGGCCTGATACAAATGAAAAAAACCCAACACTTCAAGTCTCTTTGTTTAGACCAGTAATTCTTAAAGTGGGGTCCCCAGAGCAGCAGCAGCAGCGTCACCTGAGAATCTGTTAGAAATGCAAATTCTCCAGTCCCACCCCAGAAATACTGAAGCAGAACTGGGGAGGGGAGGTGGTGAGGCCCAGCTACCTGACTTAACTAGCCATGGTCTAGGTGGTTCTGACGTATGCCAAAGTGTGAAGCCCACTGGTTTAGATTTTATCAGCAGCAGCAGTAAAGAAACTCTCACTATCAGATAAGCTGCATGGACTTTTATGAACTTTACAACTTATTTTAATAGCCTATTATCATCCGCTTGATAACTACATTTAACATACACACAATTACACATGTAATCGACATCTAAGTTGTCCTCGACAGAATGCACGTTAAAAAGTCATGGCTTGGGGCTTCCCTGGTGGCGCAGTGGTTAAGAATCCACCTGCTAATGCAGGGGACATGGGTTTGATCCCGCATGCCGCGGAGCAACTAAGCCCCTGCACCACAACTACTTAGCCTGCGCTCTAGAGCCCGTGAGCCGCAACTACTGAGTCTGTGTGCCACAACTACTGAAGCCCACGTGCCTAGAGCCCATGCTCCACAACAAGAGAAGCCACTGCAATGAGAAGCCTGCACACCACAACAAAGAGTAGCCCCCGCTCGCCACAACTAGAGAAAGCCCGCAGGCAGCAATGAAGACCCAATGCA
>NW_006798376.1:1559322-1567465 GCF_000442215.2 Lipotes vexillifer
AAAAAAAAAAAAAAAAAAAAAAAAAAAAAAAAAGTCATGGCTTTCTTAGTAAAGAGGTGGTATGAAAAGGAGACAAATGAACCTAAGGAACTTGTTTTTAGTTTTCTGAAATGATGCCAACCTCAACTCCCCTCCACCCCTGCCCCACCTCAAATAAAAGAATCAGGGGGAAAAATATTACTATCAAGTAATACACTTTATCATTTGCAGATATAGGTTATCATACATCTTGAATGAATAGCTATGTCCAAGCCTGTTTTAAAGAACTATTAAAACACTTGAAGGTAAATGGATGCTTTGTCTGATTTGTAGCTAAACCCTCACACTCATTTCAGATCTATTCATTGAACTATGATACCCAAGATTCATAACACAATTTTTTGATGAAACGTAAAGTTTCATAATATCCTCAAAAGTCATACGTAGAATAAAATGATTCTCTGCTTAAAAGTTAAGACTTAGGCTCTGCAGCAGTACAGTTCATAGACATGTAATGCAATCTATATATGAAATTTTAATTTTTCTAAGTAACCACATAAAAAAGTAAAATAAAATGAGTGATATTAATGTTAAATATATATTTTGTTTAATCCAATGTACTAAACATAACACTTCAAGATGAAAAAATAAATTAGTGAGATATTTTTTACATTTTTATACTTAGTCCTCAAAATCTTGCATGTGTTTTACAAGTATAGTACATCTCAGTTAGAATGCTAAATTTTAACTGAAAATACTTTTTATTTAGATTTAATAAATTTTATCATTGCAAAAGTAGATTCCTTACTCAAGTTGTTCCAAACATACTAAAAAGTTTCCCAAAAGCCTAAGTGAATATCAGTTTTTATATTAAAATTAATAAAAGTAATGAAATTAAAAGTTCAATTTCTTAATCACACTAGCCAACTTTCAAGTCCTCAACAGGCTATAAGTTGCTACTGGCTACAATATGGGGCAGAGACGCTCTGGAGCTGTGAGGGACCAACCTGGGTAAGAATTCAGGCTTTGCCGGTTACCGGCTGCTTAGCAAATTACCTAGCCCTCTCCAAGCTTCAATTCTATCGTCTGTTAAACAGGGGAAAGACCCACATTCCACATGTTTCAACTTCTGCCAGCAAAAATAGCAGCAGAATAGAAACTACAGTTTGTTTTCTCCTTCACAATAGAGGTGGTGAAATCATTTCATCAATTTATAATAATCAGAACCAATCTAAATGCCTACAGTGTAAGAATGGTTAAATACTTTTAACTCATCCGCTGTAGCCCTAAAATTCAATTAATTATTATTATTATTATCGGTTAATATAATTAAGAAAAAGGTATCATTATGAATAGCTCGACTGCTGAGTGCGTGCACAAAGATAAACTTATAAGGACCAGACACCTATCGACAGCGGCTGCCTGAAGCAACACGATGGGGGCGGGGATGGAGCTAGCACACGCCTTCAGTTTGTATTTCTGGGCAGTTATTGTCCAAAAATGCTTTTTTTCTAAAAAGGAGCTATTACTTTTGTATTTCAATGAGAAAATCCCAAATCTGCTTTGAAACGACTACACTTTTCCCTCACTGTCTGCATCGTGATTTTAAATATAGCATAAATGTACTCTAATAAGGAGAAACTGCTGTACGGAAATACTTTTATCAGAACGCACAACACTCGCCCTTAATCTTTCAGTGAGCCGTTTCCCGCCAGGCAAACGGAAGCAAAACCGCCCTTGACGTCATGGGAGGCGGCCTCTCCTAGTTACCATGGTGAAGTCTACGCGGCCATATTTACTGTGGTCAGCCCGCACCAAGCTTTTTCCTAGCGCGGGTGGTGGCGCGCCGTGGAAATGTCTGCAGAATAAGAGATGAGAAACGAATCATAAGCCTCAGTGAAGGACCAGGGCAGAACGCCTTAATCTAGTTAGTGGAACGTAGAGGTGCACATGCCGCGGATTAGCGGAACGATTCAAGCGGAGTAGTGAAGTTTCTGCCCGGACTTTGAAAGCCGCTTCCGTTGCGCGGCGGAAGTGTGAGTCGCAAGAGGACGACTCTGGGAAGAATCCGCTGTCCGCTGTGTGCGCGCAACCGGAGTCATGTCGAGTTTGACGGTGAGAGACCCGGCAATGGATCGATCACTGCGTTCCGTGTTCGTGGGGAACATTCCGTATGAGGCAACTGAGGAGCAGTTGAAGGACATTTTCTCCGAGGTTGGTTCCGTTGTGAGTTTCCGGCTGGTATACGATAGAGAGACGGGAAAACCTAAGGGTTATGGCTTCTGCGAGTACCAAGACCAGGAGACCGCGCTTAGTGCCATGCGGAACCTTAACGGGCGGGAGTTCAGCGGGAGAGCGCTTCGGGTGGACAATGCTGCCAGTGAAAAGAACAAGGAGGAGTTAAAGAGCCTAGGGCCTGCAGCGCCCATCATTGACTCACCCTATGGGGACCCCATCGATCCAGAAGATGCCCCTGAGTCCATTACCAGAGCAGTCGCTAGTCTTCCCCCGGAGCAGATGTTTGAGCTGATGAAGCAGATGAAGCTCTGTGTCCAAAACAGTCACCAGGAAGCTCGAAATATGTTACTTCAGAACCCACAGCTGGCTTATGCGCTGTTGCAGGCTCAAGTAGTGATGAGAATCATGGATCCAGAGATTGCTCTGAAAATTCTGCATCGCAAAATACATGTCACACCACTCATCCCAGGCAAATCTCAATCCGTTTCTGGCCCTGGCCCCGGCCTTTGCCCAGGACCTAATGTTCTGCTGACCCAGCAGAATCCTCCAGCCCCTCAGCCTCAGCATTTGGCCAGAAGACCTGTGAAAGACATCCCTCCTCTGATGCAGACCCCTATCCAGGGTGGAATTCCAGCTCCGGGCCCAATTCCAGCTGCAGTTGCTGGCCCTGGCCCCTTAACTCCTGGTGGAGCAATGCAGCCCCAAGTTGGAATGCCAGGGGTTGGTCCTGTGCCCTTAGAGCGGGGACAGGTGCAGATATCAGATCCTAGAGCTCCTATGTCTCGTGGACCCATGACTGCTGGTGGCTTACCTCCTCGAGGACTGTTAGGGGATGCTCCAAATGACCCACGTGGAGGAACTTTGCTTTCAGTCACTGGAGATGTAGAGCCCAGAGGCTATCTTGGCCCACCACATCAGGGTCCTCCAATGCACCATGCGTCTGGTCATGACAGCCGGGGCCCTTCCTCACATGACATGAGGGGAGGGCCATTAGCAGATCCCAGACTGCTCATTGGAGAACCCAGAGGACCCATAATAGATCAAAGGGGTCTACCTATGGATGGTAGAGGTAGCAGAGATTCTCGAGGGATGGAGACTCGAGCCATGGAAACTGAGGTCTTAGAGACACGAGTAATGGAGAGAAGAGGAATGGAAACCTGTGCAATGGAAGCCAGAGGGATGGAAGCGAGAGGCATGGATGCAAGAGGAATGGAGATGAGGGGCCCTGGCCCCAGTTCAAGAGGCCCTATGGCTGGGGGAATTCAGGGTGCTGGTCCTATTAATATGGGGGCAGGTGGTCCTCAGGGACCCAGACAGGTCCCAAGCATTTCAGGGGTGGGAAATCCTGGAGCTGGCATGCAGGGGGCAGGTATGCAAGGAGCAGGCATGCAGGGGGCAGGTATGCAAGGAGCAGGCATGCAGGGGGCAGGTATGCAAGGAGCAGGCATGCAGGGGGCAGGTATGCAGGGAACAGGCATGCAGGGGGCAGGTATGCAAGGGGCAGGCATGCAGGGGGCAGGTATGCAGGGGGCGAGTATACAAGGGACAGGCATGCAGGGAGCAGGCATGCAGGGAGCAAGCATGCAAGGGGCAGGCAAGCAAGGTGGAGGCCAGCCTAGCAGTTTTAGTCCTGGGCAGAGTCAGGTAACCCCACAGGATCAAGAAAAGGCAGCTTTGATCATGCAGGTTCTTCAACTGACTGCAGATCAGATTGCCATGCTGCCTCCTGAGCAAAGGCAGAGTATCCTGATTTTAAAGGAACAAATCCAGAAATCTACTGGAGCTTCTTGAAAGGTTTTAGAAAATACTTGGCAGTAGTCCCACAAAGGTTTTCTGTAGCACAGAGAATGGGTGGGTGCAGTAAGCTGACTTCTTGAATGATTAGGAGTTCCCTCCTCTCAACCTAATCTCATTTCGTGTAGTCTTCTTAGTTTTTATTTTTAATTGTGGGGTAGGGGGAGGGGGGAAGTGGGTCTATTCACTTTAATTTACTGTAAATAATACAAAAATAACTCTGAACATGATTATATTATACCAAATAAGATTACAAAGGATATGCAGCATTGTTAAAAGGGTCTACAAGGTGTTAAGTACATTTTTAAAATACTGAGCAAAACAATGTGAAAACTGCACCTAAAGACTAAAAGATGACCTGTTAAAATGGTAATGTACTAAGATAGTTTAACATGTTTGGTTGTATAAGAAAATAAAGACGTTTACCTCAAAATTACAAGATAATAGTTTTTGGTGAGCCATTTAAAACACAGAATCCTGTTTCAGGGGCAACAGAATGCTGAATTAGGTAAAGTACTGTACTGTTTTGGAATTACTTCAGAATGTTAAGAGCTAAACAGATAATTCTCAACTTGTGGTATTGGAATTGTTTTTTTTTTCTGAAGCTATGCTACCTGAAAAATCAAGGAATGCATCTGATGTGATGTTATTTCATTTATCCCATCTTTCAAGCAATATTTTGTTCTGGCCTTGTGCATGACAGTTTTGCTGGGACAGTTCTAGGTCAACGAGGTTACTTAAATCTGCTCTGATGAGACTCTCTCTCTCAGTACCTTCCTATTTCTCAATAGTCTTTAAGCCCTAAATCTGAATCTGAATAATTCTCTCACATCCTTCCCCCAAATCTGTGTAGGGACCAGTTGATCTGCATGAATTAAACATAGCATTGGACTTTTCATAAATAATGGAAGGTTTCATGCAGTAAAGCTCTCAGTTTTCTAGTAACTAGCTTCCATTACACAGATCTGTCTGGTCAACCAGAATCAGGAGTTAAAAATCTTAGTCTCAGCAACATTTAAAATGCCTCTTAATTTTCTTATTTCAAAATCTGCTTATCTGTCACCATTTTACCAGAATAATTGAAGCCCAGGTAGGTAAAGATATCCTTGTAGCCTAAAATCTGCTAAATTGGTTATTACTTTCCTTTTACAAGTAATAAAGCCATTTAATCCTAATATACATGCCCATGAGACATATTTAAAAATCAGTAGGAAGGTGGGGCTTACCACAGTAACTTTAGAGCTACTACTTAATTTGTAAGCCTTAAGGATGTGGAGACAAACATTTGTGTGACAGAACAAGTAGTAATAACAGAAGTATAAACACCTAAATAACCAGGTGATCTTACTCAGGAGAAGAAAAGCCAATACTTAGTTACAGAGGAAGAAATTACTTAATACAAGGAGAGAGCGGAGGCTTAGAAATTGAATTACTTTCCTGTTGCAAGGTTTTTACATCTTAAATGGATAATTCACTCTTTTTATAAAGTTTACCTCCCTACGATGTTTCCTGCTACCTATTTTACTCCTGTTTTATTGTTCATACTGTTAACTTCCCCATGTTTTCTATATGCTTCCCCTTATTGGAGGGGATAACTCTCCTGTACATGTATAGTAGTTCTGGTTAATACTAATTCAGAGTTGGCTTGATTACTTTGAAACTGTAGTTGCTTTATCTCAAAGCTTTCATTGAAAGGCTCTGAAAACTATTAAATGTTATGCTCTCTGTTATAGTAAAATCTCTGCATTGTTTAATGCAGACTTAATAAAAAGAATGTACAATGAAGGCTGAGTTTAGTGTCTGATGTTTATTTTATTTTATTTTTTTGTGGTATGCGGGCCTCTCACTGTTGTGGCCTCTCCTGTTGCAGAGCACAGGCTCCGGAAGCGCAGGCCCAGCAGCCATGGCTCACGGGCCCAGCCGCTCCGTGGCATGTGGGATCTTCCCGGACCGGGACATGAATCCGTGTACCCTGCATCGGCAGGCGGACTCTCAACCACTGCACCATCAGGGAAGCCCCATGATGTTTATTTTTACTAAATGTGTTATTCAAAAGTTATCTATTGAGAGTTCCATGGGGCCTGAATACTTTTTCTTTCAAATGAAAAAGGCAAATCTAAAGAAATTACGGGACTGAATGGAAATACCTTTTTTAAGATTCATTATCTATAAAGTTCCACAGTTGAAATACCTATATATTATATATGCCAATCATGTTTTTCTATAGTAGGTATCAGTAGCAACATCTTGGATACTCAGCTGTTAGGCTTCCTTTTGTTTGTATTCCCCACTAAGAACGCCTCTGTATCCCAGGAGCACCTTATAGGTACTGTATCTTCATTACTGACAGCACTTGTTACATTGCAATGCACTATTTTACTTTTACTCTCTACCCCGCCCCCCGACTCCCACTTTTAATAGACTGAATATGGACTGTCTTACTCATTTCTATATTCTCCATAGCAAAAATTGCAGGTGAGAAGGAAGGACAAAACATTTTATCAGAGTTTTAGTGGAAAAAAAAATCCTGTTAAGAGCACATGAACTTCCCTACAAAGGATTTAAATTCCACACAGAACAAATGAACTATAACAACTATTTGCATTAGAAAATAAATTAAAAACAGATAATACAAGCAATCTCCTATACTCTGATAAACTGAATAATATCGGTTCTCTCCTCATTTCCAATTCACACATGGTCTGACTGTTCCAGTACTGATGTACACAAGCAGTGCATTTCTGCTACAATCAGAATCGTGTTTTACTACGTAATTGTTGGTTATAATCCTGGCATCCTGCATTTTCCCAAATATGGACAGACTAAAATGAAAGCAAATTGATTCATAATAACAACAGTTGAAGACAGTGGGGTGAAACACTGATTTGCAAATGCCTCTTTATGGCTTATTCCTCTTGGGCAGTGCATATTTTTTGGAAATAAACCATCAGCTTTAATCAGTGCCTGCTCATAGCCCTTTCCCTCTTACATTACTGATTAATATCAAAATACATTTTAATGTTGGTGGTATCCCAAGACTAATGATTTGGGGCCATTTGATAAGATAGAAGCCAATGTGAGTCTCAGGTGAAGGTAGGCTAATCCAAGTAAGATCGTGTATGACTTTTCAACTCCTCAGAATTCTAAAGGTAGAAAGCATTTTTTTTTTTTTAAAAAAGAAGAACCTTAATATAATCACAGCTTCCAAAGCTTCTTGCTTTTCCATGCTGTGATGGGACATTAGCTAAGCACACAGAACCTGATTTCCTATGGTGTGTCAGGCCATTCTCTTAGGGCTGATGAGGTCTAAGGATAATTACGTGCAACAACCTACCGTGGCAGATAAACTGAATTATCAGTTACATCTCAGAGTTTTCTCACAAAAGAATATGTCAGCCTCTCAGTGCTTTACACTGCCAGCTAATCGCTAGACAGATTTCTGCTTGCAGCTTGCTTTTCTCATCAGTCTTTTGTCAAGAATGCTCTAGAGTCAAGACTTAATTCATTTTAAGGAAACGAATATATTCAAACTAATTAATAATTACTAATAATATTGTTAAATATTATTGATAGTGTGACTATTACATGATATTGGTATCTAATATGCTAATATATTTCATATGTATATGTATATTTCAGATCTTAACTGAACCAGATCTTTTAATATTTTCATTTGCTTCTGTCACCTTAAAACAAAAGTTTTACCCCCATGGTTGGAAATATCAGCTTCACAGATATTCATATTACAAATTACCTTTCTCATGAAATGTTAATGGACATGTTTGTCCTAGATATTTTTGTACCACAATATAAAGCTTATGCCAGTAAAGGACATGTAGAGTATCAAAAGTGACTTTCAGGTAGCACTGTCAAAAATAATAAACCTGGTGCTTATTAAATGCTGTACATAAAAATACCAAACTATTTACCTAGAAAAAGAACTGAGGGCTTCCCTGGTGGCGCAGTGGTTGAGAGTCCGCCTGCCAATGCACGGGACACGGGTTCGTGCCCCGGTCCGGGAAGACCCCACATGCCGCGGAGTGGCTGGGCCCGTGAGCCATGGCCGCTGAGCCTGCGCTTCCAGAGCCTGTGCTCCGCAATGGGAAAGGCCACAACAGTGAGAGGCCCACGT
>NW_006798376.1:1567488-1585210 GCF_000442215.2 Lipotes vexillifer
AAAAAAAAAAAAAAAAAAGAACCAAGATGTTCTGATTGATGATAACTCTTTATAACTAGGAGTTGATTTAGTTCCCAAAGGTAGGTGACTAATTATCAAGGAGTTAGGATAAAATATATAACATTTTCAACTGTAATCTATTTTGTATTATTCAATATGTATAAAATCTGCAGACATTTGAAATCCATCTCATATGTGTCACAAAGCTTGGTCATTTAAAAAAATCTTATCTGCTTGGTTTCTTATTTGTTGTCTTTCACAAAGGTAGAATGGTTAATTTCTTGGGCATCAAGAAATGAAACCAGCAGTTTCCTCCAAATTATTTTGTTTATTTAATTAGCTGTTTTAATCAAAATTCTGTCTTATTACATTACTAATATTCTTCAGTGATTCTACTGCAAAAGCCTATAGGCCACTTCAGTGTACTTGCCAGCCTTTGATTGCTTTCCTACCTGAGTGGATTTGAAGCAACTTGTACCTATTTAGGAATCTACTTACGTATTTATCCTTGGACATTCCACAGAAAAAAAATACATCTGCAATAACACACTTTCCAGTACCATCTTAAAGGTTCACCTTAATAATATTCAAAACATGAGCCACATTAAAAATCATACATTTGAATTAATGTGATGGAAGGGCCTATATAGGGCTAGATTGGTGCATTAATCTTCAAAAAGTCATATTCTATATCCCAAATGTCACCCTTGGTCACATGTTAAATAATACAGCAATACAAATAAGAAGGACTAAAAAAATTGCCAGACACAAACCTGGCTCTAAGAGAGTAAACACAACCATTGCCTATTAATAGAATATATTTCCTATTTTTAGGTAGTCCTTTAGCCAAAATGATTTCATCATTTTACATGTATCAGTCATCAATCAGAGAAAAAGATGCTCATCTATTTTAAGAAACAGAGAAATTACAGTATTGAAATCTCTAGAATCACATATCTCCCCCCATCCCACCACCATTAATTTTGTCAAAGTTTTTTCCTGTAAATGTCTTTGGACAAGGGACGCCAAATCTGTGGCCTGTGGGCCAGTTGAGCCTGCAGAAATGTTTTGTTTGACCAGCCAATGTTCTCAAAACTTTTGAATTTGAATGCATTTAGGTACAGCATATATTCTCCTATTTGTCCATGAGCCCAGCTTTTCCCTGGATCTTATGCTAGGTTTGATTCACACAATTACTTGCCAGTCCTTGTAATACTTGGAGTTTATAACTCCTGCTTTTACTCTGTATAAAAACACAGCTATTAGATTTGATTGAAATGTTTAGTGCTTGTGTTTTAGATACCACATATCAGTGAAATCATACAGTATTTGTCTTTGTCTGATTTATTTCATTTAGCATAATACCCTCTAGGTCCAACCATGTTGTCACAAATGGCAAGATTTCATTTGGTTTTTTATGGGTGAGTAATATTCCACTGTATATATATGCCACATCTTCTTTATCCATTCACCTATACAAGGACACTTAGGTTGCGTTTATATCTTGGCTACTGCAAACAGAAGAAATCTTGAAACCATAAAGTCAGCATGCTTATGTTTCAGTGAGAATAAACTGTCAATAGAATTCTGCTGCTAAATATTTTTCAAACATCATCGACATATTCCCATGTGCCAAAAAGAAAGGACCAATATAACCAAAGCAGTTAAAAGTAACTGCCCAGCATTTATTCTGTTAATTTATTTTCAGTAGAGTTATTGAAAATGGCATCAAAACTGTATGCTGTAATCTGGGCCTTTAAACTTGGTCTTTGAACCTGATCATAATTAAGGGTACAAATTAACCAAATCAACATTTGTAAATTAAACAAATAATGTTTTTTTTCCCCTTAAAGGAAAGTTTACATTGGGTTTATTGACTGAACTCTAAACATTTCTAGCAAACAACAATTTAAGTTCAAATCAAGGCCTTTCAAGAAGTGACATCAAAGCATCATTGTGAAGCTGTGAAGATGACCTTGAAACATGTGAATCTGAATCTCTCTTTTTCACACGTGTTCAGACTACTTGTATTCTAGTAATCTGGCACTTTGTTTGCCTAGAGGGAAGACAAAATTTGCTTAACTAGAATGTTTTGTGAGTTGGAAGTGAAATGATTTATAGGATCTTCGGTTGGTGGGGATTTTGTTGTCATTGTTTTCAGATAAACAGGTTTTAGCAATTCCTTCCTAGTTAGTGCCTCTGCTGGGAGGTGCAAACTAGGCAAACTAGTTGAGCCCTGAACAACAATGACCTTGGTTTAAAATGGCCCAAAGCTGCCCCTCCTGAGGAATTAGAGCTGGATTATCCTGGGGAGAAAAGAGGCTTTTCTGCATCTCTTGTCCATTGTCTTTTTGCCTAGGATGATTCATAAAGAGAAGGAAGATAGATGAGCTGGCCACTGACCCAGCCAGGGTCAGCCAAGGCAGGATTGTGAAAACTCATCTCCTGTGATCACTGTGATGAAGTTGAGCAAATTATCAGGGCTGGAAAATGGTGTTTCAAGACAAATTCACTCTTCAAAAAGAGAAGAAGGAATTGGGGGGTGGGGGAGTGGAGGTTTAACTTTTTTTTTTCACTGAAGCCCTGCCAGAAATGCAGACCTACTTGACATGAAAGATGGTGGCTGCCGCCCCCAGCAAGCAGTGCCCTCTCCAGCTCATCCAGTCCCTCAGTGTGTCTTTTGGGTCTTACCTGCCATACCACTAAAGGGTTTTTTGTTTTGTTTCAATAAGAAAAGGAAGAAAAATTCACTTAAGTTGATATAGACCTGGAATATAATTGTTTAAAATATTTTTACTCTAATACGCATTTTTATTTACACAGTGATCAAATATTTTGAAGTGATGAAATGAGCCTGTAATAGTGGAATTTCAGGCGTCAGCCACAAGGCTGGGGTAGGGGAGATATTTGTTTTTGAGGGAGGAAGGTGGTAGCAAGGGCCTTTCAAAGGCTCCAGAACTAACACAGATGTCAGTTATAAGTTCCATGCCCTCTTCTGGAAGGTTGAGTCATGGTTAATACATAAAAAGCTTCTATCAAGGAGCTACCTAATGCCAGGCACCTGACATACATCATCTCCAAGCTGACTAAAATCTGGCGGCAGTAGGAAGAAATATGCTTAGAGAAGTTATCTAGTTTGCCCTCAGTCACATACCTTGTAGGAGGTTGAAGCACCAGTGAATCTAAGTCTGTGCAACTCTCAAGCCCTACTCTTCCCCATCACATCATTCTATTTTAAGAAGGAGGTAGTGAGGAGACAGAACAGCTTTCACACTAGGGACTGAATGTGAAGAATGTCAGGCATAGTTTCTACTAAGTGACGAAGTTTATCACAGTCTAGAAAAAGTGATTTTTAGGCAATAGTGAAAGATTTATAAAATCAATCTTTTGTCCTTATTTTTTCTTCCAAGAATCAAGTACTAAACCTGGGCTTTGGTAGAATAGAGAGGAAAAAATGAAATACAAAACTAGAATGAAAACATATTATATGGAATTATGATAAACCATTTACAAGAAATATATAAAAAAGATTGTCTTCTGGAGAATTCTAGTCAACATCTAATTTAAACAATGCTGAGAGTTGTTTCCTGTCATCTTTTTTAAAAAAAATTAATAATATACAGTTTACATACCATAAAATTTACCCATTTAAAGCATTCAATGCAATGTTTTTTAGTATATTCATAGAGCTGTGCAACCATTATGACAACCTAAATATAGAACATATTCATCACCTCAAAAAGAAACCTTGAACTCATTAGCCTCACTTCTCATTCTCACGCATCTCTCCATTCAGCCCTAGGCAACCAGTGATCTGCTTTCTATCTCCAAAAAAACAGTGCTGCTATCAACATTTATTTGCAAGTTACTGTGTGCCCATTTGTTTAATTTCCCTTGGGTATATACCTAGAATTGCTCCATCATATGATAACTCTGTGTTAATGCTTAGAGGAACTGTCAGACTATTTTCCAAAGTGGCTGCACTGCTTTATATCCCCACCCGCAACAAATGAGTGTTCCAGTTTCTCCACATCTTTGTCAACACCTGTTAATTTATTTTTATTATGGCCATGAGAGTGTGTGTGAAGTGGAACCTCCCTGTAGTTTTGATTTGCATCTCCTTGATGGCTAATGATGTGCTTGTTAGCTATTTGTATATCTTCTTTGGAGAAATGCCTATTCCATGTAATCTATTTACTATAAATAAAATGTATAAATAAAATGTTTTACGATTTCAGCATTTCTGTCGTAGGTAACAGATCGTCAGATGACAATTTCTAAATCAGGAAGAAAATTAGTTCTTTCGTGATTTAAGAAGTGACCTGAAATAGGAGGAGTCAAGTTACAGTAGTAGAAGTGACAGTTTTCAGTTATGTTCCTATACCCTTTTGGAAAGAATTATCATGGCTTATATCTCTTGGTGGGGTTTAGGACACGTGAGCCCCAAATATGTCACCTTGGCATACTGAATGCTTTAAGCTGAAGGAGTATGAAAAAATGGCAGAAGCAGGAAGGTCACTTTGACCTTCCGCCTTCTCCCCATAAAACCCTCCTGTGAGAGGTACCTCCCTATACGCTGAGGAAAGGGGCATCCTTATCTCTGAAGACAAAGAGATGCTGAGAAGAACAAACAGGACTTGCTAAGTTTCCCCCAGTTTGCACTTGACTTATACCCTTCTGACCCATCATATTTCTACAGGACTGCCCACTCTTCATCAAACTACTCAGGTCTGTTTCTTTGGGTCTTCATTTCCTTATGAAGACTCCTGTGTTACATAAAACGTGTATTAAGTCAATTCGGTTATGTTTTTCTCCTGTTAATCTTGGTCAGTTTAATTTTCAGACCCAGCTAGGGACCCTAAGAGAGCTGAGGAAAACTTTGTCCTCTGCTCCAAGGTGAAGACATTAGTTGACTCTGAAGGGAACAGAAGGTGTTTTTCCAGGGAGGCAATACAGTACTGTAACAGAGAGCATGGCCTCTCCCTGTGTTTAAATTCTGTCTCCAGCAATACTACCTATGTGACCCATTTCTCTTTCTCGCTTTCTGTCCACTGAGCTAACTACCTCCTAGCGCGGTTGAGAGAATTGTTCAGTAGCACACTTTGCACCATGCCTACTCTTGATATGTGCTAGATATTGGTATTATCCCTAAAAAAATAAAACTGGGGACACAGAAACCGTAAGAGCAACATGAAAACATGACCCAGCTCTGTTTATTGCTCTGTACGCCCTGAAAAAAAAGAAAAGAAAAGAAAAAAAAGAGAGAGAAATAGAGCGTGGGAGGAATTAGCTCGGTTATGAGGACCTCCACTTCAGGAGAAAAAAGAAAGAACTCCCAAGAAAAGTCTATTGCCAGAGAAGGAGGCATTTTAAACCAGAGTGATCTGTTCTGTGATTTGGATGAAAAGACTGTAAGATCAGGAGAGGGAAAGAAAAATATCACCTCTCTCCTTACCACATTCTTTATATTTCCTTATATAGTAAAGCTGTATTTTGTACAAGAAGAAATCTAATACAACTTTACAAAGGTGAAGGCAATCTTATGTTGAAACACCTTCTAACAGCTGACTCTCTTTGACCCAAGAGGTTTCAAGCTCCTGAAATCTTGTTTTAGACAAAGCAATAGAAATGGAATCACGGTTTTATCTCGTGTGAGCTTTTATGGCTTATATATTTCTATTTCCTATAATTTTATCCAGTACAATACAGGAAAGATTTTAGAAAATGTGTTTCTCTTAATCTAAAGCAAACTTTAACAATGCAATAAAAAAAGTTTGAGAAAATATTTGCACTATAGTGTTATATTTAGGGTACATGTATCTTAACTGTCTGTTTTGTAAAGCTCAGCCCTTTCTTCATGCTTTCAAAGATGATACACATTATGCTATAATATCATTTAAAGCTTTCAGCATAAATGCACCAAAATATTATGATTTAATCAATCCCCATTTAGTATCCTGTGCTTTATACATATCAAGTGTTCCTCAGCCTGACTTAAGAAAATGATCCTACAGAATTATAGACATGTATTGGAAAAAGCTTTTACAAAATATGGCCAGCTTAAGTAAAGAGTGTTAACGTATACAAATCCTATAAATATGTTTATTTTGCCAAAAATTGCTAACTACCACAATACTGAATTACATTGAAATTCAAAGTTACAGATCTTTTTTTAGTGGCATGTGACTTGTATTTAGGAACTCTTAATGAGTATCCTCTTTTTAACGTTCACTTGGCATCAGTTTAGCAAATACATTTTGGTTTCAATAAGCAAATTCATGTCAAAGTGTTCATCATGTTTTGAAGCATATTTACTTATGACTACCATATTTCTTCTCAAAATTTTACTTAAAAAAAGCAAGAGCAAAATGGGTAAACTTCCAGTTTATGAACTTGTTACTATATCATTAAATCTAATATTCTATATCAATGCTTGCAATACAGCAGCCACTAGCTACATGTGGCTACTGAAAACTTAAATTGTGTTTAATGAGATTGAGAAAGCAAATTTGAAATTATTCAAATTTAATTAATTGATTAGTTTCCACATGTGGCTAACAGCTAGCATATTGGGTAGCACAAACTTAGAGGACGTGAGTTACTTTATGGCTAGATATCATTCTGGGTAATGGTTCAAAAATCACGGATAGATCACCTGACTGGCTATTTCCACCACTAATTTGCAGTGTTAACAGCATCATTAAAACTGCTAGTCAATAATTAGTGCCCATGCACTTAGATCAATAAATACACCACCTCTTGTGCCATAGATTCTCACACAACATGTAGTGTTCAGAAGACAAGAAGTAAAAGTATACATAGTTCATTGTATTCACTTATTCTTTCAGGGAGTATTTATCTAATGCTCCCCACGTGTCAGGCAATGAGGAATCAACACAATAGAAAAGAACACTGATCCCACTGATCTTACATTTATTCAGCATCTATTTCGTCCCAGGTACTCTGAGCATATGCTTTGTCTAGAGGGGAGAGCCCCCAAAATAGAGGGCAGTACAGGGCACTATAGCACTGCAATACGATAGCAGCACAATTAGAAGAATCTGAATCCATAAGCGGTCAGGGAAGTTTTCTTGCAGCAGAACTGAGTTTTGAAGACTGACAGGGGTTAGTGAGGAACCATTCTGGGCAGAGGACTTGTCTGAGCCAAGGTGCTGCAATGAACTAGGCTGGTGCTATCAGAGGACTATACAGCTTGTTTCAGTGAGGAGGAAAATGTGAGGAGTAGCATGAGATAAGGCAGGGTCTAGATCCCCAGTGAATCAGAGATAAGCTAAAGAGTTTGATCTTTGTGCTGAAAGGTATAGGGTGAAACTCAAGGATTTTAGGAAGGAAAATGAAAAGTTCAGACTGACATTTGAGAAAGGTCTCTCTGAAAGAGATCAATCATGAAACAAATCAAAGGAATCCAGGTGGAAAATACTTTGGTGGCTGGAAGTAACCTGCCAGCAAGCTCTTTATGGGATTTTTTTTTTAAAATGGCTTTGTTTTTACGAGAGTGAGACATTTAGCAACGTTAGCCATCAAGAACCCAGTCAAAAGCCATTAAGAAAAAGAGAGTAAGTGAATAGGTTGCTTCTTAGGCACCATGCTTGTAAAACAAGTCCTTTTGCAGAGACTACTGGCTTGGAACTGCATGTAAAGTGTAGTAACTGACTTAACAAAATAGATTTTATATAATATTTCAGCAGATATATAGCAATACGAGAAGAAAGACACTTGCAGGAATAAAAAACAAATAAGATCTAAATGTCAGAAACCTTATCTTCACCACTGGATTCTCAATATCTAGAGTAATACCTGGCATGGTACCATGTGTTCAATAAATATTTATTAATATTCATAAATATCAATAAATGAATGCATCATAAAATTCATGCAGAAGAATTAGGAGATCAATAATTCACCACAGTAGCCCCATGAGTTTATATGAGTACATTACAACCCAAAGGCAATGACTGATGCTCATGCTACTGTTGCTACTTGTGCAAAGTCCCCTCTTTTCTTATGCAAAGTCACCTCTTCCTATAAAACAAGGCAATCTAAATAACTAACCCCTTATCACTTGAGGTGAAGATAAGCCATGCACAGTCTATCTAGAGGAGTGATTCTCACACCAGACGCATATCAGAATCTCCTGGAAGTTTCTGAAAAACACAGTTCCTGGTTCCCATTCCTAAAGAATCAGATTCAAGTAGATCTAGGGTGGTGTTTGTATGGGCAGGCCACTCAAGACGACTGTTCTCTTGCTCTCTGTATATCTCCTGCCTCACCAGTGCCTGCTTCACCTACACCCTAAGCAAAGGACTGCCCTTCTTATGTACTTTGCCCCAGGTCCCAGCTGGTGATTGTTCTTAACAAAGGGCCGTTGAGGGGTGTGCCCCTCTGCTGGTTTCCCTGGTAACTAATGAGCCCATCTGCCGCCAATTCCCCTATAACTGGTAACCTCCTCTTTTCCCAGGGAGTGAAGACTGCCACCATGTCCTGCCCGCTATCAGCTGCACACAGTGGGGTGCTGCTCCAGGACCTTGCTTCAGACGTGTAAGCTCCCCGCTCTGTTAACTACTGAAGTCTCTGTCGCTGACTCCAGGCTCTTTCTTTCGTCTTGAAGCTGGGCAAGCACAGGCCTCGTAGGCCTGCGGGGTGCAAGCCCAACAGTGGTGATGGTGGTGGTAGTGATATGTGCTAAAGATTTTTATTTAAAAAAATCCTAATCCCAGCCATGTTTGGACATTACAGATGTGTGAATGTCCAAATGTATTCTTTTTTTTTAACTTTTTTAAATTTTATTTTATTTTTATACAGCAGGTTCTTATTAGTTATCTGTTTTATACATATTAGTGTATGTATGTCAATCCCAATCTCCCAATTCATCCTGTCCAACTGTATTCTATTCCCTCACATAGAAGGTAAAATTTGCATATAAACTACTTGCTTTGGTCAGAAGCTTCCCAGACCCTCCCTATCAATGGCTTCCCTTGCTGGAGGCTTGCAGGGAGCCTCAGAATGTAGAGATAGCTTTGTGAAGCTAGCTGCATAGGTTTTGCCCTTTACATTTGTTAATGATTGTTTTTAAGTTAAGCTTTGAGATCATGCTGAGAAAGCAAGACCTCTTTCTCCCTGAATCCACTCAGCTCTTCATTTTCTAATTAATGTCTTAGCAAACTGTTATGACTAAATGTGCTAACAGTGAGAACACAAGACCTCTCCCTGATCTTTAATCCTCTCGTTTTTCTCCTTTACTCATCTCACGGGGAAGAACAAAACCTACATAGTCCAGGTCCGATGCTTCAAGATTTGGAAAAAAAAAAAAAAATCTTATCAGAGAGGTTGACCATGAAACAGAAATATGGGATCTTCTGTGTCCCTTTCTCACCTAGGATTTTGCCCAATTTCCTCTCCTTCCATTTGGCAACTCAGGGCTTTATTAAAGATGCATTGAACAGGCACACGGATATTGAGGTTATTTTTCCTGGCTATCCCCAAAAGCTAGTGCCTCTCTGAGCACAAAGAGATGATGAGATCCTGGGATCTGCCCCAGTGACTGGCATTATCTTTGGACATTGTGGCAACTGAGTCTAACGAAAGCCAGGGTGTGGTAGAAGCCAGCAGGGAGTACAGTTACTGCCATATGAGTCAATGCTGCTTCCTCAGCATCACTGGTGAAAGTATTTATTAAGGTGCAAAATTCTCACAGTTCTGTTGTGGCAGACTTGTCCCGGTCCAGACCAGATGTTCCTAAAAACCCACTATACCCTTCTTAAAAAAAAAGAAGAAAATCCAAACCTTTACACACTGCATTTATAAAGAAGGGACAGCAGAATCGTACATTCTGTCCCAGAGCTGTTCCATTTTAAAATCCAAAAAAGGCACTGAGGGTTTTAACCAACAGGAATACTGGCAAATGTGCATCAAATAAATGTACAAGAATGTTCATAACAATCCAGCAACCCAGATATGTATGACAGTAGGGTGGATACATGTGTAACAGGGAAGAGCTAATTCGGACTCCACGTTGGACCTGTTGCTTTGACTTTAACCTTTGCTTTTTGTTGCTTTTGTTATTATAGTCATATATAATGGGCTGCCTCAGGGAACCCTGCCCACCTGTGAATGGCTGCAAGGGAAAAGAAACTACACATCCCCTTGCTGAGACTGGTCATTCCAGACGTTTTGCAAGACTGATGGCCCTTTTACTTACTTCCTCACCACCGCTCCCTCTCTATTCTGCCTTTTTTTTTTTTTTTTTTTTTTTTTTTTTTTTACGTGGGCCTCTCACTGTTGTGGCCTCTCCCATTGCGGAGCACAGGCTCTGGACGCGCAGGCTCAACAGCCACCGCTCACGGGCCCAGCCTCTCCGCGGCATGTGGGATCTTCCCGGACCGGGGCACGAACCCGTGTCCGCTGCACTGGCAGGCGCACTCTCAACCACTGCGCCACCAGGGAAGCCCTTTTCTGCCTTTTTACTTTACTTCCTCACCACCTCTCCCTCTCTGATGCTATAAAAGAAACTGGCATCCAGACCCAGATAAGATGGTTTTTCAGAGACACTAGTCTGCCATCTTCTTGGTCTGCCGGCTTTCAGAATAAAGTCCTATTCCTTGCCTCAGCACCTCGTCTCCGATTCACTGCCCTGTCATGTGGCGAGCAGAGCGAGCTTGGACTCGGTAACACATGGCGGTGTATTCATTCAATGCAATACTAGACAGCAATAGAAATGAGAAATACAACCACATGCAACAATATGCATGCCAGGAACATGACCTTGATCCAAAGAAGCCAGGCATAACAAACTCAGATTGTATAATTCCATTCCAAAAATAGGACAAAATGGTAAACAACAAGGTCCTACTGTATAGCACAGCGAACTATTAATATATTCAATATCCTGTGATAAACCATAATGGAAAAGAATATGAAAAAGCATGTATATATTATATATCTATCTCTATATCTCTATATATCTCTATATATGTATAACTGAGTCACTTTGCTGTACAAGCAGAAACTAACACAACATTGTAAACCAACTACTTCAGTAAAAAAAAAACCAAAACAAAACAAAATAGGACAAAGCAATCCATGGAATAAGAAGCCAGGATAATGGCCACTTCTGAGAAGAAAGGAAGAGATAATTATTGGGAGAGAGCACATAGAGGGCTCTGGGGGTTTAAAATGGTGGGAGTTACACAGGTATATTCACTTGGTGATATTTAACTGAGCTGCACAGAGGATTTGTGTGCTTTTCTTCATGCTATATTTTAATAAAAAATTTTAAATTCCTCTGAGGCTCATCTATTTCGGGATGATCATTTAATTACATTAGCTTTGAATCAAAGCCAAGAGATAAGAAAAAGAAAACAGACAACTTAGATCAATGAGACACCTGCTACCTACTATTACTTTAAAATGGATGTTGTCACATAGATCTCCTCAGCCAGTGGTTTCTGACTCATCTGTGACCATAGGAAACAGCACAACAGTGTTAGTTAGGCAGGGGAAAAAAAAAATTGGGTGCTTAAAATTATAAATTCATCAAATTCTGTTTTGGCAGATGACACCTTTATAAAGGGAAATGGCATTAGTATCCTCTTCAGAATGAAAGAGCCCCGTCGAGAGTTTCCTCACCTTTGCTTCTCTTGCCTGCTTTTTGACCATTCTCTGCTTAGATAAACAGTAGAGGGAAAATGTTGAATTAAAGTAGATTTTTCTTTTCTTTTAGATCGTTAGTAACTTTTTGCGGCTTTGAGTAACATGTAATGGCTTAAATGAGGCTCTACAGTGCTCTTAAATTTTAGATACAGGGTTGTTTGGTTTCTTTGGTCTGAACCAGTGCTTTCCAACAGAACTTTCTGCAACGATGGAAATGTTCCTCTACGATGATTATGGTATCCACTAGCCACTAGGCTACTTAGCACTTGAAACGTGGCTAGTGCGACTGGAAACGTAGCTAGTGCAGCTGTGGAAATTAAGTTTTTCTTTAACACGATTTTAATTAATTTAAATATAAATTCAAATAGCCATGTGTGCCCAGTTGCTACTCGATTGGCCCATGCATGCCTTGACCATCTGATCCCACATTCTCTCATATCATAAGGTCCATGATGCTTTCTGAAATGATGAAGTGATGCTGAAATGACTGGAGCCAAACAAGGATTAACTGGAAAGATTTCAGAGAAGGCAAAAAAGGTAACTGCAGTTTACTGGCTTGCACAGTTACCAGAAGGAAATGGATTTCTCTGGGTCATCAGGAAAAGCAACTTTAAAAAGTTTAAATGTACCCTGTTAAAAACAACAGGCCCAAAGTGCATTCATTTATGTAAAACCACGTCACCAAACTGAGACTTAGAGTTTCAGCTCTCCCAGCAATGGAAACCAGCCAAGCAGGAATCAAGTAAGGTAATCTGCCATCCTTACCAGTCATCCCCTAAAGGAGAGCAACCTTGCAATAACCAACTTTTTTTTTTTTTTGCTTTTTTTTTTTCTTCGTATAACTTCCCTTCTGACTATAAAAGTCTTTTATTTTATACAGCTCTGTTCAATGGGATGCTGCCCTATCTGAGTCGACTTTTGCTCAAGTAAACTTTAAAAAATTTTCATATGCCTCAGTTTATCTTCTGACAATCCAAATTAGCAAACTTTAAACATATGTATAGAGGAAACAGAAGGTGAAGGCTAAAGCAAGACCAGAAAAACTCTGACTTTGATTGGAACTGAGTTGAACCCTGTGTGCATCCGTCCCCCACCCCCCACCCCAAGTACAAAGTCCCCTCCATGCTCCCTGCCTCTAGTTGATAGAAAAGCTGGTCTCCCAGGCCCCCCAGGCCTCCCTGAGTCCCAAATGAGCAGGCTCAAGCAGCTAATGATTAGGACAATAGACTCAGACCCAGCATCTGATGCACAGTCCTGAGTTGTTTTATAGCTATTGTAACTGTCACCAGAAGGAAAAAGCTAACTGCGTGATGACCAGACTGCCCCCATGACATAAACGGCTCCATCTTGAGCAATACTGAATCTATGGCTAGGCCTTAAGAGAATGGAATTAACGCTACTGCTCATAATAATCTATATCTTTGTGGGCATGAAAATAATTGTAGCTTGCTCTGCCCATATATGTAAATGGGCAAGTACAACTGTTAGCAGAGAGATGCTACAGACTCATGTAGACATCTTCCACTCTAAGAATACGGCGCCCTATGTCAGCATGAAGTTACAGAAGACGGACCTTTGCCCACGATCCGATGGAAATGGAATGATGTTCTGACATGTGGGAATTTGTACGAAGCTTCTGGCAGGAAAAAGCTCTTTGCAGGAAAGAGCTCTCTGCATGAGGCCCGTTTTGTCTTGTCACTAACCTTAAACCAGACACCTTCATGCTCTATTCATCTCCGGCCCTAGCACAACTTTCACATCTTTTGATCACACAATACTTTGCCTAACATGTTGGTTCTTTCCGTAGATCAAAGAAGTAGAAATAAAGAAGTCATTAACAGATGACCAGATCTCTTCCCTAGCTACCTTTTCAGTAATCTCGCGAATAAACTGTGAGAACAAGATAGCATCTAAAGAAAAATCACAAGAAGTCGACAAGCCTGCACACAAGCCTGCACACAGTGGGGGACGACTCTGACCACCTACCTCAATGATTAACAGAGATTACCTCCATGTTTCTCTTTAAAAACTTTCATAGCCAAGCAGAATCTTCAGAGGTGGTTTTTGGGGTACGCTGAGTCCACTAACTCCCCAGATTGCTGGCATTCGGATTAAAGCCACCTTTCCTTTCTACCAACATTTGTGAGTATTGATTTTGTAAGCAGCGAGCAGGGGGACCCAATTCCCTAACAGGATTTGGTAAATAACTGGCATCAGCATGCTGGTTATCCTTTGATCTCAACTTAATATATACTTCTGAGTAAGCTGTTGTAATGTCCTCGCCTGGAGGCTGTGGCACACAGAGGGACAGCCCAGTAGTTCAGATACACTGGAAGATAACTTTTTCTTATTTTTTGGACCTGACAGTGTTTGAATCTTTCCCTTGATGGATTACATCTTGACCTGAGCAAAACTGCAATTTTACCTCATTTTATTTGTTATTTGTAGGAATTAGTCTTTCTCAACAAGGTCAGCAAGACATGACTCCATAACTCATTTTACTTATTCCTGCTCTGCCAGTATACATACCGCAGTGTACCAACTCATAAGTGTCTTTTGGTCATCTCCCAAATAGTTTAGAACACAGTGAACTTAATAGAACAGTGACCTTTTAAACCCCTTTTATGATTACTGGGGCAGTGGTATGATTCACAGGCTATCTAATAGTAAGATTGATGTCCCAACTATGTCTGAAGACTTACAGCTATAAAGTCACCTGAAGAATTTCTTGTAAAAACTTTTCCTCACTGAAAACTACTCTGTCTTCCTCTCATAAAGCAAAAATATACTAGTCTCTTCATTTTAAGACACTGAAACATTTGCTTCAATCATATAAACCTGAAATAAACTAGTGTCAACTTTGGATTAAATATCCTGCTTCAAGTCTAAGATCTCCCTGCCACCTTTTCAATTCACATATTACCATTTATATCCTAGGATATATCTTAGGATCAATATGCAAAAGAAACTTGCTAGCCTACAAGTAGAGAAGCCAGTTTTGACAGAATTACTATTGCCCAACCGGTTAATCAGATTTTAGCTAAGCTAGAATGTAACTGGTTCATCCACACTGTCTCTTCAATTTAATTATTTATATTGGTAGTAGTACATTTAGTTAAATTTCAACATACATTTGGATCCTAATCATCTTTTAAAATGTCTTCAAGAAGAATACACAGCTTAGAAATGTTGAGATGTAAACTTATTCCTTATTCAAAAGACTGCTTGTCATTCACCAGGCAGTGGAATTAAAGGCAGGAGAAACTGCCACATTTCTCAGAAGGTATCATCAAATCTTCAAATTTAAAAGAGGTAGGTATACTGACTTATACATCCTGATGGACCCTCAATCAGATGCCAAACATGTCAAAAACTTCCAGCTCACTTTTAAGAAAGGCTATTTAAATTCTAGTATTGCATTATTTAAGGGAACAAATAACATTACAAATTGAATTTAAAAAGGAAAGAACATAATCTCCTGGTATTCTCTGATGTACGTCTATATTCTAGTCAACGCTTAAAGTAACAAAAGGTCAACAGCATAGTCCAAGTTATAAAAATCAGCATACTATAGGGATGCTATAACTAGTTGATTATGGCCCCAAACATATTAAAACCAATTGGTAGTGTTAAAAACATCTATTTACAAATTTTGATCATGATAATACAGATGAAAGTGATTTGTGATTGGATAAATAATGCGGATTTCTACTGCTAATGGACCATATATACTGGAAAACCCTACATTCACACATGCATTTTTTTTAAATCCTTCAAAAACAGAGTGAGATCACAAGATGAGAAAAGAAATCAAAAGAGGTCAAAAACAGAACTGTAAGTCATATCACATTATTCCCTAGATTTAAACACACCAGTAGCTTCCAATATCATTCAGTGTAAAATAAAAAGACTTAATAGTGGTCATCCTTCCCAATCTTGCCCTTCCTGAAACACCTCAGCACCACAACCACCATACCCATCTTTCTGACTTTATCGCCAACCAATTTCCTCTTTGTTCTTTAAATAGCTCCCATCTCAGGAATTAGCACTAGTATCCATTCACCCAGATATCTACCTAAGAATTCCCTCATTTTCACTGACTGATGACCAAACGTCATCTTATGATACTGGCCTTTTCTGACCACTCTTTATAAAATATTATTATTATCTTCTGCACTTTGCTTTATTTATTTTAATAGCACATTTTACCACCTTATATATTTAGTTTTTAATTTGTTGATATTCCAACAAATGTGAGCAAGGGTAATACCAACAAGATGTGAGCTAGGTGGAGTACAGACTCCTGTTTAGGGCCTGGCATCAGGCAAGTTCTCAACACATTTATTAAACAAAGGAATGAATACAGAGTGGTAAACATGAAATGGTCTGGGGTTGCTCTGGGTGTTTTCTGTAATACAAGAACCAATACAAGTCTTGGGTTTCACTTTGTTTTTTTTTGTTTGTTATTTATTTATTTTTTTTGCGGTGCGCGGGCCTCACTGTTGTGGCCTCTCCCGTTGCGGAGCACAGGCTCCGGATACGCAGGCTCATTGGCCATGGCTCACGGGCCCAGCCGCTCCGCGGCATGTGGGATCCTCCGGGACCAGGGCACGAACCCGTGTCCCCTGCATCGGCAGGCGGACTCTCAACCACTGCGCCACCAGGGAAGCCCAAGTCTTGGGTTTCAATGGCACCATGGTGATGAGAGACAAAGCCTTGGGTCTGTGCTATGTGGAAGGTGCAAATGAGATTCTTGCATAAATCCTGTACCTACTAAAAAGGTTATACCTCAGTGTAAAGATGAGGTAGAATAATCCACCAGCCTGTGAAGGGGGTCAACAAAGTAACTGACTGATTAGGTCTTGACTCAGGATACGGAATAAAGAAAGATGAGAGGGCTTCCCTGGTGACACAGTGGTTGAGAATCCGCCTTCCAACGCAGGGGACACGGGTTTGAGCCCTGGGCCAGGAAGATCCCACATGCCGCGGAGCAGCTAAGCCTGTGTGCCACAACTACTGAGCCTGCACTCTAGAGCCCACAAGCCACAACTACTGAGCCCACATGCCACAACTACTGAAGCCCAAGCACTCTAGAGCCCGCGAGCTGCAACTACTGAAACCTGCACGCCGAGAGCCCATGCTCCACAACGAGAAGCCACAGCAATGAGAAGCCTGTGCACTGCAGTGAAGAGTAGCCCCAACTCGCTGCAACTAGAGAAAGCCCGCTTGCAAGCAATGAAGACCCAATGCAGCCAAAAATAAAAAAATAAAATACATAAATTTAAGCAAGAAGAGAAAACCTTCTTAAGAAACTGTAACTAAGCACTGTCCTCTAATTGGTCAGCTGTTTCTGTGTGATGCAGAAAACCCTGAGGCAAGATACCTCAGGTAAGTAGTGGACTGGGTTATACAAACAAATTCTCTCTTCAGAAAGGCATGTAAAATCTAGGTCAATTGTGATTTCACAGATTAAGTTCAGCCAAATGTGATCTCTCATGAAGGAGAGTCAGAAAATCAAATAATAATTAGATACCAAGGACTTCAGCTATTGAACTTATAAGACACGGATTTTAAAATAACAATGTTTATAATGTTTACAGAAATAAAAGAAGTAACTCAAAGCCTGGTGAAAATATACAATATAAAAATATAAAATATAAAAAACTGCCAAAGAGATTTGAAGAAATATCAAAATAGTCTAGAAATAAAAACTACAATAATTAAAATTATAAACTGAATGGATGGTTTAAAAAGCAGTTTAAATATGAGAGAGAATTTAGGAGACATGTAAGATTAGAGTGAGAAGGTCTAAACTACATTAAACTAGTGTTCCAAGAAGAGAGCACTGAGACACTAAAGTGAGAACTTACTCTAATTGCTAAAGGCTAAGAATTTCCAGAACTGGTAAGAGAGGAATAACAAAAATTTTTCAAATGGGATCAATATAAGGAAATCCACACATAAAAATATATATCTTGGGCTTCCCTGGTGGCGCAGTGGTTGAGAGTCCGCCTGCCGATGCAGGGGACACGGGTTCATGCCCCGGTCCGGG
>NW_006798376.1:1585510-1619004 GCF_000442215.2 Lipotes vexillifer
ATACCGCAAAAAAAAAAAAAAAAAAAAAAATATATATATATATATATATCTATATTTTAGTGAGAATTCAAGAAAACAGACAGTTTTAAAGTAGCCACAGGAAAAAGTTACAACAGTATACTAGGTTAAATATTCCCTCCCCCCACCCCCCCAATATTCATGTCCTTCCTGGAACGTCAGAATGTGACCGTTTTTTGGAAATAGAATCTTTGCAGCCACAATTAGTTAAGATGATGTCATACTAGAGTAGGGTAGGCCCTAAATTCAATCTTACTGATGTCCTTATAAATGAGAAGAGAAAGAAACAGAAATATAAAAAGGGCAGATGGCCATGAGACTGTGGAGGCAAAGACTGGAGTGATGGGTTTACAAGTCAAAGAATGCCAAGGATTGCTGGTAACTACCAGAAACTAGGAGAGAGGCATGGAATAGGTCCTCTCCTGGAGACTTCAGAGGGAACATGGCCCTGCCAATACCTCGACCTTGGACTTCTAGACTCCAGAACTGTGAGAGAATACATTTCTGTTATTTTAAGCCACCCGATTTGTGATAATTTGCTCTGGCAGCTCTATGAATCTAATACAACCACCTACAAAATAACTGCAATTAGACTGCCATCCTAACAGTAACTATAGAGTTGGATGACAGCGTCATCTTCATGTGCTAAATGAAATGGGAAATTGACTTAGAATTGTGTACCTGGCTTCTTTATTTAAGAATAAAAACAAAATAAATACACGTGTAGATTATAAAGCACAATACAGCATGAGCAGACTCCCACAAATTCAACTTCTAAAAATCCCCTTCAGGAAGAAGGTAAATTATCCTATAAAAAAATCTCTGAGGTACAAGATAGAATGGTGAACAAATAAACAGGTTAATATGTAGGGAATCTAAACAAACACTGATGGTGTAGAACAACAGAAATAGCACTAACTTGAGGGTAAAAAAAATAAGATAGGAAAAAATTGATGGACATTATCAGAGTTTAAACTGTTTAGTATTATTCAGGAGTAGGGTAGAAATATTGATTGCTGAACTTCTGTTGATTTTAAAATGCATGTTACATTTTTAATATTAATTATTTAAAAAATAGTAATAGAGTTATAAGGGATGGAACAGTTGAAAGAAATAATGGAATATTAACAACAAAAATAGGTATGAAATGAACATAACTAGAGAAAAAAGCAGGGCCAATATAAAGTTGAAAATAATCCTGTAGAAATACTTCTAAATACACTGGTAATCACAGTAAGTATAAATGGATCAAACATACCAGTTAGAAGACCGATGGTCATAGTGAATTTAATAATATACCACATGATATTTCAAGTGACATACCTACAGTTCAAAGATGCATTATCATTGAAAATAAGTAAGGTAAAATATATGCCAAGCAAATAATAATCATATACATAGATTTGTCAATATCAAAACATGGACTTGAAAAGAAAAAAGGAATAAAAGGGATGAACAGTGACTTCATAATGATAAAAGGGGCAATTAATAAATATGATATAGTAATACTAAACTTGTTCATATCGAATAATATAGGCTTAAAATAAGTAAAGCAAAAATCAAAACAATTATGCACAGAACTACCTCTAAACAATAGATTATAAAATTATTCCTCAAAAACTGAAAGAATCAAGTAAGAAAAATATTTATAAGGATATAAAACTTTAAATAATGCGATTAATAAACTTTCATAGCCATAGATAGAACACTGCTCAGAAATTAGAGAACACTTACATTCTTTTAAAGCATGCATGCAAAATTTATGAAAACTGACAAATTCTAGGCTACAAATCAAGTCTCAATGAATTATGAAAAAATGCTATCAGCCATATTTTCTGACCAAAATTTAATTGAAGATAAGTAACAAAAATTAACTGAAAAAAAGAAACATATATTTGGAAAATAAGTTATATAACCCCTGGATCAATGAACGGAGTTTCCAAATTGATAAGTTAAAAATAGACAAATTAGATGCTGTTGTTAGACAGCAATTTCAAAATGCACATTAATGGTGCTTATTAACTGTTTCCCCCTAAAATTCGTTATTAAATCCATATGAGGAATTAGTACTTATGTTTTTAATTTCAGTGGGAAAAAAAGAGTACATAGAACACAATTTAAGTTTTATTTGAATAAAACTGGGGTAGTGAATTACTGTATCAATATATAGTTGAGATTAAGTAAATATATATTTTCAGGTAAACCATGAAAAATGACACCTCCCAATAAACTATATAATTTTGAAGATAAATGACATGATGCATATGTAAGCACTTCCTACTAAAGCTACCTTCAATTATTTTTGGAACAAAACAAAGATAAATATAAAATAGATACTATAACTAACAGATCTACACAAATATTTTTATTTAAACATAATTTTGCCCAGTAATTTTAGTATCTATTGCTGATTCTAATCGGCAACAACTACTGTGGTTTGCCAAATTGTAAGTTTTTTACTTCTACCCTCACTTTTACATTTATTAATTGGAATTCTACTGTAAGAAAGAGCTGTTCCTTTTGTCCTATTTATGGTTTATTCAATCATTTATTTGTATCAGTATGAACTCAAGGGTATTTATTTGATGCTATGGGTAATAATTCATTATTTTCCTTATTTATTTTGTCACTCAGATTGTCCAAGATTTAGTCATTGGCAGCTTCTTCAAGTTGGCTTCTATGTTTTTTCATATTGCCACTGCCAATTTTAAAGCATTTCCTTACTTTCTAGTGGTAGGAGAGATCTCAGGCTCATCTTGTACGCTCTCTGCACCAGCACTGAATCAACCATTTCTCCAATGAGCCCTGGTTCCTTTTACTGGAGAACAGGACTGAGAAACCCAAATCTGGATACTAAATGTACCTGTCCCTATAACTCATCATATCTTAAGAAGCAAAAATAAATTGTATCCTTCTTTTCTATCTTCAGGGCCAGTTATGATGGAAGTGACTGCCATAATGGCTGTCAACATGCACAGAGTAGGATCCACCCAATTATAACTTTTGGTTGAATTCAGGGACTGTATTTGTGTCTGTGCTCGTCATGTAGGCCTGGAAACACTGGGCGCTCTGTACCTGCCACTTGACTTGTTTTAACAAATCATGGAATTTTGATCTAGCTCACAGGTCTTTTTTTTTTTTTTAATAAATTTATTTATTGATTGATTTTTGGCTGCATTGGGTCTTCGTTGCTGTGCACGGGCTTCTACTCTTTGTTGCAGTGCGCAGGCTTCTCACTGCGGTGGCTTCTCTTTTTGCAGAGCATGGGCTCTAGGCATGCGGGCTTCAGTAGTTGTGTCACACGGGCTCAGTAGTTGTGGCTCGCGGGCTCTAGAGCTCAAGCTCGGTAGTTGTGGCGCATGGGCTTAGTTGCTCTGTGGCATGTGGGATCTTCCTGGGCCAGGGAAGTCCAGCTCACAGGTCATTTGTATGGAGCCAGAATAATACCTTCTATGCTTATGAGAATATATATACCTAGGGGCTTCCCTGGTGGTGCAGTGGTTAAGAATCCACCTGCCAATGCAGGGGACACGGGTTCAAGCCCTCGCCCAGGAAGATCCCACATGCCGCGGAGCAACTAGACCCATGTGCCACAACTACTGAGCCTGAGCTCTAGAGCCCACGAGCCACAACTACTGAGCCCATGTGCCACAACCAATGAAGCCCATGTGCCTAGAGCCCGTGCTCCACAAGAGAAGCCACGACAGTGAGAAGCCCGCGCACTGCGACGAAGAGTAGACTCCGCTCACCGCAACTAGAGAAAACCCATGCACAGCAATGAAAACCCAACACAGCCATAAATAAATAAATAAATTTATTTATTAAAAAAAAATATACGTGTGTCTATATGTATATATATGTATATATATATATATATATACACACATATACACACACCTAAATCCTAAACTCTAAAAAGTGGCACAAAATTTAGCAAAGAGACTCGTCCTTATTACTGTATGTAGTTCCTAATCCAGCCCTGAGTCAGAAGACAGAATGCCAATTTAGACTCATTAAGCTTCCTGACATACTTCAGCAGAGCGTAACTAAGTTTGACTCTGAGTTGAAGTTTCCTGTGCCAGATTCTTGGCTCCAGCTCACTAACTGTAGGTCAAATGCTCTTCTCTTCCAATAGCTACAAGCAGGAAAATGGCAGCAGATTTGAAATTTAAATGACCTCAGGCAATGCATTAACCTAAATTTTCTGTCGGGGTGAATTAAGAGGCATTCAATGGCTCCAGGCAGGAACAAAAAGATAGCTGGAAAATTCTCCTCGTGAATAATCTCAAGCAACTTCAGGACCAGATTTTGTCTTCAGGTCTCTGCACATAACCCAGTAATGTTTTCATCTTGGGGAAATCAACAGGACCTCAGCACTGTGAACACAATCCTGAGCTCAAAATAGTCGGTGCTTAGGAAAAGACAGATGATGCCATAGCCTGGAGTCTGAAAGATTTAGTAAACAGAAAATAGTACTTTGGAGATACACAGAAAAAGATAAGAAAAGCTTAATAAATTTGAGAACCCCAGAAATATAAATGGACAGGAAGCCTAGATGAATAAGATCAATACTCAAAGGGATGCTAAGAGGCTCAGTAAAAGTGTTTATGGTCTTGGAACCCTTAAAAATAAAAGGAAATCTGAGTACCAAAAACATGTTTTGTATAATGTTGAAATACTACCCTCCTCTTTTTTTCTCAGTGAAGAATTTTGTCTATATCTAGATCAGCCATACAATCCTGAGTAATCATTATTTTATACTATTACAACACTCAAGTTAAAAATTCCAAGTTAGCATGCATAAAGCACTCTGAATTCTCAATAACAGAATAAAGGCTGTACATATCTCCTAAAAATAGTGTCTTCATGTTATTTGGTGTCATTTTTTAAAAGTAACCATATAGTAGATAATATATTTGAAAGCTTTTCATAGACATTCACAAGGAAAGTGTGTTTTACATCCTGCAGCAAAACAACTGGGTTTTTTTCATTCTTGGAAAATAAAATGCATCAATATGGTATATTGTAAATATTATATTGCTCTTAACAGTACATTGGTATATAATTAATTATACTTCGTGGTGTTTAGTTATTAGATATTATTTTTGCTGATAATAGAAATGAGTTTTCACAAGATCTCTACTGAACTGCATTTACCAATAGCTTTTAAAGAGCCAGCCAAGGAACCATAAACTCTGTGCCTGATGAAATAACTAAGCAATAACCATATCTATCATGTGGGTGGATTTATGATATGAAATATTGTCCCAGCAAAGCACTGAACTAGCAGATATTTTACTTTGAGGGTAAGTATCATTTATAGTACCTTTTTCCACTGAATGCTTCTTTGAGGAAAAATAAAATGTGATCTGTCCATAAAACAGCTATTGAGGAAGTTAAGCATAATGGAACAGGGAACAGGCGACTCATTTACATCAAACTTGTCTTGCAAGAATTCACTCACTATTGCTTTTCAAACCAACAGAGAATCTTAAAAAGGAGTCATTTCAAGTTAATTCCTAGCTAGTGTCATCTATTCTTTATGTAAGTTTTCTTATATTCTTTCATATGTGTCAAAAGCTATCAGGTGGTCACTCAACAGGGCTGAGCTTGTGGCAGAAGGGGTCAAAGATTGATCTGATTTCTAATGATACCTACATCTAAGTAGCAGAGATGGTGCCCTGCCAATGCTCATCAGAATAAAGAGGAGCTAGGGCTTGAGGGACAGGACACAAGAAATGGATGTCACCATACTTCCGCCATAAGAAAATCTTACTATTATATGGTAAATAAAAGCATAAGAGCTTCATTAGTCAATTCCTTAATTTCCATTCAATTTTCAGTCTTCTAAAATTATTGATCATTTAACCTCACTTAAAGATTATTTACTCTTATTTTTTAATAATAAATATCTGTTATAATCACCGTTGCTCAGGACACTGCTGTCCCTTGTACCATAGACACACACACATACACACACACACACACACACACTCACACTCACTTGTAAATATCTCTAGCTTTCTCTACCTCTATTTATCTATCAACTGATAATTTTTTTCTCTTCCACCAAAACAAAAACTCCTTTAGGTCAAGGACAATGCATCTTATCATCTTTAATATTCTCCTTAGACTAGAAATTAACACAATGTCTTTTACAGAGCAGGCATTGAAACACTGTATATATATATATATATATATATATATATATATATATATATATATATTTTTTTTTTTAAAGAATATATATATTTATTTATTTTAAGAAAGGAAGGAAGGGAGAGAGGAAGAAACAGAGGAAGGGAAGAGTAGAAAGAAAGGAAAACTGTGGAAATGATATTCCAAGAAATACAAAATTCACCTTCTAATCTCATTTCTCTTCATAACATGGGCATAAAATTTTTGACTAAAAATGTATGGTTAGGTACAGAAAATAATCTTAGCCTACAAAAGAGAAAAAAAAATAACAAAACATGGGTACGTTAAATATTCCTTCATGGTTGGATAATGGTTAATTGATCATAAGGTCTTTAAATATTCAGATGATTAGGCAAGAAAATAAGATCAGATATGATTAGTAAAATGGCAATTCAGCACAATACAGATCTTTAAAATTTTTAATAACAATTATATTGGGTAAGGCAGTGTAAAATAACTTCAGGGCCAAATAATCAAATTATTTCATGCTGCAAATAAAATATCTTGTTACTTTAGTTTTTAACTGTTAAAAAATTAACTTTTTAAAATTTATAAAACTTGCTTTAGATTTTCCTGTCATTTAGATTTTTAGTTGCTCAACCCATCTATATCTTCACATGATACAAATTAATTGTAACCCAAATAATGATTCAAGTTGTTACAGATGTGAATTTCATAGGATCTTCTTTTTTAGCTAATAATGAAAAGGGGAGAATTCACAGTCAGAAGTGGCAATGGGTTTGCGTAGTAGAACATTTGTGGATACAATCTCGCACCTTGTGAGATCTGCATCACAACAATTTTCTGATCCCAACTATGGGCAGATTTTAAAAGTCTACAGATCAGGGACTTCCCTGGTGGCGCAGTGGTTAAGAATCCGCCTGCCAATGCAGGGGACAGGGGTTTGAGCCCTTTTCTGGGAAGATCCCACATGCCGCGGAGCAACTATGGCAGTGCGCTACAACTACTGAGCATGCGCTCTAGAGCCCGTGAGCCACAACTACTGAGCCCATGTGCCACAACTACTGAAGCCCGCGTGCCTGGAGCTCATGCACCGCAATCAAGAGTAGCCCCTGCTCGCCACAACTAGAGAAAGCCCGCATGCAGCAATGAAGACCCAACGCAGCAAAATAAATAAATTAATTAATTAATTTTAAAAAAATCTGTGGATAGGAATAAATATATTCTTTAAAAAAAAAAAGAAGTCTACAGGTCAGAAGGCAGGGTTGATATACTCTTATAAAGCAAAAGAATCCATACTCAGCACTTGTCTTATTAAATGTCTGCTCAAATCATTGCAAAAGAAGATAATATTTTACTTAACCTTCTTAATTATCTCTTTAAAATAGGCATTACTTTCTTCATTTTTAAAAATCAAAGAGTTGATGATCAGAAAGTTTAAGTACATACAGAGTTAGGATTTAAGTCAGTCTGCCTGGTTCCAATTCTCCTCCTAATTTTGAACCAAGACCTATTTTCAAAGAAGGTACTGCGCTGACTCTCAGTTTCTAGATCTGTAAAATGGGAATGATAATACAACCTTCCAGGGTTGGACTAGCAGTTCAATAGAATAGCCATGAAAATGCTTTCAGCTCAGTGATTAACGATGGAGTAGGTGAACAATGAGAGTGTCTCCCTTTCTTCCCTTCCCCTCTCCCTCCCTCCCTTCCTTTCTTCTTTTTTTACATTTATCAGTTTATTAAAGGATATGATAAAGGATACAGATGAGCATCCAGATGGAAGAGCTGCATAGGGCAAGGTATGTAGGAAGGGGCCCAGAGCTTCCATGCCCTTTCCGGGCACACAACTCTCCCCAAGTCTCTACACGTTCACCAACCCAGGAGATTCGAAAAAGTATTTACTTCTAAAAGGCTAATCATTTTTTGAAGTTCTGGAGTATTTCAACTGGGCAGTAAGCAATCTAATGCCAATGTTAGGACAGTATCTTAAGGAAAAAGATTCCTCTGAAAGAACACAAATACTTATTTTCTAAAGAAAAATATTTCTATTTTGAAAATTCGGCTCTACAAACTAATTCACGAATTGATGTCATACAACAGAAAGAAACAATAGTTAATGTGACTTATTCTCCTAGATAACGTTATTGTTTCATGTTTTCCCACAGTACTGATGATACCTTGTTGAATTGTGTATTTTGTCAAATTGAATTAAATATATTCCTTAGCAATCTTGAAATTATACTGCTTTAATTTCATAATGTACTTCACTTAAAGAGAAAGAAAATATAAATTATGTGCCAGCAAAATAAATCCACCATGTTGCTTATCTCAAAAATATTAACAATAATATTTCTCGGTATTTAAATTCACAAAAAATTTAGGGAGGCAAAATTAAAGAAAAACAAAGGACCAAAACAAAGAATTAATTTTCAACTAAATATATTTTCAACTTTTTTTAAAAAACTGTACAAGAAGTGATAACTTATTAGAGATCTAATAACCTTCCCTAACACGTCTACAGTTTAGACTAGTGCTTTACCTAGAGAGGGAGAAGCGTACCAGAAAGGTTTTCTTTTCCTTTTTCAAAATAATTAATTAATTAATTAATTAATTTTTAATTTTTGGCTGTGTTGGGTCTTCGTTGCTGTGGCAATCTCTCTCTAGTTGCGACGAGCAGGCGCCACTCTTCGCCGTGGTGCCCGGGCTTCCCACTGTGGCGGCCTCTCCTGCTGTGGAGCACAGGCTCTAGGTGCACGGGCCTCAGTAGTTGTGGCATATGGGCTCAGTAGCTGTGGCCCACGGGCTCCAGAGCGCAGGCTCAGTAGTTGTGGAGCATGGGCTTAGTTGCTCTGCGGCATGTGGGATCTTCCTGGACCAGGGATTGAGCCCATGTCCCCTGCACTGGCAGGCAGATTCCTAAGCACTGCACCACCAAGGAAGCCCCCAAAAAGGTTTTCTAAACAGCTTTAGGGTAGACATGAAATTGAATAAAAGCAATATATATATATATATATATATATTTCCTCTGAAGCTGCCATCTTCATCATAAAGCTAGAGATGGAAGTAAGTTCTGACGTGAAAGCCTTATGTGAAATGTGCAGAACAGGAAACTGGCCTTTGGTGGGTTCCTTCACAGTTTCTTGACCCAGCCATGGCATCCATGCTATTCTACAAGCTGAAAACATCTGCACTGTCTTTGATTCTTCCTGCTCTTCTGGTTCAGCTTTCGTCATTGCATACCTCTCCTGTTGCCATAAGTTCAACCTGTTAAAATCCATCATCTATAAACCAAATCTAACCAGGCCACTTTGTCACTTCACAAACATCTGATAGTTGCTTGTGTTCCATAGATTAAAAACCAAACTTCCTAGTAGACCCTACAAAGTGTTCCACAAGCCAGACGCACCTTGCTCTTCTACTGCACCCCACACTCCACCCAACAGACTCCATTCTTACTGCCCCTGGATATTACCAACCCCAAAAGAACCTTGTGTCTACCTTTGAACTTTCTGGAATGCTCTTTCCCCATGTTCATCTTCTTTCTAGGCTCAATTAAAATATTCCTATTTCTGAAGTTTTCCTTGATAGCCCAGTAAGAGCTTATGGCCTCCTCTATTTGCTTGTTTTTCACTCATTCACTGATTGTACTTTTTATAATCTGACCATATAACATAATACTTGTATGCAAGTAAAATGAGTCTTTCCCAACTATTATATATGTCCCCAAGGCCTAGCACAGTAACTGGCACACAGTATATACTCCACATGTGTTTAATGATTAGCATCTTAAACCACCGTAACATTGAGTCTTACGCCACATTTGTGTTTCAGATTACGTAGCACATAATTTTCTGCCTGTGTGTTCACTGTTCATAAAGGATAAACGGAATATACTATGAAATCATTTGAAGGGTTATTTGAAATTTTTAATTGTTATCCTTAAGAATAAAGACATTTCCACATAACTCATAATGACCAGTTCCTGTCTTTTTATGCTGTTATCTACACAAATAAACACTTGTCTAGATCAACCAGTATTAAAAGGTCAACTTCAACTTTTAAGTACACAAGTAAAATAGGAGGTTTCACTGGATTAACTGGTTAATTTAATCAAGATAAGGAAACATCCTGAAAGCATTGGTTTTGGATCAGCTATATAAGTAGGGGAAATAACTGTTGCATTGCCATCCATCCACTCAACTTGCCATCCACCTTGTGTTATTTACTGAGTGCCAATTATGTTCCAGACATTAACCCGATTACTGAAATACAAAGTTGAATATGTGGTCCCATATATCTGGGCTTTTCTTTACACATGGGAGCACTCAGTTTGCTAAATCAACCAAACACTTTTTGGAAAAAAACATTCTAACAGCAACAACAAGAACAACATCTTTGCTCACAGAATGAAACGAACTCATTTGAATCCTAATATGCTGTTGATATTCCAATTAAAAACATTTATGTCTTCTTGAATCCAAATAAAAAAGGACTATATCAACAGCAAAAGTAAGTAAGTAACATTTGCAACAGCAATGAGAGACGTCCTAATAATTAAACAAATACTTTGCAATCACAGAAGTTATGAGGCATTGCAAGAATGGCATGCCTCTCTTTTCAGCCACTGTCAGCCATAGCATGCATCACTAACCGGACCATAGGCATAAAGGTGTTCAGTTAAGCAGCTTAAGAAGGATCATTTTTCATTTCTAGCTGTGAATCCACATAACAAAGTTTTTCAATAAAAAAGCTTCAGAATTGTTCTAAATGTATTCTGAAGTTGCTGTATGATTAGAGTTAGCATCATTCAAACTGAGGTATCAAGGACAGAATAATGATGAGGGGGATACATTTACTATAAGTGATTCATAATTAGCCTGAAAAACTCCTACAGCTACTGCTTGGATAATGTTCAATGTTTTAAATACACCATGATAACCTTCATGTCTGTGCTGTCTTTTCACTGTCGAAAAGTAATCTAAACTCACTTCATGGTGCATTATTTTTTTTTAATTTTTATTTTATATTGGAGTATAGTTGATTTACAATGTTGTGTTTCATGTGTACAGCGTAGTGATTCAGTTATACATACACGTATATCCATTCTTTTTCAGGTTCTTTTTCCATATAGGTTATTACAGAATACTGAGTAGAGTTCCCTGTGCTATACAGTATGTCCTTGTTGATTACCTATTTTACATATAGTATTATATATATGCTAATCCCAAACTCCTAATTTATCTCTCCCTTCACCTTTCCCCTTTGGTAACCATATGTTTGTTTTCTATGTCTGTGAGTCTGTTTCTGTTTCGTAAATAAGTTCATTTGTATCTTTTCCTTTTTAAGATTCCACATATAAGTGCTATCATATGATATTTGTCTTTCTCTGACTTACTTCATTCAGTATGACAATCTCTAGGTCCATCCATGTTGCTGCAAATGGCATTATTTTATTCTTTTTTTATGGCTGAGTAATATTCCATTGTATATATGTACCACATCTTCTTTATCCACTCATCTGTCGATGCACATTTAGGTTGTGTCCATGACCTGTCTATTGTAAATAGTGCTGCAGTGAACATTGGGGTGTATGTGTCTTTTTGAATTATGGTTTTCTCTGGCAATGGGCTACAAAGAATGATGATGACGATGGTAATGATGATGATGGAGGTGGTGGTGAAGGTAATGATGATGATAGTTGTTATTATTCAGTTATAATTCTGACAATGACGAATCTTTTTTTTAATTTTTGGCTGCGTTGGGTCTTTGTTGCTGCACGTGTGCAGGCTTTCTCTAGTTGCAGAGCTGGGGCTACTCTTCATTGCGGTGCACAAGCTTCTCATTGAGGTGGCTTCTCTTGTTGCGGAGCACGGGCTCTAGGCACACGAGCTCAGTAGTTGTGGCTCGTGGGCTCTAGAGCACAAGCTCGGTAATTGTGGAGCACGGGCTTAGCTACTCCATGCTATGTGGGATCTTCCCTGACCAGGGCTCGAACCCGTGTCCTCTGCATTGGCAGGCGGATTCTTAACCACTGTGCCACCAGGGAAGCCCCACGAATCTTAATTCTAATGCTTCTCTTCAACTTTGCTGTGTCATTTCTTACTGCTGTCTTCTTGATCCAAGAAACCTTCTCCATTGATTATTTTTTCAACATTGCCTCTTTTGAGATTTCTTTGAGAACTTCTATGTCTCTTTTTTCTGCAGCTGTTTTTCAGAGACTCTATTATTAGCTCTCCAGAGCAGTACATTTCAAACTTTAAGGTACACATGAATCGTCTGGGGACCTTACTGAAATTGCATATTCTGATCCAGTAGGTCTGGAGTGAGGTCTGGGATGTTGCATTCTAACTAGCTCTCAGATGATGATGATGACGATGCTGATGCACAGATCTCACAGTGGATAGCAAGACTCTATTATGTGCTCTTTAATATGATAGCTACTAGACACTCGAGGCTATTGAACACTTGAAATGTGGCTAGTCCTAACTGATATATGATCTCTGTATAAATTACTCACCAGAATTCAAAGATCCTGTTATGAAGAAAAAGAATGTAAAATATCTCATTAATATTTTTATATTGATTACATGTTGAAATGATAATAGTTCAGATATGTTGGATTAAATAGAGTATATTATAAAAATTTCACGTTTTTACCTTTTTCATTGTTCATGATAAAAAATTTAAAATTGCACACGTGGCTCACATTATATTTCTGTTGGTCAGTGCTGCTCTAGTCAAAGGCCAATATTCCAGGGACTTCCCTGGTAAAGCAGTGGTTAAGAATCTGCCTGCCAATGCAGGGGACACGGATTCGAGCCCTGATCCGGGAATATCCCACATGCCCCAGTGCAGTTAAGCCCGTGAGCCACAACTACTGAGCCTGCGCTCTAGAGCTCGAGAGCCACAACTGCTAAGCCCGCGTGCCTAGAGCCTGTGCTCCGCAACAAGAGAAGCCACCGCAATGAGAAGCCCATGCACCGCAACAAAGAGACCCCACTCGCCACAACTAGAGAAAGCCTGCGCACAGCAAAGACCCAACACAGCCAAAAATAAATAAATAAATAAATTTATAAAAAAACAACAAAGGCCAATATTCCAAAAGTCAATGAAGCTTAGAATTCAGGGTCTCTCACTTAACTGGCTCCTTTCAAGGCCTGCGAAAGGCTTTAGCAGGTTTGCATTTGTAATTGTGTATTCTTTTCCTTAAACAGTATACTTCAAATTGCATAGGCTTCAAGCTTCATAAACCTGAATCAGCTTTGTTGACTGCACGTGAAATAATTTACTGCTAGGGTTTCAACTCCTGATACCGTGCAGAGAGAGCTAGCTATACCCATATCCCTAAATTTTCCCTGACCTTCAGCCTTGTATTCCCAACTGCCTGAGTCATCCCATTTTAGTTATCACATCATCATAACCCTTTATTCTGCATGAAAATTATTCTTATTTGTGGTAAAGTATTAATCTCCTTGGGTATTTGTTCATGCTGTTCTCCCAGCCAGATGGCCCAACTCCTCCAAGCCTAGAGAAACCATACTTGTACTCTGAAGGTAACTTCAAGACTCATCTCTAAACTGCATCTATTTCAGATCACAATGATCACTCCTGCAGTACATCTGTGGAAACTGTCATTCTTTTTGTTTGTTTGTTTGTTTTTTGTTTTTGTTTTTTGCAGTACGTGGGCCTCTCACCGCTGTGGCCTCTCCCATTGCGGAGCACAGGCTCGGGACACGCAGGCTCAGCGGCCATGGCCCACGGGCCCAGCCGCTCCGCGGCACGTGGGATCCTCCCGGACCGGGGCACGAATCCATGTCCCCTGCATCGGCAGGCAGACTCTCAACCGCTGGGCCACCAGGGAAGTCCTAAACTGTCATTCTTTTGTGGATTTTTTTAATGGGAATATTATCATTTTAGGGTTTCTCTACGCTGATTCTTCACTGCATTCCACCTCCAGCCTTGAAACGCAACTATTTTCCAGTACTTTGAAGAATATTTAAATTATGCAATAAGCACACTTATAAAAACAAGCACTTTTACCCCATGCTTTACTGAGAACTTTAACAGAAAACAACATAAAATGGCCAAATCGAATGCAAAGTGGACAGACTGCATAATAGATGTGGAGGATTCCCTGATGGTCTCATTCTGAAAAACCTATTGCCCACTGTTGCTTGACGCATTTGTCCAATAGTGCATGGAAGATAGAGGACACCTGCTTCCGGTACTGAACCCTTGGTTCCCTATGGCTGGATGGAGTCTCCACTCTGCCCAGTCCCATCATCTGCTCTCCATGTGCCAGCAGGTACTCTCTGCCAACACTGGCTCTGGCTCTGGCTCCTCGGGCTGTGCTATCTTCCCTTCCCACGTTTTGGGAAGCCATGGACCTTGCAGTAGTTATTGCTCACATAGCCTGCTCACCACCAGTAGCACAAAGTAACAAACAAACACAGATCATGCCCACTGGAACACGACTTCTGAGATTGTTTTGTTCTCCAGGATATTCTCAGCATCATCTTAAATGAATATTGAAAGGGAAACCATAATACTTTAGCTGGTAGCCTTGAGCTCTTCACTTTTTCTGCATCAGAGAATCACTTTTTGTGTCATTGTACCTTCCAAGGATCCTATTACACATTTATTTTTTCATGCCCTACTGCCTATTATATTTAATCGACTTTCAAAACCTTAATTTTTTCCTATATTAGTGTTCTTTCTCAACAGATATAAGCTTAAGAAAGATAGAGTCATAGTTTGCATACATTTGAATCTGAAAAGGTGAAATCTGTAAATAACTTTACTACCTTAGTATCTGACGGCCTACATTCAAATGTTGACTCTGCCACCTGCAAACTATTTGACCTAGGATGAACGCTCAATCACTTTTACATCCATTTTCCCATCTGTAAACTGAGCACAAATATAAAACCACCTCACAGGGTTTTTGTGAGGAGTAAACAAATCAGTGCATAGAAAGTGTCCAGCACAATGCCTGATATTTAATAAGTATTTGATAAATATTTGTTTCAGTTATATTTAGTAATAATGAAAGCACCTAGCAGAGGCCTGGAATATAAAAGGAATTCAGTAAGTTATTGATTGACCAGACTGTATTTTCCACATCTGAGTACATTGGTACATGGGCTTCCATCATCAACTCAAGTTCTTACTACATCCAAATTTTGCACTATACACAAGTGGCACGATATACACAAATTCCATATCTACTCAATCACCAACTTAGTATTCACCACAGGAACATCCACCAGGCAAGAATATATAACTCTAATATGTATCTTCAAAACTGATTCTCTGGACTGTTCTTAATCTTTCATAATTTTTCCTAAAAAGAACATATAAAAATAAGCAATTAAAGCAAGAATATAATTTTCTAAACCAATTTAGAAAATTTGGTTTACTACAAATTGCCCTTGGAGTACGAGACACATAGAGAAGGACAATCTTGTTGAGTAGATCAGATCTTTTGCTACAGCAAGAGCTAAGTGTGCATCTCAGCCAGCTATGCCCTAGAATAAGAAGCCATCAACATGATTTAAACTTGCGTTTTGGGGTAAGACTTCAAAAGAACCTGAGTATATTCACATATGTAAAGGACAAGGAGATATCAAGGAAGGGGCATGCAAATATCCTGTCATGTTATCACTGCTCTATTATCTAAGATGAAAGACCACAACAAAGATAAAAAGCAACATACACACATCTCTCAACTATCAAGGACGGTAGATGAGAAAGCCTTTGTAGGCACATTACAGTTTTACTACTAAAGTCAAACTCAAAGGTAACAGAGAGCTCACATGAAGCAAATACAAAACACCTGCCAGAAGATCAAAATTAGATTTAACCGAAGGAATTCAAAAGCTTCTGTCTATGGGGATTGAGAAAGTCATTTGTGCCAACAGTTTATCTCTGATAGATTTGAATGCTTATGTGTAAAGAAGAAAACACGACGAATGGGTTCCCCAGGCACTAATCCCTTTTGATGTACTTCAGTCCCATTTGTCTAGAAGCCTGAGATGTTTTCTAATTGAGGGAAGTCAATCTTGTTTCTAGCAAAGGAGGCACCTGGGCGACCTGGCAATTAGTGGAAAAGGAGTACACATTTCCAGTTGTACCTTAAAAGAGATTATTCTCACCTTTTTTGAAGTTATGCAATCTGTGTCCTGGATGTAGAGCAGGGAAAGACACAAAGGGTTCTTCTGTTCATTTACAGCACCATGGATGGTCATTATGAAATTTCAGCACTCAGGATGGTGAGAATAGACGGGGGTCATCAAGACCAGGGAGAATTTCTGATTCTATTCCCTTAACCTGCTCTGATTAGTTGCTTCTCTTAGTTCGAGCTAATTTTAGAAGATGGGAGGAAGGAGTGCAATACTGGAGGAAGATATGGGAAGGCACATCAATAGGATATAGTATATAGGGATGGACCAAAACCTACTAGCTCTGTGACCTAATCATGCTCATTAGTTTTAAGTTGGAAGGTTTTCCAAGAGAACACCATGAAATCTCCCAGAAGTGGAAGACCTATATCACACTTAATAGAGAGTGCTTTTTTCTGTAAGAAAAGATGTTTACCTTGTATACATGGAATTATTTTAAAAAATGATTGAGCGCTCTGTTATTTTTAGTTTAATCCCTCCTCAGAGTGAACTGTCACAAATTTCCCTAAAATTCTGTGTCATTAAAAAGTTAAAGCTTTAAAAAGTTTGGGAACTTCAAAGAGCCTGTGGCAAGCCAGAGAGTCCTTCCTGGGAGATGGCTAATAAAAGACCAAGAATTTGTTTGCTAATGGTCCCACTAGCTATGGGTGAGCTAAATGTCCTTCTGTCAATTCTACTCCTAGCCCACTCTCACAATTTTATTTCAATTATTCCTGTTTACTTCCTTCTGACAATCGATTCTTAAATGGTACTTTGTCTGGCAACATGGGAGTAGAAGAGATGGAATTTACACATTTTTTCAAAGGAGAATAGATTTGGACAAAAAAAATTAAAGTTATATATGACAGGTAGGAAAATGAGTGTTTCCAGAGAGAGAGAAAACTGAGATTTTTTTTTCTTTTTCTTTTTTTCCTGCTAGTATTTCAAGGAGATCCTACTCTTTGGAAACTATAAAAGAAAAAACAAAAAAAATCCCAAGTTAAAACTGCCAGTAATTAAAAGAACCACTCTGTAAAAAAATCAATGGAGAAAAACTGTAGCTGATTTTTGGGTCAATTTAACTTTGCACTCTGCTTCTTAGTTAGAATGCATTTCTGTTTATTGGTTATGCTTATAGATAAAGATAAATTAAGATACACTTTTTAAATAGCATGATCTTTTCTGTAAATTTTAGCTTTGACCGAGGACCAGGTTTGATTCTAAGACAAAATCTGAGGGGCTTAGGACATACTGGTTGGGCTACTTTTCAAGTCCCCTGTCCTCCACGATCTGGAGTGGACATTTGTCATTTTGTGCCTGTCCTACATCCATTCTCTCTTCCTTATACCAACTGTGATCACCCTTGGGGGGATTACTCCTGCCCTATTGTTACTATCCTGGGGGAGAGAGGAGTACAGTAATCTAGGTGACTGCCTGCTGCTTTGGGTGGCAGAAGGGCCAGATTCTCTTTCTCCCTTTGTCAACAGAGATGGGGAATCAGCACATAAATTAGACTTGGTACAAAGAGCTGCTCTCTTCCAAGAGATGAAATTTTGATCCAGTAGTGCAAGAAAGAAAGAAACACTTGGCTATAAATCATCGCACTGCCAGTCAATGGGATAGTTTCTATTACAAGACAGATTCATACTTCCAGCTTCTAAGGATCTCATGTTTCTTTAGATTCTAATTCATTCCCAAGCCTGGTCTCCTAACCTGCTGTTGATTCTATCAACGTTTCCAATACATTCCTTTTTACTTATTAACTCAGTTGATTTCTGTTTCTGCAATCAAGAAACTTGTTTAGGACCCTTTATACATCTTCCCTCTTGACAAATATCTTGCTTTTCACTGGAGACCAGTACACTGGAGTCCCCAGGTAATAAGAGGTAATGTATAATTTCCTGCAAAGGAGGCCAGTCCCTTCTGCTAAATCTCACCAGGGAGTCTCTGCTTCCTTCTCATACTGGAAGCCTGTTTAAAAATGGGTTCCAATATTACCTGAAACTCATGCTTAAAAATTCATTCTCAAACCATCTCTCAATGAATCAAAAATGTTCCACTTCATTAACTGCTCACCAGAAAGCTAAGTGTTTGAGGAATGGGCCATAATTCTCAAGGTTAAAAAAAGGCACATTTAAATGTCTCTTTGACCGCAAAATAAAGAATGCTGATGGCACTTTACTGCAAGGCCTTCTCCACAACTCCATAATCCTGGAGCACAAGGTCAACTTGATTCTTTTAATTATTAAGACTGGTGCTCAGAGATTGAAATTTGACCTTTTAATGTGACAATCTTCCATTCACCATTGCCGTGTGTATCATGAACAATGTTATTGGAATAATTCCATAAACCACACATTTCTATATCTCTGCTTATATTTCATCTGAAAACAAAGTGATTTTTGTCATGAGGTTAATTTCCATGTTATTGTGGCAGAAGCAATTCAGCGTAGTGGTTAAGTGTACAGACTGCAGCTGGATCAACAGAGAAACCATTTAAACTAGAGTTTGAAAGACAAGTAGAATCTGGACATGGACATAAAACAATGGGAGTAAGGGGGTGAAGTGGGCTTCCCAAGCAGAGGTAACAGCATCAGCAAGGCATAAAAGAAAAAACAAAACAAAACATTGGGTATCACCAAGTTCTTAATATGTGCCCAGCTCTGTTCTAAATGCCTTATATACATTCATTCATGTTTTTTATCCCAACAACGCTATGGCGTAGTAGCCATTATTATCACCATTTTACAGATGAGGAAACTGAGACAAAGAGCGTTCAAGTAATTTGCCCACGGCCACACAGGGAGGAGCTGGAAAAACCAGGATTCGTAGCCAGTCAGCCAGGCTTCACAGTCTGTACTCTTGAACTGACCCTATGCAGTACTGCCAATTGTAACGTCACTAGAGTATAGGGTATGTTAATGGGGATGATAAGGAATCAGGTTGGAAAGGTCTTGTTGGTCCAAACTGCAGAAGACCGTGCATATCCTGATAAGGAGTATGAACAATATTCTGAACTCATTAGCAGGTCATTAAGGTTTTTGAGCAGTGGATGACATGATTATAGAGTTATACTTTAGGAAGAATCTGGCAGTGGTAAAGAGGATGAATTGAAGGGCGACTAAGCATATGAATATGAGTTAGGTGGTTATTCTCATAGCTAAGGCAAGGGCTGAGTTTGAATTACACAAATTTTTCAAAGTAAGAATCAGTTTAGGGGCTTCCCTGGTGGCGCAGTGGTTGAGAGTCCGCCTGCCGATGCAGGGAACACGGGTTCATGCCCCGGTCCGGGAAGATCCCACATGCCGCGGAGCGGCTGGGCCCGTGAGCCATGGCCGCTGAGCCTGCACGTCCGGAGCCTGTGCTCTGCGATGGGAGAGGCCACAACGGTGAGAGGCCCGCGTACGGCAAAAAAAAAAAAAAAAAAGAATCAGTTTAGGGTAACAAACACTGAGGCCTTCCAACGTTCCAGGCATGGGAGTCACAAAGGTGAATTTTGCCTATGTAGCTTAGTTAACCCCCATAAAACCCTGTACATGTTAGGTCCGCAATACAAAGTTTGTTAAATGAATGGTTGTACACATATTAGGGGCAACTCTGAAGAGCATGACTAAGTGTGGTCAAAAGCTAGAGGCAATGATAAAGAGGAATTTATAGATAATATTCACTCTGGAAACCACTTGGGTCATTGCCTGCTATATTTATTGGGTTAAGAGTGTATTTGTACAACTATATATTTCTGATGGGAAAAAAGTCACTTAATAAGCATGTTTAATTAAATCTTATGAGAATCCTAGAGTCCAGAATAAAATCTGTGGGCAAAGAACTTTTATAATGTATTATGGTGGCAAAACACTTGAATTTGAAATAGATATGGCAGCTGGTCTCATTTTATACATGTAAAACCTCAGTGCCACAAATTTGCCTATATTCTATAATATTCAAGGCTCCATTCCCTAATAATTGCATATACACATATATAATTTTAAGAAAAGGAATCATGCCTCTCAGTCTCCAAATGCTGTAGCATTTGAAAACTTAAACAATTACAAATAGAATTAAGCAGTATTTACAGAGCCTTACTCAATATCTATTATCCCACATATTTTATGACAGAAATTTGGTTTTTTTTAAATCTCACCATACTACCTCCATGCTTATTCTCTCGTAGTGAGGTTACTGCTATTACCAGTGAATGCTCTGAAATAATAAAAATAATACATTGTACAGTACATACTATAAAGGAACTGAATGTTCTGTATTTGTTATTTAATACAGTTCCCCTTTCTAATGTCAGAATAAGATAGAATGAAAACAAGTAATACTTAATAGACTTTGCTCCTCTTACAATTCAGAGTCATAGAGAGGTTAACAGTGTAATTATCTAGAAAATGAAAGTAAGAATAGGATTTTATCATATATAGAATCATGAAGGGCCATGATCTGTCATGGCCTGCTGTGCTCATTTGAAATAAAGGTTCTAAATGTACCAAATTATTTCCTGATATTTCTGTATTCTAATTCAGCATCACAAATATTTTTTCAGTATCTTAAATATGAAAAAAAAAGTGTAACCCCAAAAATATCTTCTTATACAATGTTTGCCAAACATCCACTATATGCTGGATATAGATTTACTTTTTGAACTAATCTTTCCTTAGTTAGTTCCATCAGCTACAAAATCTCTATAATCAATATACATTCAGTCTCCCACTTTCTGTAGCCCCTAAACACAGATTTCTATGAAACATGAATCCAGTGGAACTAGGAACTTTAGACTGAACAAAATAAAGTTCCTCTGCTTACTGCCTAATTCCAATTAAGCCCTCCTTGATTTAGTTTAGATTCTGGGCATGTGACCCAGGACCTAATTTCATGGTTATACTAAATCATGGGCATATCAGCAGTGTCCTCTTCAATTCAGATTTACACACTTGCACAGAGTCTAGCAAGTAACCCAAGAAGGAAGGAAAAATGCAGGACTTCTAAACTGTGCTGAAATAATTTCCTTACTAATGATTGAAAAGCTTACTCAAATCCCTTGATTGTTTCGTTTTTACTAAGTAAACGTGCACCCAGTAAGAGAGTATTTATGCACACGATTGGCTTTCTCAGGCTTAAAATGTGTGGAGAAATTTAGAATAGTAAACAGAGATGAGAATACAATATAATCAAAAGTTTAAAAATCCAAGAATTTGAGATTATCCAAATCTTAGTAAAAGGAATAAGGAGGTGACTTATTAACTTTTAAATATGTGAAAAGTATGAAGAGCATGTCTGCCAACTTTCCATTTTACCAGATATAACCAAAATAGATTTCAATTCAGAGAGGTGACACAAGGAAACTTTCTGATTTTAAAGTAGTAGCAGCTTCAGTTTTTAAGCAGATTTTTAAGCTGAAGTGAGCTGTGTTTTTTCTTTCCTTAAAGAAAGTTAAGAATAAGATAAAATAGAAGTTTTGATCTTGCATAGAGATGGCTTGACTCTTAAATATTATAACTTCAATAGAAGTATTTTCAATTTGTGGAACATAAAAAAATTTAGTAGGTATTACACATTCTTGTTAAACTTGTGTCCATTTCCAAAAGATGATCAAACATGACAAAACATTTGCAATCCAGATAGCTAAACTGTATTTTTGTGAATTTCAGGTGACTTAGAACTTTGTTATTTAAAGGCTTACAGGGCATCAACAGCATCAGCAAGCCCGGGAGCTTGTTAGAAATACAAATTATGAGACTCCGTCCTTGACCTACAGCATCAGAATATTTACTGCAACAAGAAACTTTGTTGATTCTTATGTACACTCAAGCTTGGGAAGCATTGACTTAGAATGTCCAATTGAGTGGGTCAACTAAATCTTTCATATTCAATTCTGTTGGAATCTGTCACTACTGTACTTTGAAAATATTCAAGATCCAGTTGTTCATTTGTACTCAGTTTGTAAGGAACTGATGTTGATAATATCTTTGTGGCTTTCAAAGCATAGGTTCCTCAAACCAAAAAAGGGTTTAGCTGCTACTCATTACTACTTATTTTCCTATTAAAAAGCTTATGGAATTAATTTGAGATACTTTAGAATGTGACACTATTAGAACAATTATAACAACTATACCAAAATACACTGACCTTTACAGAATATTCTAGGCTCAGTCAGCAATAGGTAGTTACAAAAGTCTAAATGGAACCAGTTTGCAGGGCAGAAGTTGAGACACAGATGTAGAGAACAAACGTATGGACACCAAGGGGGGAAAGTGGCGGGGGGGCTGGTGGTGGTGGTGGGATGAACTGGGCGATTGGGATTGACATGTATACACTGATGTGTGTAAAATGGATAACTAATAACCTGCTGTATAAAAAAATAAAATAAAATTCAAAAATTCAGAAAAAAAAAGAGTCCAAACGGAACCGTTGTAAGAGAGCTAATTGGTCTTTGTGATTAGATTTTGTAACACACACTTTCAGTAATCAATTGTTGGATTCACCAGTATTCATTAAAAAAGTTGCTTTTACTTTTTTCAACTTTGAGCAATAATTAAAGCATACTAAAATGCACATAAAGTGTATAATTTAATTTTTGACACATATACACCTGTTACTATCCATTTTAAATGAAATATTTTATTTAATATAAGCAAATGTAATAGTAACTCTGTGATATACACATTACTAAGAGTTCCATTCAAGTTTCATCAATGTGCCAAGGCTAAAATCATGTACTATTTATGATCAGACTGCTTAAGCAAAGATTATTATATAATCTTGGTTTAAATATGAAGGGAAAAATCTATGGCCAGGCTTTAGCTTAAGCATTAATACTTAAATGGCCTCCATATGGGTTCATCTAGGTGAGAGCCATTTGGAGTAAAACACTGATACTATATTGTCTATTATAGTGTCATTTAAATTGTGAATTTAATCGTGTAGTAGCTTTAGAATTTCTAATTTTATGCAATTTTTGTGTAATATTGTGATTATAAGATACTATGGACATTAAAATTATTTTTTACATTAATTATAGTGGAGTAGTATACTAAAATTACCAAGGCAGAAATATATATCTTATTTATCAGAGATAATTTGGATTAAATCACTATATAACTCTAATTAATTAGTTTTACACATGAAAAATTGGGTCTGAATTTTGGTAGGCAATTCTGATTTAAAATTAATTAAAATTTAAAAAGATAACCATCGGGGTTGTTAATCAATAATAGAATCAACAGTTTTTATCCTGTAATGAATATTATTTGCTCACCCAGCCTTGATTTCTCTTGTCCTCCTCCCTAACAGACTCTGATTTTGTTTAGGTGTCTGTTCCTTGTCCTACTACCCGGATGCTCCAGAGGAAGCTGGCCCCTCAACATGATTAGTCTGTGAGCTATTCCATTTCGCTTGCCAATGACTGGTTCAAAAATGGGGCCAGTGAGATGAAAAGTGCTTCACTAGGAACTTGTGGGAAAGTTCTTCCTAACTATTTCCCAGAGCATCTGGTAAGGACTCTCCCTCTTCCTCTGGATTCTGTTGCCCACAGATGTGAAACTTGTTTATTCAGCTATCAATTTGAGGATGGAAGAGGGCAGAGCCAACAGGATCCAACGGGAACAAAGCTGGAGCCACTGATGGTCAGCCTGAGGCTGCTCTACCTCTGAATTTTCAATTATGAGACAATTTCCTCACTTTTTTAAAAGTACGTTTGAATCAGATTTTGCTTCATTTGCATCAAAAATCACTTAACCAGCAAAAATAATTTCCTTAACCAAAAAGTATAAACATCATTTTATTTGTTTATTTTTGGCTGCATTGGGTCTTTGTTGCTGTGCACGGGCTTTCTCTAGTTGTGGCGAGGAGGGGCTAGTCTTCCTTTTGGTGCTCAGGCTTCTCATTACAGTGGCTTCTCTTATTGCAGAGCACAGGCTCTAGGTGTGCGGGCTTCAGTAGTTGTGGCACGTGGCCTCAGTAGTTGTGGCTTGTGGGCTCTAGAGTGCAGGCTCAGTAGTTGTGGCACACAACAGGCATGTGAGGTCTTCCCGGACCAGGGCTCGAACCCGTGTGCCCTGCATTGTCAGGTGGATTCTTAACCACTGCGCCACCAGGGAAGCCCACAAACATCATTTAATTGGCGCTATTTAAAATCAGAATACTTGTGTTAAATAGCAAAAGAACAGTAATAGTGTACTGTCTATTATAGTTCAGTTTGTTAAGGTTTTTTTTTTTTTCCTATTAAGCCTAAAGATTATCTTCCTAAAAGAAGATAGCTCTTAAAATCACATCATTACTAACAGCAGGGACTCAATCCTTGTTAAATATAGATGAATTTAAAACCAATTATAATGTCTGATCTAGAAATCGCTCCTCAAAACTAAAGAATTTAATTCAAGGATTTATTGACCACATTGATTAAAAGCTTTACAGGACACGAAGTTGTTAGTGGTGTCGCTAACTATGTTCTCTACCCTTCCAAATTTTACTATTTATTAGAAGTAAAACCTGTAAAAATGTTGTACCACACAGGAAAGAGGTATAAGAGTTCCAAGGGGGTCCAGGGAAGAGAGAAATCACTCCCATTTTGAGGAGTAGTAAGAACATCAAGGAAGACTTCCCAGAGGAGGTGACGTATGAGCTAGGATAGAAAGAGTGTTCCTATAGGTAACAAAAAGAGAGAAGGGCATTCTAGGACAGGCAAAGTCAGTATGTAGGACAAAGATGTAAGGGAGCACAAACTGTGCTGGGGAGGACTGAGTCCCCTGGTTTTGCTGGAGCAGAGTGTGTACGGAAAGGAAGAGTGGAAGATGGCCTAAAAAGGGAGGCTACTGTCAGAATATGAAGGACTTTGAATGCCATGCTTGAGGGTATGAAATTCTTCGGGTATGAAATTCTTCAGGTATGAGATGAGATGGAAAACCAAGGAAGGTTTCCAAGTAGTCAGTAGTGTGACTAATACACACTACTGACATTTTGGGCTGCATTATTCTTTGTTTTGGGGGCTGTCCTATGCATTGTAGGATGTTTAGCTGCATCCCTGGCTTCTACTCATTAGATTCCAGTAACACCTTCTGCTCCTGCCTGAGCTGTGACAACCAAAAATGTCTCCAGACATTGTCAAATGTCCTGGGGGGCAAAATTGCTCCACTGTGAGATTAAGGAGAGATTCCCATGGCAAGGTCACAGGCACCAGTGGCTATATAGTAGACACTGGGTAAGCTCAGCTGAACTATAACTAATTAATGGAAACTGGGACAATTAGAGGTAGGGTGGAGGCAATATCTCAGATAATAATGAGAGCAGTAGCAATGGAAATAGAAAGAGCCAATAAGGATCTATATAGTGTTAGCTATACTACTATTTTCCAAAGTATTCCTAAACTTATTTGATCACGGAAATCTACATAATACTCATCAATATCCCACTGAACACATTTTAGGAAATTCTGTGTATAAGACTGAGTTTAAATTTAAAATGAATCATTTTCTACATGTACTCCTATGTTCATAGCAGCACTATTTACAACAGCCAGGACACGGAAACAACCTAAATGTTCATTGACAGATGAATGGATAAAGAAGATGTGGTATATATATATATATATATATATATATATATGTATATATATATATATGTATATATATATATATACACACACATATACATATATATATACATGTCTGTATTATACACACACACACACACACACACACACACAATGGAATATTACTCTGCCATAAAAAGAAACGAAATTGAGTTATTTGTAGTGAGGTGGATGGGAAATAAATTTTTTAAGAAAGAATGAAATAATGCCACTTGTAGCAGCATGGATGGACCTAGAGATTATCATACTAGGTGAAGTGAGTCAAAAAGAGAAAGACAAATACCATATGATATCACTTATATGTGGAATGTAAACTATGACACAAATGAACTTATCTACAGAACAGAAACAAACTCACAGATATAAAGAAGAGACTGGTGGTTGCCAAGGGGGAAGGGCATGGAGGAGAGGAGGACTGAGAGTTTGGGATGAGCAGGTGCAAACTATTATGTGCAAGATGGATAAACAACAAGGTCCTACTGTACAGCACAGGGAACTATATTCAATATCCTGTGATAAACCATAATAGAAAAGAATATGAAAAAGAATATGTATATATATATATATATATATATATATATATATATACACATATAACTGAATCACTTTGCTGTACAGCAGAAATTAACACAACATTGTAAATCAACTATACTTCAATAAAATTAAAAAAAAACCTCTCATAAAATTAATCACTTTCAACTGCAATCCATTAAAAAACAATGAGGCAAAAGTAATATTTTGATAGTCAGCAGCACATTCTTTAATACCCTTAGATCTGAGTGTAATGTGTATTCATTGATTTTATCATTGGTAATTACATCTATCAGTGGGAAGACAATTTCTTTTTTTGTTTTTTGTTTCCAACTTGCATGGAACTATACTATTCTTGGTATATGTGGGACAGAATAATACTACGACATGGACTCTCATCATAGAGCTCACAACAGGGATGCTACTTGCTGGTGGGTAAAATTCCCCACTTCTAGGAGTTGTTGGTCCATTCCAGCTTCACAGAAGAAACAGGCTTTGAACCAGATCCTGAGAGATGAACAGTGTTAGACCTGGAGGAGAGGGGCTGTTAGATCCTGACTCCAAGGTCAACTGAAGGCACATGAGACCCATGCAGACTTACAGACCCCACACTCAGAAGTGTCGTGTGCTTGGTTTAATGTTCTGCTATTGTTGTTTTTAAGGTCTTAACTGGGGAAAAAGGGACCCATGGTTTCACTTTGCACTGGGCCCTGCAAGTGACAGAGCCAGTTCTGCCTCATCACCTCTTCTGCTGGTTGTGAGCAGACACTTCTTACACACGGTTTACCTCCCTCAACACCAGAATTCTTCAGCCCACTGTGTTATGTCCCCCTTTGAAGGTGTACTAGTTTACTGTTAATTTACTTACAGAATTCTAGGGCAGGAAGAAATATTTTACTGATCTGTGGGGAAACAAATTAAGCAAGCATGTTTCTTAGCAACTAAAAAATTCACCTTATACTGAGAATGATTATAAACATACTTTGGGGATCACCCTTAAGAGGAAAAAGAGTTGAAAACAATTATGCTAAATTTAAATAAGGTCAGTTGTAGAAAGAAGGCATTCAAAGTGTTTAATACACTAACAATAAATGTACTATCTAGTGATTATTTCTTCTCTTTGAAATAGGAATGAATCATTACAGCTTCCTTTTGCTCCACACACAATGCAAGTGAATTACTGGTTTGAAAAAAGAAAGTAGCAGATCCCATTTTCTACGGCCGTTGTCTCAGAAACTTGAAATCTGCATTTTGAATTCTGGCCCATAAGGACAAAAATTTAGGGAGCTGGTAATTATCATCAATTGATATATTGATGAATTAGGCCTTCTATACTGTAGGCATTCGTTTTATTTTTTTAATATCTTTATTGGAGTATAATTGCTTTACAATGGTGTGGTAGTTTCTGCTGTATAACAAAGTGAATCAGCTGTACATATACATATATCCCCATATCTCCTCCCTCTTGCATCTCCCTCCCACCCTCCCGATCCCACCCCTCTAGGTGGTCACAAAGCACTGAGCTGATCTCCCTGTGCTATGCGGATGTGGATGCTAATCTTATGGGGATTCCCTTGTATGTTATTTGTTGTTTTTCCCTTGCTGCTTTAATACTTTTTCTTTGTATTTAATTTTTGATAGTTTGATTACTATGTGCCTCAGCGTGTTTCTCCTTAAGTTTTGCCTGTATGGGACTTGCTGCGCTTCCTGGACTTGGGTGGCTATTTCCTTTCCCATGTTAGGGAAGTTTTTGACTATAATCTCTTCAAATATTTTCTCTGGTCCTTTCTCTCTCTCTTCTCCTTCTGGGACCACTATAATGCGAATGTTGTTGCGTTTAATGTTGTCCCAGAGGTCTCTTAGGCTGTCTTCATTTCTTTTCATTCTTTTTTCTTTATTCTGTTCTGTAGCAGTGAATTCCACCATTCTGTCTTCCAGGTCACTTATCCGTTCTTCTGCCTCAGTTATTCTGCTATTGATTCCTTCTAGTGTAGTTTTCAGTTCAGTTATTGTATTGTTCATCTCTGTTTGTTTGTTCTTAAATTCTTCTAGGTGTTTGTTCTTTAATTCTTCTAGGTCTTTGTGAAACATTTCTTGCATCTTTTCGATGTTTGCCTCCATTCTTTTTCCGAGGCCCTGGATCATCTTCACTATCATTATTCTGAATTCTTTTTCTGGAAGGTTGCCTATCTCCACTTCATTTAGTTGTTTTTCTGGAGTTTTATCTTGTTCCTTCATCTGGTACATAGCCCTCTGCCTTTTCATCTTGTCTATCTTTCTGTGAATGTGGCTTTTGTTCCACAGGCTGCAGGATTGTAGTTCTTCTTGCTTCTGCTGTCTGCCCTCTGGTGGATGAGGCTGTCTCTGTTTGCAAGTATTTTGTTGAGGATTTTTGCATCTATGTTCAGTGATATTGGCCTGTAGTTTTCTTTCCGTGTGACACCTGTGTCTTGTTTTGGTATCAGGGTGATGTTGGCCTCATAGAATGAGTTTGGGAGTGTTCCTCCCTCTACTATAGTTTGGAAGAGTTTGAGCAGGATAGGTGTTATCGCTTCTCTAAACGTTTGATAGAATTCACCTGTGATGCCATCTGGTCCTGGGCTTTTGTTTGTTGGAAGATTTTCGATTACAGTCTCAATTTCGGTGCTTGTGATTGGTCTGCTTATATTTTTTACTTCTTCCTGGTTCAGTCTTGGAAGGTTGTATTTTTCTAAGAATTTGTCCATTTCTTCCAGGTCCCCCATTTTATTGGCATAGAGTTGCTTGTAGTCATCTCTCATGAACCTTTGTGTTTCTGCAGTGTCAGTTGTTACGTCTCCTTTTTCATTTCTGATTCTATTGATCTGAGTCTTCTCCCTTTTTTTCTTGATGAGTCTGGCTAATGTTTTATCAATTTTGTTTATCTTCTCAGAGAACCAGCTTTTAGTTTTATTGATCTTTGCTATCATTTCCTTCTCTTTTATTTCTGATCTGATCTCTATGATTTCTTTCCTTCTGCTAACTTCGGGGTATTTTTGTTCTTCTTTCTCTGATTGCTTTAGGTCTAAGGTTAGGTCGTTTGTTTGAGATGTTTCTTGTTTCTTGAGGTAGGATTGTACTGCTATAAACTTCTCTCTTAGAACTGCTTTTGCTGCATTGCATAGGTTTTGGGTCATCGTGTTTTCACTGTCATTTGTTTCTAGGTATTTTTTGATTTCCTCTTTGATCTTTTCAGTGATTTCTTGGTTATTTAGTAGTGTATTGTTTAGCCTCCATGTGTTTGTATTTTTTACAGATTTTTTTTCCTGTAATTGATATCTAGTCTCATAGCGTTGTGGTCGGAAAAGATACTTGATACTTTTCAATTTTTTAAAATTTACCAAGGCTTGATTTGTGACCCAAGATATGATCTATCCTGGAGAATGTTCCATGAGCACTTGAGAATAAAGTGTATTCTGTTGCTTTTGGATGGAATATCCTATAAATATCAATTAAGTCTATCTTGTTTAATGTATCATTTAAAGCTTCTGTTTCCTTATTTATTTTCATTTTGGATGATCTGTCCATTGGTGAAAGTAGGGTGTGAAAGTCTCCTACTATTATTGTGTTACTGTTGATTTCTACTTGTATGGCTGTTAGCATTTGCCTTATGTATTGAGGTGCTCCTATGTTGGGTGCATAAATATTTACAATTGTTATATCTTCTTCTTGGATTGATCCCTTGATCATTATGTAGTGTCCTTCTTTGTCTCTTGTAATAGTTTGTTTTTTTTTTTTTTTTCAATATGCGGACCTCTCACTGTTGTGGCCTCTCCCGCCACGGAGCACAGGCTCTGGACGCGCAGGCTCAGCGGCCATGGCTCACAGGCCCAGCCGCGCCATGGCACGTGGGATCTTCCTGGACCGGGGCACGAACCCGTGTCCCCTGCATAGGCAGGCGGACTCTCAACCACTGCGCCACCAGGGAAGCTCAACAGTCTTTATTTTAAAGTCTACTTTGTCTGATATGAGAATTGCTACTCCAGCTTTCTTCTGATTTACATTTGCATGCAATATCTTTTTCCACCCCCTCACTTTCAGTCTGTATGTGTCCCTAGGTCTGAAGTGGTCTCTGGTAGACAGCATATATATGGGTCTTATTTTTTATCCATTCAGCCAGTCTATGTCTTTTGGTTGGAGCATTTAATCCATTTATGTTTAAGGTAGTTATCGATATGTATGTTCCCATTACCATTTTCTTAATTGTTTTGGTTTTGTTATTGTAGGTCTTTTCCTTCTCTTGTGTTTCCTGCCTAGAGAAGCTCCTTTAGCGTTTTTTGTAAAGTTGGTTTGGTGGTGCTGAATTCTCTTAGCTTTTGCTTGTCTTCAAAGCTTTTAATTTCTCCGTCGAATCCGAGTGAGATCCTTGCTGGGTACAGTAATCTTGCTGTAGGTTCTTCCCTTTCTTCACTTTAAATATGTCCTGCTACTCCCTTCTAGCTTGCAGAGTTTCTGCTGAAAAATCAGCTGTTAATCTTATGGGGATTCCCTTGTATGTTATTTGTTGTTTTTCCCTTGCTGCTTTTAATATGTTTTCTTTGCATTTAATTTTTGATAGTTTGATTAATATGTGTCTTGGCATGTTTCTTCTTGGATTTATCCTGTATGGGACTCTCTGGGCTTCCTGGAGTTGACTATTTCCTTTCCCATATTAGGGAAGTTTTTGACTCTAATCTCTTGAAATATTTTCTCAGTCCCTTTCTTTTTCTCTTCTTCTTCTGGGACACCTATAAGTTGAATGTTGGTGCGTTTAATGCTGTCCCAGAGGTTTCTGAGACTGTCCTCAATTCTTTTCATTCTTTTTTCTTTATTCTGCTCTGCGGTAGTTATTTCCACTATTTTATCTTTCAGGTCACTTATCCGTCCTTCTGCCTCAGTTATTCTGCTATTGATTCCTTCTAGAGGATTTTAAATTTCATTTTTTGTGTTCTTCATCATTTGTTTGCTCTTTAGCTCTTCTAGGCCCTTGTTAAACCCTTTTTGTATTACTTCTCCATTCTATTTCCAAGATTTTGGATGATCTTTACTATCATTATTCTGAATTCTTTTCAGGTAGACTGCCTATTTCCTCTTCATTTGTTTGGTCTGGTGGGTTTTTACCTTGCTCCTTCATCTGCTGTGTGTTTCTCTGTCTTCTCAGTTTGCTTAACGTACTGTGTTCGGGGTCTCCTTTACACAGGCTGCAGGTTTGTAGTTCCCGGTATTTTTGGTGTCTGCCCCCAGTGGCTAAGGTTGGTTCAGTGGGTTGTGTAGGCTTCCTGGTGGAGGAGACTGGTGCCAGTGTTCTGGTGGATAAGGGTGGATCTTGTGTTTCTGGTGTGCAGGACCACGTCCTGTGGAGTGTTTGGGGGTGTCTGTGACCTTATTATGATTTTAGGCAGCCCCTCTGCTAAAGGGTGGGGTTGTGTTCCTGTCTTGCTAGTTTGGCATAGGGTGTCCAGCACTGTACCTTGCTGGTCATTGAGTGGAGCTAGGTCTTAGCGTTGAGATGGAGATCTCTGGGAGAGCTTTTGCTCTTTGATATTATGTGGAGCTGGGAGGTCTCTGGGGGACCAATATCCTGAACTTGGTTCAGTGGCTGTGCCACCTCCAAGGCACAGCCCTGACACCTGGCTGGCGCACCAAGACCCTGTCAGCCATATGGCTGAGAAGAAAAGGGAGAAAGCAAGAAAGGAAGGAAGGAAGGAAGGAAGGGAAGGAAGGAAGGAAAGAAAGAAAGAATAAAATAAAATAAAGCTATTAAAAAATAAAAATAAAAATAAGAAAAAATTAAAATAAAAAAAAGAAGGAAAGAAGAGAGCCACCAAACCAAAAAACAAATCCATCAATGATAGCAAGCCCTAAAAAGTATACGAAAAACAAACAAAAAAACAAAAAAGAAAACGGACAGACGGAGCCCTAGGACTGCAGGCATTCTTGCTGGTGGATATAATTTAATGAAAATACAATAAGAAAATGTGTCTATTGGAATAGTACTTCCTGCATGTAACATTGTTAATGCCTAGAAATGCTCTATTTTTCTTCTTTGCTCAACAACTTTTATTAATTAATTAATTAATTAATTAATTTTAGGAGGGTATGGGCTAGAAATCAAAGTGACATACTTTTCTATAATTGAATAGCAAATCTCAATGAAAGAAACTCTTATTTGATAAAGTACAGGTCACTTGGCAGTTCAAGGAATACACTCAAGAAAAAGTATTTATAGGGTAAATTGACATTTCCAGCCACTTAAGTCCAGCAGGATAGAATTATTATCAGAAAAAAAAAAAAACAACAACCTAGTACCAACTGCTTTCTTTCTATTCACAGAGAAGCTGTGAAAATAAATGAGTGCTCTTTCAAGGAAAAAAATGGGAAAATAAAAATTAATATATTATTACCATTGTATTAAATGAAGGACATACTCTTTAGATAAATTCGTATCACTTGATTGTGATTTTCAACCAGTCTAGGCAATTTAGAGTGCCACCTGATCCAGCACCATAGCTTACATTCAGAGTTAATAGTCTGTTGAAAGTAAATTCTGTTTCATTAAAAATTTATAATTTTATTTGAAGTCTACTTGAGCAGGGGTTGGAGATAGAGATGTGCACATCTCATTTCATTGCCAAGACTGTAAACTTCCTGAGTGCTAGGTTTATGTATGATTCATCCTGTATCCCCCAGCATTCTTAGAATTGGGCCTTGTTCAGAGGAGACACTCGATAAATATTTATTGAATAAAAAATGATAGACATTAGTAAGAGATTACATAGTTTTAAAATGATCTTGGTAGATTTAAAAACATTACATATAAACATGTAACCAGAAAATGTGATTTCCCAAAATATAACCTAAAAGGAAAATGATTTTTTTTTTTTTTTTTGCTGTATGCAGGCCTCTCACTGTTGTGGCCTCTCCCGTTGCGGAGCACAGGCTCCGGACGCGCAGGCTCAGTGGCCATGGCTCACGGGCCCAGCCGCTCCGCGGCATGTGGGATCTTCCCGGACCGGGGCACGAACCCGTATCCCCTGCATC
>NW_006798376.1:1619094-1679483 GCF_000442215.2 Lipotes vexillifer
CATCGGCAGGCGGACTCTCAACCACTGCGCCACCTGGGAAGCCCAGGAAAATGATTTTTATTACTGAGAAGGATAATTTCACAACAAAGTGAAAAGTGAAACATGGACTTTCAAATCTGGAATACGTACATCATATGCAAACATACCACACAATAGATCACTATGGCAAGTAATTATAAATGATCAAATTGGTTAGCTAAACATTGGGGTGGTTTCATATAATGTTGGAAAATATTAAGCAATTAAATATGTAAGTTGCAGCAGAAGTTAAATACATCCTTTAAAATGGATTGAATTTCTTTTTTTTTACTATCAAGAATTCTTTTTTTCTGGAGACCAAATGACTTAAAAATCAGCAATGATAAATATAGTGAGCTCCTTTGGAAGCTGGCAACGTTTTCAGTTTACATTAGAGTATAACATTATCAAATAATTTGACAGTCATTGAAAAATTGATTTGGAGAAATATTACTGGTCATTAATAGCCCCAAGCTCCTTTTCACATGACTAACTGGCGACACAGAAGTGATAAGCGGTCAAGTCAAGATCACTTGACTCTTCAGTGGCTGAGCCAGGAATAGCCTTGCTCTCCTCCTATATACTTAACAGTCACCTCTTGCCTTCCCTAGTTCCTGAAAATACTCATCTCTTTTCTTTATGTCTTCAATGGCTTCTTTTCTGTTGAGTCAACCCCATTAGAACACAAATGTGTTCCAGGCTCTCCTGTCGTAAATAACTCTCCCTTGACCCTACATTCCATTTTAACCATGACCCCATTTTTATATTCTACAGTGAAACTTAACGAGTTTTCTGTTTAACCACTGTCTGCACCTTCTATCTCCCTCCTTCTATGCCTCAATTTCCTCATCTGTAAAAATGAGCATATTAATACTTACTGTATGGGTTATCTTAAAGATTAGGTATATTAATATATGCAAAGGGCTTAGAAAAGTGCCTAAAACATAATAAAGGCTCAATAAATATTAGCTAGTATTATTACTATTACCAACATCATCATCTTTGTATTTCTACTCTAAGAACCTTGCTAAATTAAGTACATTTACTAACAGAATCTTTAGCATGCGAGAAACATTGGGAAAATAATAATCAAAACATAATGGAATAATAAAAATAATTTTGAGTATTCTATATTTGGTAGACCTTTGTGCTAAGAGCAATGCTGTCCCCAATTTTTCTTCCCAGCTGGTTGCCTATGGGTATTGCTAACTTCATTTTATAGACGAGGAAACAAAGACACATAGAGGTTATAACCCTTACCATTTGAGCAAGGATAATTTCATAAGCAGGGAAAATGATTTCTTAGCAACACAAAGGCTTGAAAGCTTGATGTTAGTATTTCTGTGAATCAGGTGAAATGTTTCTTCTGTCCAGATATCTCGCCATTTTATGAAGTCATCTGACACCCCAGAATTCTTCCAATTCATTCATCCCTTTAGGATTTATACAGGCAGTAACAAAATGGATACACAGGGGGCTCAGGAATGGGTACCTAGAGAACTTGGGAACTTGTCTTAAAGCTGGGCTTTCATAAAGGTTTATGAAATGGATACAGTGTCAGATCTCTTTAACCAAGATTGGGGTAAGGTGTAGAGACCTGAGTGCACCCAGTCACTGCTTGGAGTAGGTAGCTATTGGACACTACAGTTAAAAGGAAGCTTAGAGGTCAACCAATCTAAAATGTACTTTGCAGATATTGAAACAAAACAAAACAAAAAACAGAGAGAAAGTACATCCCCCAAGGTCACAGAGCTGATAATTAGTATATGCAGGAACAGGTTCAGCCTCCTCATTCTACCCAAAGGCGGAAAGGAAAAATATGGGCTTATTAAAACAGCAATCAATACTATATTGGAGGTTGACAGAGGAGAGTTCAAGTACGGTATTTGATCCTTACAAACCTCCCAGGGATGTGGGTATTTTTGTTTCCATTTTATTGATGAAGAATGGTGTCAGAAAATGTTAACTGTAACTTATACAGAACAATACATTATTTCATTTGGCAGAGCTGAGAGTTTTATTCAGGAGTGTTAGACCTGAAAGTCTTCTTTCTGTAAACACCCTTCAATTCCACTTCACCAGGCTTCACATTCATTTTTTTCTTATTCTGATCCCACAATAACTCACTAGCTTGCCACCCAACCCAATATCCATCTTATCAGTGTTCAGATAGCCGATGGATACTGTGGGCTGCAAAAACCACCTAGAAAAAGAAATTTACAAATTGCTAATAACTAAAGGTTCTCTTAAATTAACCTTTCCAAAAGTTTTTGCTGTAAATAGGGGCACTTCTTAACAGCAAAAAAATGAGTCTCTTGTGGCAGAATTTCATTGAATCATGTGGGATGGTAGAAAAGATGATTTAGGGAAGTGGACACATATACATACTTTGAAAAATTTCACACAGGCATCTATTTTGTCCATCTCTTCTTAGGCTGGTCTTGTAGCCATGATCAACCTGCACTTAATTTATTAAACTTATTAAATTATTTTTCAATTTAAACTGTTTTTATTTTTTAAGAAGTACTTGGACATACAAAGTTCAAGCCTAAAACAAGAGAAAGTAATTATATGTATAAAGTGCTCGCCTCATCCTTTTCCCCCCAACAGATCTGCTCTTCAGAGGTAAACACTTCTGAACAGTTTATTATGTATCTTTCCATAAATGTTTTTGTATATAAGTATAAAAGTTTATGTATACAAGTATATATTCATATGCTTTTATTGACATCAATGGTACCCTGCCCTAGAAACGATATAAAGCTTTTATTTTTTTCACTCAGCAAGATAATGATGATGACGAAGACGTCAAAAATATAAAGGAAAAGGAGAAAGAAGAGAATGAAAAGGAGGAGCAAGAAGCAGAGGAGGATGGAAAGAGCTAGCCTGTGAATGTGTACCATGCACCAGGCATAATTTTTGGTTAATCCTCACAACCATCAGGGGTGTATGTTAGTATAACACTTATTTTACAGATTAAGAAACATATAAAAGGATTAAGTACCTTGCTCAAATTTGTACTAATAGTGCCAGGATTAAAGTCTGATGGTCTGGCTCCACAGCCCACGTTTTTAACCAATGAACTATATACTAAACTTCAGAGATTTCCATAGCAGCACATCCAGATCTGCCTCATTCTTTCCAGTGGCTGAATACGATGCATTCTACTGCTACACGTTATTATTTTACCAGGCTCCTAGTGATGGACATTCATTCCCCCAGCCCCACACTCATCCTCATAAGGCCTTCAGAAAATCATAATATTTGAAAGTTCAGGCATAATAATTGATTTTACCCATATTACACAAATTTAGATGAAGAATTTGCTAAATGTGTTTTAATTTTCCTAAATAAACTGAATAATTTGCTTCAATTGCCTAACTTCTTAGTTATAGATATCCTGATCCAACTTTTCTTAAGTATCTTTAATGGTAGAAAGCCTAATAGACAATACTCAGTAATACTAATCTTGATATTGATTTATGTGAAACTCCATGTTCATAGCTTATCAGGTGTTCAGAAAACTCTGAAGGGAAAATAATCAGTACTCATTTTGCTTTTATTTTTGTTTTGCCTATTATCTGGTGCTTTTTATATTGCAATGCCCATCAAAACAGGTTTTTGCAAGAACACCATGACATGGCTATTATCAGTTAATCAGACTCCAAAAAATTAAGATTTCACACTCTAATTAGAAAAATGGTGACTAATTCGTCAGTAGATTCTGGTTCACTAATATTTTCACATCATTATTAAGCTACTGTGTATTCTTCAGTAAATAAAACTATTTTCTAGAAATGATTTTCAGAAGAAATTGAATTTGAAAGATTGCACATTTTACACAGTTCAAGTGAGATATATACAATTTTAAAGTATAAAATGCAATTGCAAAATGTTTTACTATGGCCAGAAACACTGTACCTAACTACCAAATGTTTCATGGTTGCTAGTGAATACCCTTGCAAAAGGTAAGCTACTTTAAATCTCTCCTGGATCCAGCAAGTCTTACAAGCAAAACATATACATGTGAACAATGAGCTGATTTTTAACTTATAAATATGAACACTTTATAACTCTATGTGCTAAAAAGGCTTAGAAATAATGTCCAATCTAGTAGCAAAGAGCAACTCTAGGTCCCAGATTGTGGGTCCCTAAGTAGAAGAAATGGCAAATTCCGGCCTGGGTCACAAGATGAGCCTAGGACATCTTATCCTACCTGATAATAAGGAAACTGTTAAAGACTATTAGATCCCTGTCAAAAGAACTCAGTATCAAATGTGAAGAGGTTCTCACTGGCCTAAGTTGGGACAATTTAAATTAATAAGAATAAGAACTACAGTGAATTAAACATAGAAAACATAGAAAATATTTAAATTCACAAGTTTTCTTGGTAGAAGTATTCTACGTAATAAAGAAAGAAGGATAGAATTAGAACATCTGAACTAATAATGAATGAGTCCATCTGGACCCTGAACATCAACTGCTGTTAACATCACACAAATACATACAAAAAGACAGACATCATATGCCTCCAGAAAGGAAGAATGAATACAGCTAACACATACAAACAATATAGTCTCTCACACACAAAACCAAGCCAGAATCTTGAGCCAGGGTCTAGATCCAACTTCCAACTTACAGAAAACACAGAGGTTGATCAGAGGAACGTGTTAAACGATGTTGTGATTTTTGAGATACTTGGACATTTGAACCAAGACAGACAATTTGATGATTTTAAGAGTTTATTATTTTTTTAGGTGTGATATTGGTATTGTAATTATGGTGGGGATAAAAGAGAACTCACCTTTAAGAGACATATATAAAAAAAAGTACTAATGAAATGATACAATATCTGGGATTTGTTTCAAAGCAATATGAGACATGGAGGTATGACTGGGGATGTCGACAGGATAGGAGTGGCTCTTATTGATTAAAGGTTTTTCATGCCAGGTGATGGGACATGAGGTTTCATTAGATTATTTTCATATTTTTGTGTATGTTTAGAAGTCTCTATAATTAAAAGGTTGCTGACGTTTGTTTGTTTATTGGGTTTTTTGTTTTGGTCAGCAGCATTGAGAAGTGCTAGAGAATTCCTTCAACACCAAAATCTTTGGAAATTTAAAAAGAAAACAAAACAAGACAAAAACAGTTGCATTTAAAGGCACCAGAGAATAACTTGAACACCAAAGAAAGCTTTTATTCACCAAACAATTCAGCAAGAGACCCTTCACAGACCAGGGCAATTAGTCTTCTCTTCACTAGTCAGTTGGATCCAGATATGTCAAGCTTGTCATTTTCCAAATAAAAATATTACTCGCTTTAAAGGTCAAGTTTTTAAAAAAGCTAATATATTAGAGCTTTATTCGGCATGATTATGAATGATTTTCTTTTAATATTTATCAAAGCTTAACATTTAAAAATATCTGATCAAAACTTTCTAGATATATGTATGTAATTAACATGGGAATTCAGAAAAGAGAAAGTCATAGGTTTTAGGATGCTTAAGTTTTCTACACTGGGGCTAAATCTTTTTGGCATTAAATCCATTTTTAATTAGAGTAAAAATAATTTATTTTTATTGAGTGAAATAGCACTGAGATAAAACATTTTAAGGGGTAATAACACTGTTGGGATGTATACTTAAACATGACACCTGTGACTGGAAGACAAAGCATCTAAAACTAATCAGCATTCCATTGGTTAATTTTCTTTTAAAACTCAAGCATGAACATTTAATTAAAAAAAAAAAAAAATCAGTTTCCCTCATTACATCTCAGTAGTTCTGAAATCCCTGGGCTTTTCTTACCAGAATGAATTAATGAATGACTTAGAAAAAAGAGAAAGAGAGAAAAACAAAAACAAAAATAAAAACAAACCCCCAAACCCTAGCAACATTAGAAAACAGAGATTTAAGATAAAAACTTGGATTACTTTAGTTTCAGAAACAGTAGTTTTTCTTGTGATTTCAGGGAGTTCAAAATTCAATTTGGATTGAAGGTAACTAATTCTTTCAGGGTCAGACAGAAATCCAATGTTCCCAGACAGCCCTCAATTTGTTCAATCAATAAGTTCTGGCTGGTCCCATTGAGCTAACCGTATAATTTGTTTTATGTCCCACACAGCCCTTTGTCAAAATATAGTCCATTGTTAATTATTATTAGGTGAAATATAGACCCCCATATCCCCTCCATGTTCTCTAAGAATTAACATGACCAAAGTATTGCTAACATGTAGAGCCTATATGGATCCAAAATTCTAAGAGAAGTCTTAGAATTACTATAAGACAGAGCTATATATAAAATTTGACTACTTGTGTTCTATCAGTGGGTCTTAAAAACTTATTGGGATGCCTAGCAGAAATGCAGATTAATTCTTATGTGCTTGCCCAAAGAATGGAAAGCTGTTTTCTTAAATGGCAGTTGTCAATAGAGGGATTAATGGGGTAGAGAAAGGGAGGGGAATAAATTGGCAACTAAATGAATGAATGAATGAATGAATGAAATAAAGGGGATCACATATGAACTGAAGATAACAAGATACCTTGATCCAAGGATTATGATCAATCCAACTATGCATCATCACTGCAATGACTTGAGCTATTGCTTAAATATTTACTTAAATTTGTAGTTCAAGCCTTCCCAGTAGATTGGGGACTCTGAAAGCAGAACCTTCTCTTATCATTCTTCATATGCATGATAATCTGTGTCACATAAATGTTGACAAAAGTTAACTTATTCTCTGATTGTGATCTTATCTAATCAACAAATACTATCACTAGAGGTTACATTTCCATGGTACCCATTACCCTGTATCAAGATATGAGCATTCCTATTGTTTGGCTATGGAAATACAATTGTTTTGCTTGATTTTTCCTTTTTTGTTGCTGTTGATAAGCAAAATCCAATGTAGAGAAGTGGTGAGTGTGGGCTTAAAAATCAGTATTTCCGGATTCAAATCCTGATTCTTTTACACAATGACAACCATATATCTCAATTTATCTAAAAAAGGGGAATATAGAACCTATAGAGATTTTTGAGGTGTAAATAGGTATATTATATAAAATATAGAACAGAGTAACAGAGTAACTGCTCAATAAATGCTATTATTATCACTGATTTACTGAAAGGTTGAATTGGAAATATTTCCCCTCTTACCCACATACAATTTGAAGATTACACCCCTCACACTCATGGAAAACAGAACTGCTACTTCTGGTTGATTTTAGCTCGGGTTTTAATGAGAAATCTAGTTCAATTTTTAAGAAAGAAGAGAAGAGGATTCTTGAGGAGGAAAGAAAGAGGAAGTAAACATCTCTGGTGAAAATGTTTTGGGCCTAAGGTAAGATATGATTTCTTTACATTTAAAAGAAGAGCAGAGATGAATACAAAAGATATGGGAGGTTACCAGAGTGGACCAATATAGCTAGGAGGTTGTCTAAGAAGAGAGAATTCCCATTGCCACCAAATAATCAGATGACTGGACATCTGCCAAGATGAGAACCATCTGGGTGTCCAAGAAAAATATGGAAACCATGTCATCACCCAAGGAGTATCCAGTTCAGACTCCAGAAGGAATGCTCTCTCTCATCATTACTTTATCATCCACTACCTTACCTATAGACTGAAAGATCCATCACCCAAGTGTTGATTCAAATCCTACCAAATTACTTGGTGTGGACCACTCGCCAGGTAATTCTACGACCGAGGACATTTGCAAACCCAAGAAAGGGGGACTCAGGACAATTCATGTGATGGTGGTTGTGATGTTCTCCACTCATATGTACTCGAGATCAGAATCAGCTGCAAACCCCCTGAGCATAGCCCATTATTTAATGCCTTCCCCTCCCCCGGTTGCCTTGGGGATGTTAAACTAGGATTTTTTTTTTTTTAACTTTTTTTTTTAGCAGTCATTTGTGACTCTTTAATTTATCCATATAGCAATATTGTAGAGGTTGTCCTCCCCTCACCCCTTCTCTGATTCTTTTATCATATTTGTTTCTGTACCCATATCCCTCATTTATACTTTGACCACATATGGCATGTATTTGCCAAATGTGACAATCTATTATAGTAATGGAACTGCACAAATTCAGCAAACATCCAAAAAGGATCAACATATGGAGAAACACAAAAGGCAAACTTGTATTTTAAAGAGGAGACAACATTTTATTCCATATTTACTTCTTTTATTCTGACCAAACGTAAAAAGGGACGCAAACATCTATCACTGAGTTGCTAAGAGCAACGTCAGAGAACTTTGCAAGTTTAAGAGCTACATGGAGAATCTGAACTATTCGTTTGACAGCACCCTAAAGCCTAATTTTCTAAACTTGAAGGACTCAGTAACTTAAAAAAAAATGAAAGCTCAGCCCTAAATCTCCAGGGACACCCTAAAAAAGTAGTCAGATGCTTTTGATATTTTTCTGCAAGCATCTTTTCCTCTTCAAGGAAAAACACAATTCACAGCTGCAGCAGAACAAGTGAGAAAGATAACTAGAGTAGTTACTGCTAGTCAATCCTTGATAATTATTTTGTGATTTGCTTTCTTTTTGTTCCTCTTCCAGGCAGTTCACATTATCGTTGCATATACAAACTCCAGCGAGTCAGAGAAGAAAGGAAAAAACAGAAATTTAAAAAAAATCAGGTCTTAAGAGAAGTAGAAAGCAGCTTTCCTCTAGTGGCTTCAGATTCTTGACACCATAAAACCTATGGTATTTGTTTTCAGGGTTATCTGATGGTTTAATAACTTATGTTCTAGATACTCTTGAATACATGTAGTGATATTCTAAGCAGGGTGGCTGCCTGCAGTGAAATCACACTCCGTTTCCTGAGTCTCACTACTATTTAATGTTGGGAGACACATTGCAGGTCTTGGAAGCCGTGTGGTAGAAATGATGATGATGTTGAGGATGATGACAATGACTGTAATAACTCAGCTTTACTGAGCAATTACTCTGTGTCAGGGATTTTGCTCTTGATGTGTTACCTCATTTAATCGTCACAACAACTTCTTGAGGAAAGCAATAGCATAGTGATTTTGTTGATCCAGATACTAAGGCTAAGGAGTCACTGACCCAAGGTCACAGAGCTAGGAAGAGTTCAGAAGCAAAGGACATTTATACTCTTGAATAGAAAAATTATTCATGTAGATGCTTCCAAAGACTCAAATGTTTTATCGAATACATCAAATGCTTTAGTTTGGACCCACCATTTCATAATTTATTCTTAATAAAATGATTTAAATAAGAATCCTTATATTAACTTTGATTTGGTACTCAGTGGCATGAAAAAGTTTATTTCTCTTAAGTAATTTATTTACTCCTTTAACTGAAAAATGAAAGATAAGAACTTTTTTTATGTTTTTAAAACTGGCTTCCAGGAAGTTCAGAATTAACTTAGCTTTTAAAAAGTGCTATCTCACTCCAGTCTTTACTGTTGTTGTTGTTAATTTCCCATGCCTTCTTATATAGATGGCTTACATAAAGCTTCAGTCTTTACCTCTACTATTCTAAAATATGTTAAAATTGTTTTTAAAGTACAACTGCTAAAAAATCCAAAGCAATTCCTTAAAAAAGATTATACCATTTAGGCTCAAGCTGCAGTTCATCTTCTTAGTTCTGTCGTGTGTAAAGATGGCTGCTATTTCTTTGAAGAACTTGCAATCTTCTTTGAAGAGGCATGGTCTTCGTCTGTCCCCATAAGCCATTTAAGGTACTTCTTTGGTTCAGTAAGTCTGAGCATATCTTTCTTATTCTTAACCTTAATTAGCTGGTTGACTCTTTTCTTTCCATTCTTACTTAATTAGGAAATAGTGCTTTCAATGTGTCATTATTTCCAGTTAATTAACTGAACTGAAAAATGATTACATCCTGCTTCCTTCTTGTCCCAGGATTCTTTCCTAATCAGAGGCAGGCTCTCCTGCCCATATCATTCACATCTTAACTCTTCTGGTTGTATTATAACACAGAGTTGCTTGGCTATCTGTTATACCCTTCAAAGATGGCAGGCAAATAAAGTACATGGAAACCAAAGACTTTGTAGTGTCTAGACTAGAACATTTAAGCACACTAATGAGTTGACGAATGAATGATAATAAAATTCAATCACATATCAAATATTGAAATATTAACAATATATCTTTCCTCATGACTGCTGAATGCACTTGTTAAGATACCTTTCTGCTCACCACCAAGCTCTGAACACCACATGTTCACTCATTTTAGAGAACTTTTAGCACTGCAGGGATTGCTTGGACTATGTATTTATGTCTGGGATTTCAAGAAAAGACTTCCATTGCTTTTCTAAGAAAAGAGACTGCAAAACGGAGTATACACCTCTAAAATAATAAAACAGTGCTTGTCAATTTTTCAAAAACTTCACAGAAAACAAGACTCAGAGAGGCCATGCTATTTCTGCCATGAAATGTTCAACTTTGTAAAAAGTTCATTAGTACTAGCTGACAGAATTATCAATCATAACTCTAAATTGTTATGACCGTTTAATTGATGAAAAACACATAATTCTTATCTCGAGATACATAAGTGATTACTCATATTTTTTTTTCCCCTTCTCGCTCACCCACACTTAGCTACTTTCATTATTTCATATTTTCAAGGGGCTAGGCTGACAATCATTTTTCAATGAAAAGGCTTTCAGCAGTAAAAGCTGAAATATGGACCACCATAGTGAATCATCACAAGACGCCCAACCACTAACTAGACACAATATATAGCCAGTCCAACGTGTTGCCACCTTAGGATTTAGCAAAGGGTGTCTTTTTCTGTATATTAAAGCCCTTCTTTGAAAAGAATAGAACTCAAAGGAAAGCATTAAGTAAATCACACTGTTCTCCCCATTTGCTACCTATCACATGAAAGGCTTTGATACAGGTGCAAGTAGCCTAGAAGAAAAACAAGAGGCAAATGTGGTAAGTACAGTCACAAAGGGCAGCAGACAGAATGAGCCAGGAATAGGACAAATAGATCCTTGAGTTCTGGGTGGACAGGTGGGTTAGATGAGAAGCCCCTCCCATTTGCCTGGGTGCAGCGTTCCCAGCTCTTTTCCTAGTGCCCAATGCTTATCACCCCACTTTCATATTCAAACCACTCTCAGCTCTTAGGATATCCTAAAACCATTAGTTAATTAAATATTTACTGAGCACTATTCTCCGCCAGACATCGTAAGGTTCTCATGGAGATGTGTACCATCAGCCAGCTTATTCTTGCACTCTCAATTCTAATAACTGAGTACTGTAAATAAACCATAAAATGAATAACTAATCATATGACAAATACGACCCAAATATTGTTTCAGCCAACCCTGTTAATTTACAGAATTGATAATGGCGAATCGATGGCTTTGCTTTAGAATACAGCTGACTACTGCTGAAGCTAAAAATAAAACCCAAGGTCACCAAAGTCCCAGAGCAGTTTTGATTTCCCTCTTCTAAAATCAACTGTCAAATATATTTATAAGCCAATAAGAAGGGTGTGATTTAAAAAAAAAAAACAACAAACAAGAAATATGTAAACTCATGCATTTAAACCCCTTTTCCTTCTATAAAGAACTTTTGACAGCTTACAGTTCAAAAACAAAATGAAAATAAGACTAAGCCACCAAATAGAAGTTTCCCGTCCATTCACGACAATGAATTTATCATAAGCGTTAAGTGTTACCATCATAGGTTCCCTTGATTTATTTACTTCAATCAAAGTATCTCTTTGATTAACTACAAACTTGTTTAGATAGCCTTATAGGAATTTATTTTTGCACTGCTCTATTAACTATGCAAAATATTAGAAGCTGAAGATTCATCATTTTTATTCGCTTTATTTTGTGACCTTGGATTATTTATTTAATATTGTTTAGCTAAATTGTTCCTTGTCTCTAAAGTATCTAGAGAGGCCCGATTGAACAACTGGTGAGTGATAAACCAAGTGATTAATTTAGACCCATAATTACTCTTGAATTGGTGAACAGGAGTCACATGCATTCTACATTGAGTTTCTTGGAAGAGAAAAATAATGCGTTAAAGCGATTCACATTAATTCATACACTGTTTCTACCAATTGTGCCAAAATGGCCATCTGTCTAGGACATTTTTTTAATCTGATTATAATTTGGCACATTGATTGTTTTTTCCTGACCAACACCCAAGTACTGGTCAACAGGTGTCTTTCATGGCATATTACCCACAAGTGAAATTTGACCATTGGCATTTCAGGAGGGAAAAAGAAATCTGTCCCTAAATCCTGATTTTATCTTGTATTTTATTTAAAATCTGAGATAATTTTCTCATAATTGTAGAGTGTTCTCCAGTTATCTTGAATAAATATTTTACCATTAAAAATGACATTTTATTGGCTTATGTTTGCATATTATGTTTTCATTCCACTTTCATATTACTGGCAACTGCATACAATAAAACCTCTTTTTTTTGGTTAACATAATTAAGGTCACCATTGCATTTGCTTTCCAATCAATTTCAATCTAATTCCACCTAATTTATGTTTTCATGACTTCTATTAGTTGCTTCTAATAGAGGTATTCTATTCTCTGCACAGAACACAAATGCAGGACAGGCGACTATGTTCTGCATACTAGTAAAATCACCAGGTGTTCTGATTGAATCCTGAACATTGCTTTATAGATTCACCTGGAAATCACAAGGATGTAATTTATTGTGACCAGTACAAAGTTGATTCTTAAGAATTTCCAGCACCAGAGATCATACAGCTTCTTAGCCAATGTCTAGGAAGGATGCCTATTTTAACTAATCCCTCAGAGAAGGCTTCCCACCACTTTAAGGGGACACAGTCCAGGATTTGGGATAAGAATACACAGAAGAGATCAGCTCAGATTCTCTCTCTCCCCTGTTCTAAACCCTGGAATGACTCCTTAATTATATTGTTAAGTCTCAGATCTGTGAACTCATATTCAAAGTCCCCCTTGGTCTGTTCCCAGTTCTATTTCCTCATACACTCTGCCCTCCAATCATACCCCATTATACCATTTTAAGACATATCAAAGCCCACAATGTAACTTTAGGGTGGCTTATACTTTTCCTCCCCTTGACAAACTTCCCCTTTTCTTTTTCTATCAAAATTTGATTCATACTACGTAGTCTCATTCATTACCACTTTCTCTGTGAAGCTTTTCTATTACCTAGATTAGGTTCATCCTCTCACGGAGCTTTTTAAAAACCCCTGTTAAAGCATGTATATCATTCTGCTTTAGCTGTATTCTCACGTACTCTCTTCTCCAATCTAACTGATATGTGACCAACCACAGAAATCTTTGCATTCTCTGAAACACCACAAACTGGTAACCAATACATGTTCTATTAAATCAAGACCTGAGGATGCCACTTTCTTAAAAGGGGGGTTCCAGAGCACTTCACAATTACTAAACTCGTTAGCAATGAAAAAGTTCCATCTGTTCTTGTTGGAAAATCTACAGCTAAGGGGTCATCAACTGGCAACCAATAGGCCAAGTAAAGCTAAAAGATAAATTTTGTTTGGCCTGCATAGTATCTAAAAAAAAAAAAAAAAAAAAAAAAAAAAACCTGAGCCAACATTTTTAAGCCAGGATATCTCTGGTTAAAAATTTGGATTTGGCTTCTCCTGAAAAAAAATCTAAAACCACTGGGCTTGACTTCCCAAATGACAATCATCTGCTGGAGCTAAATGGGGAGGTCTGGTTAGGCAGAGCCCATGTTCTCCACTTTGCCATGGACAACACCAATCTCTTCTAGCCACATAATAAAGGGGCCAGGGCTTCCCTGGTGGTGCAGTGGTTGAGAGTCCGCCTGCCGATTCAGGGGAAACGGGTTCATGCCCCGGTCCGGGAAGATCCCACATGCTGCGGAGTGGCTGGGCCCGTGAGCCATGGCCGCTAAGCCTGCGCGTCCGGAGCCTGTGCTCCGCAACGGGAGAGGCCACAAGAGTGAGAGGCCCGCGTACCGCAAAAAAATAAATAAATAAATAAATAAAATAAAGGCGCCAGGGCCAGATGCCATTTGTTATCATGTTTACACCTTCACTTTCTAGTAGTGACCAGAGAGTGTTTTTTTTTTTTTTTTGGTAACCAGAGATTCTCTGTTAAAAGAAAACAAAAACTTGACCAGGAATGTCATGTATTTTTTCCTTGCCTCATTATTGTAAGTTATCTGTCTTGATTTACATGTGCTTTTTTTTTTTTTTTTAACAGCCAGGAAATGTTCTCTCTGATTTTTTTAAAATTAATTAATTAATTAATGTTGGGCTGTGTTGGGTCTTCATTTCTGTGCGAGGGCTTCCTCTAGTTGTGGCACTTCATCGCAGTGTGCGGGCCTCTCACTATCGTGGCCTCTCTTGTTGCAGAGCACAGACTCCAGACGCGCAGGCTCAGTAGTTGTGGCTCACGGGCTTAGTTGCTCCGCGGCATGTGGGATCCTCCCAGACCAGGGCTCGAACCCGTGTTCCCCGCATTAGCAGGCAGATTCTCAACCACTGCGCAACCAGGAAAGCCCCTACATGTGCTTTTGAGTTTGCAACAATTGATATATACTTCCCCTTGCTTCAGAACGTTCAGCTAAATTGTTTGAAACGTAAGAATTTGTTCAAATAAAGAGTAAGTCTAGTATCATTATCAGGTTGGCAAAAATACCATGGTACTGATCTATTGTTTTCTCTTAAGGTAGAAAATAAATAGAAAGTCAACAAAACAGACATGGAAGGATTCAAGAATTATTTTTCTAAATATATGAGCGGTTCCTTCTAGAACTTCACTCAGGCCACTGAGAATTAACTCAACTCTTTCTATACCTCTGACTGGCAACAACTGGAACGTCAGAACCTCTGATCAAATCTAAAGGTCTACTCCCAGCCAGAATCATCTACAGAGCATAGCTAAGCAAAAGTGGTTCAAAACATCTGGTGATAAAAAACGAAATGTAAAGATTACATGCGCTTAAAAACAAGATCCATTGACTTGGGCATAATCTATTAAAGAAGGAATTTTACAAGGCTGGCAATAGTTGGAAAGTACTCAGGCTCCAAGCATTACCCCTATAGCGGAACCAAGAAAACTAGTGTTTAAAAAAGGAAACACTTACTCCTTCTGTCATTAAGGGCTCACCATGTCCTGTATTACTTTTACCAACCAAAATAGACACAGATCAGAGACCGTCCCATAGAGCAACCAGCCCCAATACAACCATTAAAGAGAGCACATTTTTAGCTACAAGCATAACTTTGCACTCAATTTTACTTTCAATCTGAAACACTTTATTCACAAAGTAATTAGAAAACACCTTACAGTGGAGGAAAATATCAACTCAGTAGGGGAGTACAGACAGAAAGGATTAACCTGGCTGCCCCACATAGGCAACAATTCGAATAGATAATGTAAGAAAAAAGAGAGAAAGCAAAGTTTGTTTCCTGAGCTTCATCCTCCTCAAGCTATCTGTAGTTACTGTGGTGGGTGTACATGTGCACACGCTCACAAAAGCAACGGAAAAAATTCACCTTATCATTCAAAATTCTTTTTATATAACTCAAAGACCAAGTAGTTTCCAAGTTTCCAGCAGATTATTTGAATGACAGCATTTTTCCTACTGCATCCTAAAAACAACCTGCCTGTCCTTTAAAATCATGTGCAGTAATTCTTTTTAACAAATAAGCTTTCCCTTTTCTAATCTGCTAGATTTTATCTAAATAGCACAGCAATCTGGGATCCTGATGCAAATAAAAAAGAAACTTCTAGTAGCTGGTCTTCTGTCCTTTAGAACAATTACTTTCAAACTTTTTTGACCAAGATTCATGGCAAGAAATATATTTTACACGACTTAATACACACACACCTGAAGCAAAACTTAAAAAAACAATGCTTATTGACCCCTGTACACGCCTATATTTTCAATTATGTTCCATTGTCTTTCATAAAAACAAGAGTGCTAGTTGTACCCTCACTAAATTGATTCTGGAGTTCAGTAACATGTCATAAATCGCAGTTTGAAAAACTTTAAAGCTTTTGCTTTCAGAGGCATTTACCAGCATGGTCTAGTCAATTTAATAACTGAATGCAGAAAACAAATAGGAAAAGTATGAAGATGGTGAATAAAAACAGGAATGGTAAAAATATACATCAGAGCTATGTTGAGAGAAAACATATACTAATTTACCACTGAAAACATGACCACAGAAAGACTGTGACTTTTAGCTACCACTTCAGTAGTCTTTTGAGGTGCTTGGTCTCTGCTAATCGTATCCACGTCTTCCCAGTCTCAGGAAAACACTAAGGTGTGTACTATAATTATTCCCATTTTGCAGATCAGAAAATGGAAATTTGCAAGTATGACTTACGTCTTCTTGCCTGTTCACTCAATGCCAGCCCCTGTATGCCAGCTGTTGTACTGTACTACTGTACTTTTCAAGGTACTGTACTGTAAGATTTAAAATGTTTTCTTTATTTTTGTTTGTTTTTTATGCATTATTTGTGTGAAAAATATTATAAATCTATTACAGTACAGTACTATATAGTCGATTGTGCTAGTTGGGTACCTAGGCTAACTTTGTTGGACTTATGAACAAATTGGACTTATGAACACACTCTCAGAATGGAACTCATTCGTATGTAGGGGACTTACTGTGTTTTATAATGACTATAAACAGAGTATAACCTTTAAAAATTGTGAATCACTATGTAGTACACCTGAAACTTATATAATATTGTAAATCAACTCTACCTCAATTTTATAAATAAACAAAGCTTTATTGAAGTGTAATTTACATACCATAAAATCCATCAATTATAAATGCAAAATTCAATGATTTTTAGTAAATTTATCGAGTTGTGCAACCACCACAAAATCCAATTTTAGATCACCTTAAGGAGATCTCTCTTGCCCATTTGCAATCAATCCCCATTTCAGCCACTAGGTAATCATTCATCTCCTTTTTGACTCTATGGATTTATCTTTTCTGGACATTTTTATGCAAATGGAATTATGCAATCTGTAATCTTTTCCATCTGGCTACCTTCCCTTAGCATAGTATTTTTGAGATTCATCTGTTTTGCTGCATGTATCAGTAAACCATTACTTTTTATTGCCAAATAATATTCCATTGTGTGGGTATACCACACTGTTTATTCATTGACTAATTAATAAGCATTTGGATTATTTCCACTTTTTGACTACTGTGAACATCACTCCTCTGAATATTCTTGTACAAGTGTGAATTTATGTTTTTATTTCTCTCTCTCTTTTTTTTTTGGCCACGCCATGCAGCTTGCGGGATCTTAGTTCCCTGACCAGGGACTGAACCTGTACCTTCGGCAGTGAAAGTGCAGAGTCCTAACCATTGGACTGCCAGGGAATTCTCTCTTTTTATTTCTCTTAGACACCTATAAGTAAAACTGCTGGGTGATATGGTAAATTTACATTCATTTTTTTTTTAAGAAACTGCCAGACTTTTCTCCAAAGTGGTTGTACCATTTTATAATCCCATCAGTAATGTATGAGAGTTCTCTTTTCTCTAAATCTTCCCCAACACGTTATTTTCTGTCTTTTTTTAGTATAATCATTCGAATCCACATATGCTTAAAGGAATTCCCTTGTAAGTATTTTCCTATACTCTAAATTTTGCAGTATATATTATACCCTAATTCTCTAAGATCCAGCTAAGCAAACCCCTCCCCGCAATTAAATTTATTTAAGAAATGACGTATGATAAGAACAAGAGGCTTCAAAGCAATAAAATGAAAAGGCCTTATTCCAAATGCATCCTCCTTTTATGCATAATCCAAAATGTGAAATGCCCTACTTAAGCTTTGGCTTCATTAAAAGAAGCAATGCACAGATAAAAGAAGGTTATGATCCCATTGTATTCTGTGTGTACCATTTCTCACCTGGAATATGATGTAGAGTTCTATGGATGAAAAAAAAAAAAAGAACACATATTTGTCATAGAAGAACAGAAAACAATGAAGGAGAACAAAAAATCTACCATCATCCCACATCATTTTCATATTGACAAATTTCACTTTTTTTTCTACATGTGTATATATGCATATGTTTTATCACAACTAAGATTACGCTTCCATGCAATTGAGAATCCTGAATTTTAATGTAATTTGCACATTTTCATGGTCAGAAATTTTCTTTGAAAACATAAAGACTACATAACAGTCTGTCACAAGGATGTTCCATAATTTAATTATTTATTTTGTTCCATATGTTCTAATTATTCACCAAGGTGTGTGATGCTCTGAGGAGCATCTCTGTCCCAAATCCCAGTTGAAGAGAGACACTGGTAAGTTAGAGCTCTTCCAGGAAAGGACAGTAACAACTGGAGACCCTATGAATGTTCAGCTGAAAAAGAAAAAGACTTGAAAGATTATGGCAAATAGAAAGATTTGCAGTGGTGACACGAAAGAGGAATTAGATCCTAAGAAGCTTCAAAGATAAGAAGTAAAAAGAACAGTATTCTTTATTACAAGGCAGATTTCTGTTCATTATAGAGACGAAAAATCACAACAAAAACAAATGGAAGCATCTACAGAACATGAGCTTAATTGAGCAGCTGCCTTCCTCCTCAGCTTTAGTGGCATTTGGTAGAAAATAGGGTCTATTCTCATACCATAAATCCTGAAAGAACACTTTTATCCATCACTTCATGAGAGGGATTGGTCCAGGAAGCAGGTGTTCCTCAATCATTACTGCTAGTTTTTGGGTGCACTTAACTCCATCCTTATGGTTGGAATTCTCTCATGACAGAACGGAGCCCCATATACGAGTTTAAAAAAATTAGATACTCCAACATATGAATCAAAGCCCAGGCATGATACAGTAAGGGTCACCTTTCTGTCATTTTATTCTGGATCAGGCTGAAAAATTAAGAGTTGTTTTATCGATAACCATGCAACTGTTTAAAAGTTTCTGGATCACTAATCATCCATGGAGGCCATGGTTTGTGGAATGATGTCCAGGGTATATTTTTAAGAGGAAAAAAAGTAAGCATAATAGAAATGGTAATTCTTGCATTGCTTTTCCAGGGAAATAGAAATGAAACACAACAAAACAAAACAATAGCATCATCTGTGAGAGTGGCCACCAGCTTCAGGGATGTACAGATAAGGGTAAACCCTGTAGAGGGAAAGATGTGGGAGAGGAGCAGAAGAGGCTTAGGGAATGTCCTCATGAGAATCAACTTAAATATGAGCAACTCCTGATGACATGTTTCTTGTCTTCTTCTTTCTTGACTTGTCATGTTTGTTGTCATGTTTGTCATGTTTGTTGTCACGACTTGTCAAGTCATGTTTCTTGACTTGTCTTCTCTTTTGGCTTTTCTCTAGCAACGGGATGCTTTGCATATGTCACTGTTCCATAAGCAATTCCACAGAGTTTCTTCCTTCTTAAGAACTGGGATTCTATCATAAACAATGAAAAATGTCATGAACTACAAGGAGCTAAGATGCCATTTAGGCACCTGGTTACTAAAAGCTTGCTTCCAGGGCTGAAATTGTTGTAGCTATACCATATTGAAAGCAAACTTTTCTCTGTCTCTCCTTTGCTTTTTGAGAAACCTGTAACATTCAGGCAGATTTTGATGTGATCTGTCAGATATCTACAAGTATGGAGACACTTGTAAATGTTCTCATATAAGGCAGATAACAAAATGTTTCTATTGATTATAATGTGTTGTTTCGGTATTTTTTTTTTTTTTTTTGCGGTACGCAGGCCTCTCACTGTTGTGGCCTCTCCCGTTGCGGAGCACAGGCTCCGGACGCACAGGCTCAGCAGCCATGGCTCACGGGCCCAGCCGCTCCACAGCATGTGGGATCTTCCCGGACTGGGGCACGAACCCATGTCCCCTGCATCGGCAGGCGGACTCTCAACCACTGCGCCACCAGGGAAGTCCTGTTTTGGTATTTTTAACTGAGACAAAATTGAGTAATTGTCCTTGTCATATATAGAGTCAATCATGTGACTCAATCTCTGTCGCATATATCAGTTTTACTTTGAAAGAAACATATTTCATGTTCTAATAATGAACAAAAAGAATCTCACCATGTGGGTGAAATGGGGTAATAAAATTACATTGAAAAACTAAGAACGTATGTGTTCAATATCTTGTAGTTTGGGAAAGGGAAGCCCAAAGTACATAATTTCCTCAAAAAAGATTTGATTGGCTTTCTGATACAAGTCAAATAGCCAGCAAACACCATCCTTGACCACAGCCTTTGACAATTACAGTCAGGTTTTATATTTATAAGTCTCTGAGGGAGGAAAATACTGTATATTCTTAATGAAAAGTCCTCTGTTAAACTCTAGCACTTACCAGTATCTCATCTTATTTATAAGTTAGAGATTACTGATTTATCTCAGATATGAACAACATATTTCAAGTCCATGCCCATTTTAAATTAATGACCATGTCTGTAACAGGCAAGTAATTCCAGTGTAGATTCCCTGGGGCTGTTGTTGATAAGTGCAAATTTTGATGAGTGTTCATGTTCAAATAGTTGCCACAGAGTTTCCATGGTCTTTCAAGATGGGAGAAGTTTGGGATCTGCTGTGAATATAAAGGCACTTCCTTTTTATCTGGTCTAATCTGTTGCTATCTGAAGATTCTGGGTAGGATACTTCTTAAGGAAAGTGAAGAAACCTAAAGGTGAAGAATTCCTGAAGACACAGAATCCAGGCTTCTAGTTTCTTCCTTGTCACTGATTCAAGCTCTGCAAGGTGGCCTGAATCTTGGGACCAGGGCTCATCCTCATCTTCAAACTGATAGGATATAATACATCACTAAGAGGGGCATGGCATGTAGGCCTGTGAAGAGGTTTTGCATATTTTCGGTAGGGGTGCACATTATCTGAAGTATTGCCTTACACTTTGAGACTGCCAAATGGCATCAGATTTGGCACATGACAAGCTGTTGGAAAATAAGCAAATCCAAGCAACAGAGTGTGAAGACAAATAGGAAAAAGTATTCAGGGCTGATGGCAATGGAAGTCACGTTTCTGTGTTTGATTCTGGTTCCTAAGCAATTAACTAAATCAAGGGGCCAAGTTCGACTTAGAAAGTTGTGATTAATAATGAATTCCATTTAAAACACTATTCTCGGGGCTTCCCTGGTGGCGCAGTGGTTGAGAAGCTGCCTGCCAATGCAGGGGACACGGGTTCGAGCCCCGGTCCGGGAAGATCCCATATGCCGCGGAGCAACTGGGCCCATGAGCCACAACTACTGAGCCTGCGTTTCTGGAGCCTGTGCTCCGCAACGAGAGGCCGCGATAGTGAGAGGCCTGTGCACCGCGATGAAGAGTGGCCCCCGCTCGCCGCAACGAGAGAAAGCCCTCGCACAGAAACGAAGACCCAACACAGCCAAAAATAAATATAAAAAACAAACAAACAAAAAAAACGCTATTCTATCTTTCCAACAAACAGATTGCAGAATGAGAAACAGGTTTACTAGATCTTAAGAAGTAGAATGAAACCAAAGGTGAGAATTACTCATTAGCATAGCTTATCTGTACAGAAATCAAATCAAAGGAAAGAGATATAGAGAATATTCAAAGCAGCAGATCAAACTGACAGAATTCTAGAACAAAATAAGAGTAATATTCTTAGATTCTGAGTTAGTTGATTGAAAAAGAGAGAGAGAGAGAGAGAGAGAGAGAGAGAGGTTTGGATTTTCCCTCATTTCGAACAGCTGTCTGGGTCTCTGAAGAGAGGAAAGACTCGGCAAGATACTTGCACTGACACAGAGCAATAAAAACAACTGGGCTCTATAGACTTGGGTGGCCACTATTGTATCCTGGCAAATTTACTTAATTATACTTCAAATTCTCAAATGCCTTCTCAAGATGATGCATCAGAGGAGAGTATGGCAATTACATATTTAACATAAAATACGTACGATAAAGACACAGACATAAAGGAAGATGTTCTACAAAATGAAACCTGTAACACCGAAAGCTTGTTGAGGTCCTCAAAAACTTTTTTAAAGTGTAAAGGGGTCCTAAGACCTAGAAGTTTGTGAACTGCTGATCTATATAGCTTCAAAACTCCCTGATCTCTGATCTCACTTACCTCACAAAGTAATGCAACTTAAGGAACATTCAGTCTGATAATAGCTGAAATGCCCTTGAGAAACAACTAATGAAGAATCAAAGGGTGTCAAGCTAATGTCACACATAACTCACAGTATAATTTCAGCCAGCATCAAAGAAAAGTAAGAGTTAGTTTAGCATAATGGTTTGAGCGCAGTCTCTGGAGTTGGAGAGGATTCTAATCTCCAGTCCCTAATGTCACAGATAAAGACATCCAGGTCATTTTCCCTACCTTACTTAGGACGATCACCCTGATCCAATCCTTGATACACTTGCTTGCAGTGTGGCCCTGACTAAGTTGTATAACTTCTCTGTGCTTCACTTTCTCATAGGTAAATTGGGATTATAATCATACTTATGGAGTCATTGTGAGGATTACCTGAGTTATTTTATGAAAATCTTCAGAGCAGTGCCTGGCACATAGTAAGTATAAGCAACAGGAAGATGAAAATTAAAGTCACGAAGAAATGACTGGGTGTAACTCTGGTCCTAGAACTTACGGCCTGAGAAACACAGGCCTTTAAGCCTGAAGTGGCTTAGGGTAGGAGAGACAATGGCTGCATCATCATTGTATTTTTTCTTTCATCTAAGACTGCACCAGAAATGGTCTCTAAGATGGCCATAAAAGCATGGTCTGGGACCTTGTGCCTTTAGTATATTCGAGTGAACTGAGATCTAATGGCCACAGACTTTCAAGTTTTTGTTTGTTTTATTTACTTTTATGTTCAAAGCCATTTTAGGTATTATTGTCCAATGGTTGACCCTTGGAAAATCCTTGAGTTACTTTTCAAGACTGTACAATCTTAGGTTTCATGTTACAAACATTTATAGAACATCTATTGTGCCAGACATGCTAAAATTTGGGATACAAATTTCTCTATACAGTAGTCCAAATTATCTTCAAGTGATGATCTACATGAATTGAATTAAGTGGTTTAGTGTTTGTTGAGACATAAAAGGGAAAGTAATATCTCCTAAACACATCATTCAGATAAATACTCTGCTAGTTTGCCAACCTACACACACGTCATTAAGAGATTTCAATTAGTCACCAGTGTGTTTGAATTTGAAGTCCAGCTTAAAAGAAACTTCCAAAGTTAAAGAAACAACTATGGACAGGACTCCTAGACAGGAAGCAAATTCAACTGATGCTTCTCTAGTAATATCTTACTAGATGACAATGTGTTCCTCCTCTTTTCTCTCCTTGGAAACATCATAAACCAGAGACTAGAAATGACCCACTTGCACATCTATGAATGTGCTTCAGGACAGTCCTGATGGCAAGTGGCACATTACCTATTAACTCTAAAATCCTTTCAAGCTTGATTGGAGAGAATATGTAAATGATTTCTTCCTCCCTGCTCAGAGGAGTCTAGCTGTCCTGTCTGTGATGATAATGCAATCATCTGTAGAAAACACAGATTCCCTAATTCACATCAGAGCCCTGGGGAACTTCCCCTTTGAAAAGCAAAGCCAGGCAGATCCCTACATAGCTATCAAAACAAGACGGTTTGGTATGATCGATTTGACTGGATCTGATTTAAGTGTCTTGTTTCCTCCTTCTTATTTCTTACTGGCAAGTGACTTCAAGGCAAAGTTTCCTGACGGTCTTTCAGGGAGTCGTCCCCAGCCTGTCTCTAATCAGACAGAATGTAGAAATATCCAATCAAGTTCGAACTTCCTTCACAGGCCACGAGGGCCCACGAATGTCAGGGTATTAGTAAGGGATTCCTAAGACTGAGCATTATTATGTGTCCACATCCTGTCCTCTATAGCTACTTAATTTACTTGGGACATTGACTCCTTCCTTTTTCCCAAACCCAATTACCCAATCCTGTTAATTGAAGCAAATTATTTATCAAACCAATCCCTTTCTCTTCTCTTCCCTCTCATCACTTCCTCTGAAGTTTTAATCACATCTATCCTGCATTTCCTTCCTTCAGTCTCTCACTGACATTTGAAATGCAAGGCAGACAATGCCATGCCCTTGCTTAAAATATCCAATGTCTCTCTCCCATAAATCCAAAGCCAAAAGAAAAGAGTATCACCCATAAGTCCAAATTCTCTTATGCTGCAGGTCCTTTATCTGTGAGGTGAGACCAACAGCAGTACTTAGTCACAGAGCTGCTGTTAGTACTACAGTGAGTTAATATATGTAAAATGCTTAGAATAGTGGTTAGTATACATTAAGTAAAAAGTTTGTCTGCTATGATGATGATGATAAACATGACAACAACAGTGACCACTTTTCTTGGAGGCTTATCTATAGGCTCTTGAGACGGCTCTCCCTACCCATACTCCAGCTCCTTTTTTTTTTTTTTTTTTTAAAGCCATTGTATTTTGTTGCAAAGCACTTGAAATAGCCAGGGTTGGCTTATATGACCTAAAAATATCAGTTCCTGGACCATGGCCATTCTCAGGGTTATTACAGAGCTCAGAAAATAAAGACCCATAGTCCTAGGGAAGTCCTGGATATCAGTGGCATAAACCCCAAGTAGATAAACAAGCTTTCTGTTCTTTTGCTCTTTGTCAGCAACCTCCAAGTTTCCTTAACCTCAGGAGCCAATGCGGAAATTTCAGTTCTGAGCACTGGTGACCGTTCTACTTTGACAAAGTTGCCATAATCAGAGCTTCTGAATCAAAAAAAGAGACCTTCTCTTGGTACAGATATAAATGCAACGAGGACAGAAAGGTCATTGACTCAACTGTAGAAAATCCTGGAGTATCAGAAGGAGCGAGAATGATACTCCTCGTCTTCCCTGATGTTGAAATATTCTGTTGTTTGTGGTCTTACACTTAAGTTGTCTGGCTGAAGGTTTAGCTTCTTGCTCTTTTAGCTGGATGCTTTTCCACTTTGTAACCATAATCACTACTTTGTTGGCTTAAAAGCAAAAGCAGGCAGGATATAGAGGAACAGGGACCCATTGTTTCATGGGTTTCATAATATTTGGATCAAATCATCTTAAGTCCAAAGTCTGGGCATTAAAATGCAGTCATAACTAGTGTTTAATGAATAGCAAGTAGAGGGTGGAAGTGGATTTTGAAAACCTAAGAAGGAAAATATGTTCCAGCAAAATATTTGAAAATGTTATCTGAATTTACGTATTAATTGAGGCAGTCTTTACAAAACATTTGGAAAAGGAAACAAGACCAATGTTAACAAAGAAATTATAATTTTACAAATGGTTTGATTCCAAAAGTTTTTTTCTATATCAATTATTTAGACTTCAAATTCTCCCTCCTTCTCTTTCCAGCTAAAATGATGGACCAGAATACAAAGACTAACACACACTGCTACCAAGGCAAAATATAGTCTTCACCTCAACAGGGGATATCAGGCATTTATCTCTTCCTTCTACCTCATGACCAGGGTGTAGACATCCAACTGGCTCAGAGTCACTAGGGTAGCTCCTGCTGTCTGTAATGGGAGTATTATTCACCAGAGATGTGGAGGGAGACCAGAAGGGTGAGACAGGGCATGGGAATAAGAGCCAGGGTAATCTGAGGAGTGTGGAGCCCCCAGGCAGAGCTTGTCAGTTGAGCACTGTCTTCAACTTTCCTTTGTTTCTCATTCAGGTGATGCTGCTGTGAGTGCCCACTTTCCAGGCAAAAAAACGGGCAGTCTTCCTTCTTGTTTTATAAGTACCTTCATCATACCTTCAATTTTGCCTCATCCCACAAAGTCTGAAATTTTTAATATCTGGCCCTTGACAGAAAAGGTGTACTCAGCCTTGTTCTAGATCAGCCATATAAAGGACAGAAAAAATTACCTCTCTTCCCATACATCCCCGCAAATAAGGAAAAGCTGCTTAAATATTAGCACAAAGTGAGTGATTCAGACACTGCCTTCTATTGCTAAGGCATTTCAGGGAGAGTCTACTAATTGGACGTGCCCATGGAAAGACCAATTTTTTTTTTTTTTTTTTTTTTTTTTTTTTTACCATATAGTATGTTATAGGATGTCTATTGCAAGATTGATTACAGATCATTTTCAGGATTACTGGGCTTTTCATCAGCAAAACACAGAGGGAACTATTACACCTTCCAGGGTTCTCTTCAGAAAGCTGCGATACTCTTATCATCTGACAATAATCTGGGCCCATCCAATTACATGGAGCGAGGCAGTACAAGCACCAAGAAAACTAGCAATCAGCAAGCTGGCATGAGGTACCCATCCACTTCCTACCAATTTGCAGTTATGCTACTATGTTTTAGTCACAACAACTCTCTTTAGATCGCTTTCCTCTGAAATAGGATCTCATTCTAGGAACAATTATTTCTGTAGGAATCCATGGAGAAAAAAACCTACTTTAGATTCACTCATTTAAGGAATATTGGTAGAAGAATATGCATTACTCACATGAAACACACTGTCTAGCTTGTTGTGGAAAGGCTATACATTTTTTAAAATAAACTGTTAAAAAGACATACTTTGACTTGCATTCTAAACTCTAAATGAGCAGTTTTAACATTCCCTTTCATCCAGATGACTGCCCCAGGCTCTGATTTACTCTTTAGAGATAAGGCTAATGTGTCACTAATTGAATACTTCAGCTGACCTTCCTATATCAAAACATAAATGCAAAGGTACCATTAGTTCGTTACAGGGTACAACTTGTACACTTTGTCTTCAATTGGAACCTTCACTACCAAGTTAGCCAGAATAAAATAAACACTGCACACACACTTCTCATATATTTCTAAACAAAAGACAACACTGAAAACAGTGATGGCTGCATAATAAACCTCTCAGAATAGCAACTTCCTCAGGTCTCAGACAGAGTTACCAGTTTGATTACCAGGCTTACGTTAACCAAAAATCCTTAAGTTCAGAGGCTTCTTTATGCAACCGTCAGTTATTCACGTAGTCCGGAGAGATAGAGGGGGGCAGTGTTGAAACATTTTTAAAATCAGAAGAGGGCTTCCCTGGAGGCGCAGTGGTTGAGAGTCCGCCTGCCGATGTAGGGAACACGAGCTCGTGGCCCGGTCTAGGAAGATCCCACATGCCGTGGAGCGGCTGGGCCCATGAGCCATGGCCACTGAGCCTGCGCGTACGGAGCCTGTGCCCCGCAACGGGAGAGGCCACAACAGTGAGAGGCCCGCGTATCGCAAAAAAAAAAAAAAAAAAAAAAAAAAATCAGAAGAAAAGATATGAGAAGTACTGAATAAGACTAATAATGAATTAACCTAGCACCTACTTAAGAATTACTACTGAATTAGGCATAGCCATAGGAAATTATAATATCAAAAGTAAATAAATGACATCAATATTTATAATACATTTTAACAATGGTCAAAAATTTTAAAGCGTTATGTGCCATGTCTTATACTAGGCACTTTATGTGCAATGACACATCTAGTCCTTAGAGCAATCTAGGAGGCAGGTCCTTGTCACATCCTGCAGTGAGTGAATAGAGGCACAAGATATTAAGTAACTTTTTTGTCCAAGATAACAAAACTGGCAAGTAGATGAGAAATGCATTGAACTCAGGTAGTGTGACGTTAAGACCAAGCATTTTCGCTGTATATCTATTCAGTCCCCAAAACCAAAAAAATCTCTGGATTTTTACTTATAGTAAGTCTATGGAGGGAAGGATGAAAAGATGGAGTTTGATGAAAGTTGAAAAAGACAAACTTTAAATGTTAACCAAGGGCTGCTCCTATTATCATTCTAATGTCTGAAGCATTTAGTGATAATTTTGCAAGATGGTATTTGACGGAGTGGGTATATTCTCCTGTGCTTGCATCAGTGGTTAAGTTTTTTAAGGTAGGAGGCAAGTTGAGCCTTAGTAAAATACTGGGTTTGTTTCTCTGCCTCGACTCAATGTGTATTCTCTTCCCAATTTAGTGAAGGATCCAGCAAGCAAATAACTTCTCTCTCTCAGGATAAGTCCATAAGCATCCCCATTTACAATCTAATACGTGTGACGGTGGAATAAAGGCCATGTACCATGAGATAGCTCTGGAAAAAGTGCTCCTCTGTGCTACAGGAGAATGTAATTATTTTATTATTTTAAACTGTATCCACTTTCTTTTTAGACTGTGATTTCTGTGAGCAAGAATCATGTTCTGATTGGCTATCAGACATTCTGGGCCCTTAAAGATCTCCTGGCCTAACGGGGGAAGAAAAAATAATAGAAATTATTAGTGATTCAGTGTAATAATATATGGGATGAATGATCTGAAAGGTTAAAAAAACATTTTAATGCAACATTTAAACAGCTCAAGGAATGAAACAAAAGAAAAATCACTCCTCCCTCTGTAAGAAAGAGTCAGAGAAGGTTTCAGATGGGAAGTAGTGACTTAAGATATTATTTACACACACACAAAAAAAGGAATTCGAAAGGGAGTCAGTCGAGACTGAGAGAACCACGTCCTTTTTAAAGATTTTAAATATCTTGAGAAGCTAAACAAATTCAGTATTAATGGAAAATAATGTGTAGGAAAGTGGTATGGTAGGGAGGAGGCTGGGTGGAAGGGCTGAGGAAAAAAGGTGGGGACCAGATTTTCCTTAATCTTGTGTAGATATGATGCTTCTCATCTCACAGATATAAAAGATGTAACATCTCAGAAGGGACACAGAATTGGGCCTGGCACACAAGTCTTTGATTTATAATCCACTGTCCATTGTACCATCCTAACAAAACAGCTTTGCTAAGTGATTGAGGACAGCTATCAGGAAGACAGCACTGAGCAGAGGACAAATCAGCATCACCTCTTCCAAGAGGCCCTCCCTGAAATCAGTACCTTCTCCTCACACTATGTCATCACACCACCTAGTGTCAATCTGATATCACCTCGAACCTGCATGCACTAGTGTATTACTTGGCCTGCTCTAGGACACAAGCTCCACAAAGGCAGGGCCTTTCGTTGCTTGTTCACAACTGTATCTTGAGCCCTCCAGCATTCTAAGAACTAGTGAGGCGCATAATAGGCACTCACATACTTGCTGAATGAATGAGAAAACTGACAGGCGTTCAGGCAGAGCTGTCTGATCTTGAACAAGTCATTTAACTTTCTGGTGGTATCTTACTCGTAAATGGATGGAGTTAAAGTTGATCTGTGGCTTTCCAATCTAACTCTGAGTGCTCCAAGGAAAGGCGGGCATTTTCCCACCCTCCTCTCTCCCCTCCCTTCTCCTCTGGTTCTTCAATCTGTACTTAATGTTTTGAGCCTCAGGGTACACTTTCTTTTGAGAAAAGAACTTGCCAGAAAAAAGTTGAAAGATTACTGAACTAGTTGATTTCAAAGTCTCTAAAAATTCTGTTTCTAGTGTGTCTTCTAGTCTAATGAGTAAACATCTGAATTCTTTCAGCCCAAGAGGTAAAGGGAAGCCTTTAAAAATATTTTTTGCCCAAGGGGCTCCACATTTTAAAAATACCTCAGAATAAAAATGCAATGGTTACAAATATAATCTACTCTATCTCAAACTTTTAACCAGTGTCAATTGGCAATAGCAAAGCTAGCTTTATTCTTCCCTGCTTATTTTCCAGGAAAAATAAAAATAATTAGAAAAAAAGTATCCAAAATTACACAGAAAAAAAAAAAAAAAGAAAACGAACACTTCACATAGTCTACAGATAAGTAAGAGCTTATTGTAAATAACTTAAAGGGGTTCTGAGTCATTTATTTTAGTACCCGGCATTATAATCTAGCATTCAATGTAAACAAACGTCCTTGAAACAAGGATTTCAAAATCATCCTACATCTTACACTCTGAAAGTGAAATGTATTGAATATAATTCCAATTTACAAAGGCCAAAGAGATATGAAATGTCAGACATTATGTTGTATTACTGAAAAGAGGTAAAAAAGAAAAAAATCTGTGACAAATGATGGGAGCTAGTTGAAATGTTTTGTAAATGTGAAGACCCATCAGCAACAAACATTTTAATTCACAGCTCAGATTACCATCTGCCACCTGATTTAGGAATCTGCTCAAATTGTAACACTGTTCTCTTCTTTCCAAATCTGATTAGATCATCCAAACCTTTGCATTCCAGGCAAAATGGCTCAGTTTAAAAAAACATCCAATAAGCCACTTTATTTCTAAAATAATGGTGATAAAAAATGGCACATAGTTAAAAAGAAAACAGCAACTTCCTTCACTGAGCAGGCTACTAGAGTCACACGGCTCACTTTGATTTGGCTTCTTCTAAATGAGAAAAGGCAGCAATGAGATAAGGGATCTGGACCCAGCAATGATGTCCTGGCAATGTCACCTGTAGTGTGGCATCAAAACAATTTAAGGCAATTGTATTAATCCTTGATTACTTCTAGACAAAAATCTTCAAACAGCAAGAAAGACAAGATGCAGAGAAAGAATAACACGCTTTAACTTGATATCCCTTTATTTTAGACCTTTAGCCACCCTTCTCTTCACTGTCCTAAAATATTCATGTATGGTGGGATTTTTCAAACTATTTAAATTTTGTTCTGAAAATAATATTTATTTAATCTCGTATATAATCACATATTTTGACAGGAAAGGAGATTCAATTCAATAAATATGCAGGGTGAGGTTAACCTGCCCCAAGCATTCCCCAAAGGGTTGGGAACAGAGTTGTGAATACGTCACCCAAAAGTATCAGGGAACTGCCTGGCTTATTCCAATATTTCTTAATTATAATAAAATAAAATTAGATTATGGATAATAGCACTGAATAGCTAGCTAAGACTTAAAAGAGAACCTTCTTGGGGCTCCCCTGGTGGCGCAGTGGTTGAGAGTCCACCTGCCGATGCGGGGGACGCGGGTTCGTGCACCGGTCCGGGAAGATCCCACATGCCGCGGAGCGGCTGGGCCCATGAGCCATGGCCGCTGAGCCTGCGCGTCCGGAGCCTGTGCCCCGCAACGGGAGAGGCCACAACAGTGAGAGGCTCGCGTACCGCAAAAAATATAAAAATAAAAATAAAAAATAAAATAGAGAACCTTCCTTCCTTGCCCTCCTCCTCCTCTTCCACCTCTACCCCTCCTTCTCTGTCCATCACTCTGCCCACCTCGTTCCCTCGTCCCCTCTCCCTCTCTCTTCTCTCTCATAAACCAAGAAAGAGTTTTCCTGATCATCTGTATACTCTTAAGACTTCAAAAAGGACCTTGAACCTAGTAGGTGACCAATAAATAATAAATGATGTTGCATGACCAAATTTGACGGAGATCTAAAGCTATATTTGTCCACCATGATAGCCACTAGTCACGTGTGGTCACTGAGCATTTGAAATGTGTCTCAACTTAAGTGATACATGTTACAAGTGTAAAATACCTCCCAAATTTCCAAGGCAATAGAAAAGAATGTAAAAGATTTCATTAATATTTCTAAAACATCAACATCTTGAAACGGTAATATTTTGGATATATTGGGTTAGATAGTAATTATTAAAATTAATTCTGCTTTTTACTTTTCTAACTTGGCTACTAGAAAATGTTATATTGTCTAGATAGCTGCATTTTAATTCTAATGGACAGCACTCCTCTAGAGAGATACGGTGGTTAGTTCATTGTGACAGAGTTAGTAACAGAATCAAGGTGTCCTAACTTTCAGCCTTATGGTTTCTTCAAAATTTGAATGAGAGAAACTCTGAGCAATGGGCATCTTTTTTATCATCTATGATATAAAGAAGACCGTAATCAGCAGTATTGTAAAATAGACTTCAACAATAATCATGAACATATTAAGACACAACAAGCTTCCACACTCTTCGAGTTCATATGACCCATCCAAGGCCAAGGTACAAATACGTTGGAAACAGGGAGAGGCTATAACATGGCAGATGTGATAAGTAAATCATAGAACAAAGATGAAGAGCCTGTTATTGAGCAGTTATATAATTTGTAGACAAGGAAAAAGCATGTCTAACCTGGATTCATTCAGCATTATGTAGATCAATTTTAGAATAACAACGTGCACTTAAATAAATTGCAATCTTGCCTCTAGTGCTTTCAGACATTGGTTTTACCACATGTAGACTTCCATAAGGCACGTTAGTACAAGTACACACATATGTATGCATGTGCACATACATATTTTGAAAGCAAAATTACAAGGGGAAAAAAGCTTGCTGAAAATAAAGCAGCATTTTGTAGTCATAGCAACCCCAACTCTTTAAAAGCAACATTAAGGCAAGAAGAGCTCATTAGGAGCTATGTCAAGTCGTTATAGCAACCAAAATATGGCTTTACAGAAACAGTTTGCATTAAAATAGCCAAAGGGCTATAATGGTAAAAGACATAAAAATATATCTTCAGAGACCAAAGGTCTAATTTTAAATTTATTTATTTAATTTATTATTTTTGGCTGTGTTGGGTCTTCGTCGCTGTGTGTGCGGGCTTTCTCTAGTTGCGGCGAGCGGGGGCTACTCTTTGTTGCAGTGCACAGGCTTCTCACTGCGGTGGCTTCTCTTATTGCGGAGCATGGGCTCTAGGTGCGTGGGCTTCAGCAGTTGTGGCACACGGGCTCAGTAGTTGTGGCTCGCGGGCTCTAGAGCACAGGCTCAGTAGTTGTGGCGCACGGGCTTAGTTGCTCCGCGGCATGTGGGATCTTCCCGGACCAGGGCTCGAACCCGTGTCCCCTGCATTGGCAGGTGGATTCTTAACCACTGCGCTACCACGGAAGCTCCAAAGGTTTAATTTTTACCTTGTTTTAATCTGGACTATATCCTCTGCTTCATTGGAACAAAACATTTTCTCATGTACTCTTCCTAACAAACATACAGCTGCTGTGGCAACCAGGAGGGGTACAGTTTTGTAATACTTGATAATAATCAGTAAGGCCAAAATTAGTTCATTGGTACTAATAATTTGATCCTTTTTGGGTGATGAAAAATATTAATCAAAACAGAGTAAAAAGTAGTCAAATGGGGTTATCTGGAAAGACTTAGGAGGAAGAGTCCTGAGACCAGAATTTCAGAGACTCTGAGTAACTCTGAGAACAGAGTTTCTCAACTTTGGCACTTTTGACAGTTTGGATCAGTTAATTCTTTGTTGTGGGTGCTTGCCCTGAGCATTATAGGCTATTTAGCAACATCCCTGGCTTCTACCACTAGATATGTTATCGCCCCACCCCAGTTGTGACAACCAGTAATATCTCCAGACACTGCCAAATGTTTCCTGGGGGAGAGGATGGCAGCCAACTCGTCCATGGCTGACAACCTTTGCTCTAGAAACATTTCATCCGTACTCCCCTGAAACTCATGAAAACTGAGCAAACGTGGAAGAAATTAAGCTAGTGAGTCAATCATATTTTCCTTTGAGGGTGAAGCCTATAAACCTCTCTGAGTCTCTGGATCGATGTCTTACCTCGCTTATCATCTTAGATCAAACATTTTATACTTTACTTCAACTCGCAACAACTCTGACACATGATGATGTTTATCTTCTGAAAACGCTCGATCTCCTTCTGTTTCCATAGCACACTTGCAGATAAGCCCAGGTACTCCTCTGCACATACAGGACAGGAAACTTTATTGTTGGTCCATTCCTTCTTCTCTTATCCCTTTTAATTTTCACAGTTGTTTCCCGTTCATCATAAGATTTTATTTGGAAAAAAAAACATGTTATGGTATCCCAAATGCCTGTCTCTCCTTTTAGTCAACTACCAAAATTCTCCACAACCAGTCTTTACTTATTGATTTGAATATCACCTAAGTGTTATCAAGCACTTAATGCTGCACTTAGATTAAACATCATATTGTCTGGGACCATTCAATATTTCAATGAAACTCAATGAGTTAAAATAAGAATGCGTTTGGGCAACCTTTATTGAGTGACTAATCAAATAAAAATCTTGGGCAAGGTGATAGAAGGAGAGAAGAATGAAGATGCAGCTCCTTGTCAAAGGTGGTTTGCAAATTTAAAAGCTAGGAGATGGGAACTCTAAAACATAAACTCCTTGAAGTCAGGGACTATTTGGTATCCTTGGACGCTACCACAGTACCTGACCCAAAGTAGACAATAAATGCCCAGTGCTAGTTTCTCTGATTTAAGATCTATGCAGCTACTTATGCTGAATTTTCTAGAGTTACATCAATTTCAGTTATTATCATTAGTATGAATGACATACGGCTATTAAGATTTTGGGGGTATATCTTCTGCTAGCTCTGTCCATCAACTTAATATTAATTTTCTCCCATCAATCCAAATAATTTTACAAAGCAATTTTGGAGAGATTTACTTTTTAGGGGGGCGAATTTCCATTTCTATTATGGTTCTCACTGGTTTTCTACAAAACCCTGTTCTTTGGAGGAATGTCAGAATTATTCATTGGATTTGTATAAGTTATATATCTATATATCTATATATCTATATATCTATATATATATATATACATATACACACACACACACACACACACACACATCTTTTCCATTCTGTTTTCCGACACACTTCTTCTGTATTACCTTCTGGAAGATATTGCTGTAAGACCTTATACCTCCTCATGTGTGTATCCATTGATTTCCTTGCTACGAGACCCTGAGAGACTTGGCAACAGTCTGTATGGGAAAGCTTTTGAAAAGTAAATAAAAACATTTCCACTGGAAAAACTCACAAATAACCCACCAACTAGAAGCTCCATTCAATACCATTTAAAAAGTGCTTTACGAAGAAATATGAGATGTGCCAAAGGATTGGTCAGGATCTAGTATTCTCAAATATTCCATTTGTTAGTCAAAACAGAGCATCCCTTCACATCGCAAATTCTAGTCTCAATATCACTTAAATAAATGGGTCCTTGAGAACTAACGTAGCCACATAAAGTTGTCAAGGGTATGTTAGAACCTCATGTGACTGGTAAGTGTGCATGATTTGAACAAGACAGCATACAAACAGTCTCTGACTTGCAGACCTATGATTAAAGGTTTGCTAATAATGAATTAAACAGCAATTCTTAAAAAGAGAGTGTAGTGATAAATACTTTTGATTTTGACCTTCCGAATAAAATCATGATTTTCTTTTAACCCTAGAAATTTAGTTTAGTTTTCTAGCCAAGAAGAAAGTATACACCAGCTAGAATGAGAGTGAATTTGAAAAAAAACATTGAAAATCATATTTTGCTAGGTCAAGATAAGTCCCATTAAAGAAGGCTGATTCACTCAAAGCTTGGTACAGGGACAACAAATGTTCTTCCTACCACCAGACGAAGTAAGTAATCAGCCCAACTGTATAAGCAGTAATTTTTTTTCCCATACATTATACAAACCAGAGAGATTACTTGCTAGAGCCCTGTGCTGCCTTTGGAACAGCACTGACTACTGCTCAACATTAATTCAGCTTGAATAGGACTTTACAGTCTCCTCTGCAAAAGGGCATTTGAGAAGCAATTTAAAAAACTAGCTGGTGGTGTTTACTTTTATTTTATCCTTTCCCTAGCTTTCAAATCATCAAATTGATGATTGCTTTAAATGGTATTACCAGCTTAGAAAACTGAGAGATAACGCTGTTTGGAACAGCCAAGCGGGAGAAAAAATACTACCCTGGACAACATCTTAGATATCTTAAAAATATTCCACATGTCTACTGAAGAATAAAGATCTGGACTGAAGTTATAAATAGACAAAGGCAGGACTGAGCTGTCTGAAGGAGGGGAAGAGGGAAGAAAAAGAAAGCAGAAGTTCATGTCCTTGTTTGCTTCCTGCACTCTTCCCAATGCCCCCTGAATGGTTTATTGTAAGACAACTGAGTTAATTTTAAATTATTATGCTCCCAGTTTCCCCTCCATTTCAGATTACTTTTCATGGAAAAATGAGTTCCTGGGAACTATAATGACTGCAGTAGGTCATATAAGCAAAGGAGAAGGAACTACTGAGAGGAGGGTAATACCACAAGCAAAATTTTCTGGATTCATTAAAAATTGTGTTAATTTATTTGCAAATCAATTTGCTCAATTATCTTTTGAGTAGCAACCTCATGTCAAATAGTGTACTTGGTACTAGGGAAAAAAAGTTCAACAGAAAAATACGTGGTTCCTGTCCTTGAAGATTTTATAATTTAGCAAAGGAACAGAAATCATTCAAATAATCGCAGATGAAAGTAAATGACACAGGTACTAATGGCGGAAGTGTGTGTTCCCATGAGAGTATGAAACAGGTGAATTTGACCTGGTCAGGGGGAAAGGCTTACTTGTAAAAGTGATCATTGAGCTGAAACAAATAGCTGTGAGATGAGCCAGATCCCTTATGAAAAACAACTTGCCAAAGTTAATTTAGATCACCCCTGGGGCCTATGGGATCTGTGTGATTCCATCCTCACACGTCTAGGAGCACCGACTCATTTTATAACTCCAAATAATTTTAAAACTGAAAGGCACTGACAAATAAGATCGGCCCACCTTTTAAAAATTTTTTCCAATCCAAGTTTTATAATTCCACATCCCATGCCCTACTGACTGAATATAGCAAGAGGGCAAGGAAGTCCCTTAGTTACTCCAGCTGTATATTCGCCCTATAGGGCGAACGTAAAGTCAGAAACATGACACATTTGACCATCTAACTGATCAAATAATGCCCCATTTTATAGGCAAGAGGAAATCAACTGAGGGGCCCCAACAGCATGACACACCACTCCTCTAGGCCAGACTGAGGTTAGAATGGGTGAATGATCATTTGCAAAACTGGACTGGATGACTGAGCAGTAAGGAGGCTAAAGGCACAGGTTTATTTAAAAAAATCTGAGGCGAACACACCATCTGAGGCCACATCTCACAGATGCATGTGCAGAGATGATGGAAACACAGTGCTGATGCATCATGGTCATTGCAATTCTGCACATTGCACCAAACTATGTGCTAGTAACACAGGACAACATAATGAGTGTAATGTGTTGTAATGTAATATTAACACACCGTTTATCAAGTATATTCAATGGTTTCCAGACTTATAGCCACCTGCAGAACAAGAGGCAGACTTCACAGGTCTTTGGTGGTTGAAACTGACTTCTTTTTGGTACCATATTTTTCTGATAACATGCAATACCACTCTATCTTACCTTGTCTAACTCAAATATAAATAAATTGGTATCCTCTCACGCCTTCACCATGGTGAACAGTACTTTTCAAAGGTATCTCTTTGACCACCTGCATCTGAATCATTTAAGATGTCGGTTAAAAATGGAGATTTCAGAGCCCTATTCCAAATATACTGAATCAGCAGTTTGAGAGCCAAGCATACGCTCAACACTAGCTACGTTCATAATCAGCCCTGGCCATGGTTGGCAGGAGGCCGAGGTAAACCAGCTGGCCGAATCTGGCTTTAGATTTGTTGACATAAACCTCGTGTCCAGGCCCCCTTTCTGTCCACTGAGTGGCTTGTTTGCCCACTTTAAAGAATGGAGCTTCTGCCTTGGTTCCTGAGTAACACTCCAGTTTTGCCCCTAGGAGCTGGGCTCCAGCTGACACTCCGGAAGAATTTTTGGTTCCCAAATAACCATCCTAATTCTTGGTTACTCCATCTCCTAGAAATTTCACTCTGTCTCCTATGTCCCTTGTTACTGTGTGATTCTGCATCAAAGTGAGCACAGTTCTGCTCTGAGCCAGACAGATCATGCTGAACATTACAGATTTATAATCCAGCCACTTGCTAGCCAAAGTGTTAGACCAGCAACATCAACATCATCTGGACAATTGTTAGAAATTCAGAGTCTTAATCTTCACCCTAGACCCACTTTGGTAGGCTGGAAATGGCTCTCAAAGATATGTCCAGGTCCTAAACCCTGGAAACTGTGAATGCTACCTTATACGGTAAAGTTTTTCCCAATCGTGATTAAGGATTTTGAGATTATACTAGTTTATCTGAATGGGTCCTAAATCATATTACATGTATCCTTGTAAGAAAGAGGCAGAGGGAGATTACACACACAAGAGGAGAAGACGTTGTAAAGACAGGGACAGAGATAGGAGTGATTTGGCCACAAGTCGAGGAATGCCAGCTGCCACCAGAAGCTGCAAGGCCAGGAATGGATTCTTCCTATAGAGCCTCAAGAGGGAGTACAGCTCCACTGACATCTGATTTCAGCCCAGTGAGACTAATACCGAACTTGTGGCCTCAGAGAACACATTTCTGATGTTTTAAGCCACCCAGTGTGTCAAAATTTGTTACAGCAGCTGTGGAAAACTAATACACTAAATCAGATCTGCATTTTAACAAGATCCACAGGAGATTGTTAAATACACTGAAATTAGAGAATCAGTGGATCTAACCATACCAGAACTCCCAGTCAAGCCCAAGTTTGCTCCCACCACTTTGGGCCATATAATTTGGAGAGCCAGCCTCTTTCCCAGGAGGTCAGTATATATAGCTGGGTCAGTTTTCTAGCTCAAATGTGTCCAGTCACCACGGATTCCAGTTCCTACTTGACCATGCAAACATGATTATAGCTAATCTTACCTAAGATACCAGAAAGCAAATACTTAATAACCAACTATCAGTTATCAATTGAAGCCTGAAGTAAGGTCAAGTTTTGGTCTCAATATAGGGTATTCCTTCTTAAAGGAAATCACCTTGTTGTTTTTTTTTCTTTTTTTCAGACAATCTGTCCCATATATGAGGAATGCATTATCTATAGGCTTCAATGTACTATAATATATAGACCACTTCACTGGTACTGCAAAAGCAAACTAGAATAAACTACCCAGGAAGAGATCTCCAAATTCCTGAAATGCTCCCTGGAAACTGTACATATTTTTAAGTGGAACTGTGGCATTCTTCAGTTTGAATTAGGCTTAGACTCTGTTAAGCAAAAACATTATTTTCTGACAAAGCAAAAAGTATAATTTGCTAATCTAAAAGTGCATAATGTTGATATCAAGGCCTGTCTTTTTTATGGATAGTAATTATTTAATATTAAACTTGGGAAGGCTTAAACGAAGAGCAAAGCCACCACACTTTAGAACAAAAAGAACTGGTCCCTTTCCAGGTAGCTGTATCCAAAATCTGATGGCCCTGTTTGTGCAAGGCTTGTAAGGATCATCTGAAACGTGTATATTTCTTTCCTGAGGCACAAAACTGGTTAGGATATTTGAGTTCAATGTTAGTCAAGGTTAATCATTTCAAAAAGGTCATCTTTTCACAAGAAACATAATGGCAGTGAGTCCCCAAATCAATGTACACTGATTAACAAAGTTAGACTAAAACTTGGTGTGGGAATAAGGCAGAGAGGAGGTAGCCTGGATCTACTGCGATGTATGGTACCTGCTGTTCGGGGCCAGTCTTAGAGCCAGACAGTGGCCATGGAATCCTCTCAGAGAACCCCAATCAATAAATACAGCAGGCAAGAGATGGGCTTCTCACCAACTTCGTCAATAGGCAGGTATTGATTATTGGACTATGATACAGTTAGGAGGTCTGAGCTATGGAAGTCAGCACAAGCAGTGGTGAAACATACAGTCCCTACTCTCAAAGATTCTACCTGCTGATGTAGGACCTGAAATTAAATACCCAGGAACAAGGAGAGAACTAGTAGGTCCCACTTGGGCCTGACGGCAGGAGTAAACACAGGTTTCATTAATTGCACTAATTCACCAAACCATTCAAAAGCAATGGTCTAAAGGCTTTCCTTCAGGCTCATCTTATCATTCAATCTTTTCAGCAATTCTTCATAGAGAAGAGGGCAGCCTCTTTTATTTCCTCAAACCTAATTTTATTTTATCTCTAATTTCAATCAAATGAGAAAAAGTCTGTATTCATTTTTTCCCAGTTTGAGTCCTTTCCCAAGAGCCTGCAACAACAGAAATGTTTCTTTGCAGACTAGCCTCCTGGTAGAACTGTCCAGCAGCTCACACTATACTAATTAGAATTAGCAAGGCAAATTGGAAGCTCTATTGGAATGAATTTTTCCCCTAATCGGGGGAACAGAGGTTGCTGGGTTGTTGTTTTTTAATTTGCTTATGATCTTAAAAAGGGGCTGTTAGGTGTGAAATGAAAGCTTGTACCTGACCCAGTGTAATGAAATCTAATAAATTTTCCAGGCAAATTTAATTACTGGGCTCCCTAATTTCAAAATCAGAGATGTTTTTATGAGTGGAAATTTTTGGGTCTATTTTTTTCCAAATTGAAAATAAGGCTATTGGTGCCACTGTGCATCTAAATAAATATTTAAATAGGAATGGAAGATGAACTCAGATGAATTTTTATTGAAACAGTCTTGGTAACCACCCCTCACAGCCTGCATTCCAGTATGGACATTATACTGTTGCACATTCTTAGATATTGGCTGCAACCTTAATCCTTAACTAGTCTGAACACTTTCTGCAGGGTTGATCACTTACTATTCTCTATTTTCTCTAGTCCTAGCAACATGCAAAGACCAGTCACTGCTTAATGGATGTTTACTCATTAAGCGGCTACCTATGAGAAAATCCTCAAAAATCAAATGTTTCAACTTTCAAATGTGCTACTTACTTCAAGAATTTGTATTCTGTCCAATAACAGAATTGGTCTTGAATTTCTTGATAGATTTTATTACGTGAGGTGGTTTGATTTGTGGGAATGTAGTATTTGAGACCAATTAGCAACCAGCTAGTTTTACATCTGACACAGGGCCGTGGACCTCCTCTCTAAAAATCTTTTTTTGGCACTCAAACATGACAAAATTGTAACACACACGTGCATGCATGCACACACACACACACATACATGGACTCTTCCTTACTACCTCCTATCTATTTGTCAAAGAGTTCACGCAATTTTTTTCTACCATAATTTCTGTGTACTTTGACAACACCCCATCATGTTCACCTCTGCCAAACCATTTACCATTCTGAATTTGAAAAACCAATATTTAGCACATACCCTATCAGTTACTTCAGGGCTGGCAATCACATGTGTCCACATTCCTGGTACCTACCAATGTTTGACAGAGAATGGGTGTTCCAGAAAGTTTTGAAGAAATGAACAAAGGCACCTCATTTCCTTTCCCTTTCTCTAATTATTATTGGGGAGCTAATACCACCCCAGGCCCTCTGGTCTAGATGCTGGGTTACAGAGGGAAACAGAAGAAAAGCACAATGCCTACAGAGCTCGTAAACTGCAAAAATCAGCCCAAAAATTAATCCACGTGGTCGAGCTTTATAAACCTTTGTGTCTGGTGACATAGTTTTAGACTTTAGCTTCACACCCTGAGTGCTGACGGATACAATGGCTGAGCAGTATTATAGAGAAGAGAATTGATTTTACTAATGCATGAAACAAGTGCAGCATTTTTAGGCTAAGCAATTAGTTTTTGGCAAGGAAATCTCTGTGTCGAAAGAGGAAGCTTTTTTCTTGGTGACAGAACAATTTTCTTCATTGGGGTAAAATATTCTTTTCACAAAAAAAATGTTTGGAGAATGTATGAAAGTAAAGAGAACAATAATATCCTCTTTATATGACTTGTGACCCACAACAGATGGCATGTGGAGGGAAAGGAAAATGAGTCAGAGGGTCCCAAGACTTTGATTCTAGTTCCACATATTGCCACCTGTTCTCCAAGTGAAGACGGTGATGGAGGAAAACCTCCCCATGCCTCAGTTTCCTATTTTGTGAAACGAGAAAACGGAAAAGGAAAGCTCATTGCTAATTGATGTTTTTCTGTTCTCCTTCTAAAGCCTGGATTTTCAAGTTTGACCTAGATGTGTTTGTGCCAGATTCTGAAAATGAAAAAATTTCTCAAAATCAACAGAACTATTTTGGTCAGATCACTATTGAGCAGAAAAAAAATTAAAAAATAAATAAATTACAAAAGCACAGTTCTTAAGTGCCTTGAGAATTTATCTAAGCTACCCTCTCCCATCAGTAAGTAGAGCTGCACATAAATCATTCCTCAATGACCTTTATCTCATCCTGTTTCTAAGTAATTCCAAGTGTATGTCACAACTCTGTGGCATTCCCACTCGCAGAAAATTTTTCTTGAATCCAAAGATAGTAACTCTAAGCTCTATAATTTTCTCTTCTTATGGTGAATAATACTAATTTTTGCCTTTTACCATTTAAACTTCATTTTGATTTTTTGACTCCCTTACAAGTTTTGCACTTGAATGTACAATAGTGTTTCCAAAGGGAAAAGAAAAGGCAGGGGGCCTGGTCTGGTAAATGTCTGTTTTACACTGTAAATCACACAGAATAAAGGGTTGTACTATCCTTTTCCTTAGATACTGCAACACAATTTCTTTCCCCCCAGGTTACTCAAACCTTTTGTTATGAAAGCTGACTCACAGGAGACCTTTCTTTTTTTTTTGATCTTGTTTCTCTTGTAGCCTTCACCAGCAGTAGCTAGCAAAGTGGTAAGTACATAGCAGCTGGTTAACACAACTGACTAGTTGTGTTAACCTAGCAACTGACAAGTTGCTAGGGCACATTAGTTCATGAATATCCAGTTAGCAACTCACACACACACACACAAAATCATAATCATTCCTCTCTAGCCTGTCTAATGACAGGACTGGTTCTGAGACAAAACAACAGCTCAGCTAGATGTACTCATATTGTACATACCTTATATACCCAACCAAAACCAAAAACCACTTACATAAAAATTTAATTTAGAATTTATTCAAAAGATTTTATACCTTTAAAATATTCACAGTATTATCAAAAACAAAGTAACCGCATATTCTTGGGCTACTATCAAAAGATGATTATTATCAATGTTATAGACTTCTTAACCTCTTGACTAAGGTTCAAGTCTTGTTTGTTTAGCTTAGTTGTAGTTTACATGGCACAGAAAAATGGGAAAAATTTCTGATTATCTTCTTATTAAGACTAGCCAACTGCTATAGAGCTGATCACTTGAATCTCAACATTTATTTTTCAAATCACAGATTGACTTATTTCAACCAAAGAGTGGAACATACGTTCTTTAATAAGTCTGATTATAAACAGTATTTCTGTTTGTTTTCTCCCAAAAAGAAATTACCTATAAATCTGATAAGCAGTTCCCACTCATTAAAAAAATAGTAAAATCCATTTAGGTGAGAATACTTAGGACATAAACATCTCGAGTAAAACCAAGGTATACAGATATAGACTCGCTTTTTGATCAGCATCTTCTGAGTACATGATTATGAGGCTTTTTCCTGGTCCCTACTCAGAACATAAACTATTATCACTAGGGCTAGTGCTCAGGAAATAGTTTTAAACTGCAAGTGATTCTTGTATTTAAATTTCCAAATCTTTGTTCTTGAATGAAAGGTTCAAGATGCTTTGACCCAGAGGGAGAGATGAAATTGAGAGGATTAGGTCAAAGGAGTGGACAAGAGTGTTTCCCAAGATGCACCAAAAACAAAGTATGATGCTAAGAAAAATGTACACTGTATATGCAACGCCTCGAGTAATGGCTGGTACACATTAGGACTCAAAAGATGTTTACTGGTTGAATGAATGAACATGTTCTTGTCACTGATAAGTTTGTCAAGAAATAGTCCCTCCAGGATAGGCCAATGTACTTTACACTTAATCCAGTCAGCATGTCTGAATCATTCTGTCTTGGACTTCCTAGTGATAGTTACCTGGGGCAAATTATGACAGTACAACAATCATATACAAGGGAATAATTAAAGCAAATGTTCTGGGTCTGTTTTAATTCAGATATATTTTATATAGTTAGGGTAACACGCTAAAGGTACTAACAGTTTATGAGTTACTCTCTTGGTTTCTTAAGTCTCTGGTCTCACAAGCAATCCTCAAAAATCATTCTCTGAAGTAAATGTATCATCACTTCCTCTTTCAAATGAGGAGACTGAGGCTCAGAGACGTTCTGAAATTTGTCCAGATCAAAACCAAAGTTTCTGGAGCCAGGATTAGTAGATCCCATTTGCTTCAAAGCCATTTCTGTACCATACTGCCAACTGATTGGTATGAATAAAAAGCAAGCCATGCATTTGTAAATCTACTATGTGAGAGTAAGCTTACTACCCTAAATTGTATATTATTATTTTTTTTTTTGCGGTACGCATGCGTCTCACTGTTGTGGCCTCTCCCGTTGTGGAGCACAGGCTCTGGACGCGCAGGCTCAGCAGCCATGGCCCACGGGCCCAGCCGCTCCGCGGCATGTGGGATCCTCACGGACGGGGGCACGAACCCGCGTCCCCTGCATCGGCAGGCGGACCCTCAACCACTGTGCCACCAGGGAAGCCCATAAGTTGTATATTATTTTATACTAAAGGAACATATACAAGTACTATGAATTTTTTAATATTAATATATTAATATTAATGTCAGAGAAGCTGCTCCAAAGCTTCTCTACCTTATCTTTCAATATAAGGCAAGAATTACTTAGAAATACAGACTGTCTATGGACTCACTATTATGTATGCTTGGTTTTGGGTAAAGAGCTAAAATCTTGACACAAAATGAGGATTCAGTGTTTGAAATGGGTCATTTATTTCTCACAAACTAGGTAAATACACCTTAAGGAAGACTCAAACTGCTGCTATTCATTATAGCTTTGCTTTGGGAAAGTTCCCTTTCTGCAGTTGGATTCTTTATTTTTCCTTCTGGAAATAAAGCTCGGGGTCTTTATGTCTGGGAGAAATGGATTTAAATTACAGAAATGTTCTGACTAGAAGCAGCCAGCTCTTACATTTCTCAGAAGGAAAAATGAGGCCTGTGCAAGCAAACTGTTCATAGACAAAGACTCAAAAATTGAGTATGGAAGAACAAAATGAGACCCTTTTTAGTGATGTTTGAGTAGTGTTTATGACTGAATAAGAGTTTACTCTCATATTCGTATGTATAAAACATGCCACACCTAAATAACTATATTTCTCTTGAGAAATGCTTAGTCTACCTTAGGAAAGGAATACTGATATAGGTCAAGAAAAAGGGGATACAGGTACATACTTTTTTTTTTTTTTTTGCGATACGCGGGCCTCTCACTGTTGTGGCCTCTTCTGTTGCGGAGCACAGGCTCCGGACGCGCAGGCTCAGCGGCCATGGCTCACGGGCCCAGCCGCTCCGCGGCATGTGGGATCTTCCTGGACCGGGGCACGAACCCATGTCCCCTGCATCGGCAGGTGGACTCTCAACCACTGCACCACCAGGGAAGCCCAGGTACATACTTTTTTTTTCATGCCTGAAACAACTGCTAGAAATTTAAATAAATTCATTGAATTCCCTTAAGATTAGGAATATATATCATCAACTATCTCTACTTTGTTACTAATAGTTAAATTGGCTGGAGAATATGAGCATAATTTGGGTATCAGACAATGAAAAATGACACAAATATTATCTGTTATCAATAGGAAAATTACTTTCTTTGTAAACTTGTGCTCAGAACGTTTTTTTAAATCTTTTAAAAAAAGTATTTATTTATTTGGTTGTTCTGGGTCTTAGTTGCTGCATGTGGGCTCCATAGTTGTGGCATGTGAACTGTTAGTTGCAGCATGCATGTGGGATCTAGTTCCCTGGCCAGGGATCGAACCTGGGCCCCCTGCATTAGGAGCATGGAGTCTTTGCCACTGTGCCACCAGGGAAATCCCTCAGAATTTTTTAAACAGAAATTTATTTAAGCCATGGGACTTCCCTGGTGGTCCAGTGGTTAAGAATCCATCTTGCAATGCAGGAGACGCCGGTTCGATCCCTGGTCAGGGAACTAAGATCCCACATGCCGCGGGGCAACTAAGCCCATGCGCCACGCCTAGAGAGCCTGCGTGCCGCAACTACAGAGCCCATGAGCTCTGGAGCCTGCACGTCACAACTAGAGAGAAGCCCACGTACTGCAACAAAAGATCCTGCAAGCCGCAACTAAGACCCGACACAGCTGATAAATAAATAGATATTAAAAAAAAATTTATTTATGCCAATTTACAACTATGAACTAAGCATGTATAGAACCACTTTTCTTGAAGGGCTTTAGCATAGCTGAAGAAAGGTAACACTTGAAGAAACCTTCCTTAAACATGAAGGGAGAACAAAAAGAAAACTCTGTCATTGCAGGGGACACACACACACACACACACACACACATACACACACACACACACACACACACGATCTCAGACCAGTTTATAAAGAAACAAAGAGTAAGTTTTCAATCCAGCAATTGCTTATCTAGACCCAAAAGCTGAGAACAGATTCCCAGGACATTTTTGCTCTCTTTGCCCTGCCTCCATATGACAACTATCATATTTTATCCTGTCACATGGGCAGATTCTCATATCTATCTTGTCCCTTTCTCTGCTACAGTCAAAAGAGCCCAAGACATGCAGTGGTTAAGAATCCACCTGCTAATGCAGGGGACACGGGTCCGAGCACTGGTCTGGGAAGACCCCACATGCCGCGGAACAGCTAAGCCTGTGCGCCACAACTACTGAGCCTGTGCTCTAGAGCCCGCGAGCCACAATTACTGAAGCCCGCACGCCTAGAGCCCGTGCTCCGCAACAAGAGAAGCCACCGCAATAAGAAGCCCGTGCACCGCAACAAAGAGTAGCCCCCACTCGCCACAACTAGAGAAAGCCTGTACAGCAACAAAGACCCAACGCAGCCAAAAAAAAAAAAAAAAAAAAAGAAGGGTCCAAGACAAAATTTCCGAACTCCCTTGGGACAGCCATTATATTCTCATGTGGAAGATGAGGTACAGACTTTTCCTATAGCAATTAGATGAACTGTTGTGGTTATCATCATAAATGCATAAATGAGTGCACTTCTGTGATCTACGTTAAAGTTAAAACCCATGTCTTTGTAGACTTTGTAGACTCTTTGCACACACTTATCTTACTCCTTTTCCCAGTACACACACACACACACATGCACGCACGTGTATGTGTGAACAAACACAGGATGAAGTGCGATTATAGAATGTGTCCATTTAGGCCTCAAGATAATGAAATACCTCAGGAATATCTTTGATGTCCATTTCTTCCTTCTATCCTCATTCCGTCATCTTACTGTGAGTCCTCATTACATTTTGCCTGAAAGGCTACAGTAGTGTCCTAATTAAAATTTTCCAATTTGAATCCAAATGCCATTGTTTTATGCTAACTCTTCAAAACTATAGTTTTGTTATGTCTATACACCTTCAGTGGGTCCCCAGAGTCTAGTCTAACACATTAAAGACAAATGCTTTGCCACCTTGGCACTCAAGGCTTCCACGATTCAAGCAACACTTTTTTTTTTTTTTTTTTTACTTGTTTTCTACTTCTCTATTCTGGGTCAAATGGATTACTCACTCTTATTGGCATGTCTTTTCCTTTTCCACTGTTCAGGTTTGCTTATGCTATTCCCTCTGGATAGACTGGTCCTTTACCTTGTGGAGGAAGAAAGTCACCTGCCATATCAGTAAACAAAGGATGTTGCGACCATCAGCCAACAGCTACTGCAGCTGCCCCCAGCTGTGCACCCTGAGGGGATTCAGGATGCAGAAAAAAAAGAACAGGATACTGGCCCCTTATAGATAAGGTGCACTTCAAAGGAATGATTTCAGAGAGCCCAGACTCTTGCATTTTTCCATACAAAGAAAAATACTAAATTCATTAAATTGAGATGTCTGTTGTTTTCTTTAATTAACAGTAAACTTTTGATTTTTTGACTACTTTATTTTGTTGTTTTGATTTGTTTTTCTTTTGTTTTTTGTTTTTGCAAAAACTCCTGTATATCCTGGCTCCTCCATTACCTCTTTGGAATAGTCCCTCAGAGCTATATGAGAGGCTGTCTTCCAGGCTTAAGTCCTCAGCATGTCCACCGAATAAAGCATAATTCTCAAACTTTAGGTTGTGCATTTTTTTCAGTGGACAATCTCTAACCAAATTCTTTCTCCTTAAACACTTAAATGAGGTTTTTTGTTTTTGTTTTTGTTTTTGCCTTCTTGAAGCCGCAGGCACTTTACCAGTCTTTTAGGGCTCCTCGCTTATCATGCCTTGAATTACTGTTGAGTGGATGCTTGTCTTACCCAGGCATCCAGATGGATAGCAAAAGCTTCATCTTTTTCACCTCTGCACTTCCTGATGGATGACAGGTAAATAGTTAACGTGATACATGAGTTGAGATGACATGCCATAGATACCTCACTCGGTATGCTTTCCACGCCACGGGCTTGAATTCCAAAGTTACAGGCAATAAGAATCAGTATCAAGGTATGGAAGGGATGTCTATGATGATTTGCCCCTTTAGATAATTTCTGTTCAGTAGAAATATAATTTGAGCCATATATGTAATTTAAAATTTTCTAGCAGCCGTAGAAAAGTCAAATGAAATAGATGAAATTAACTTTAATATATATATTAATCCAAATTGTCTAAAATATTATCATTTAAACATGTAATCAATATAAAAATATTCATGAGATGCTCGTGTGCACACTCTCTCTCTGTGTATACAGAGACACACACACATATGTATATATATACATATATATATGTGTGTGTGTGTATATATATATATATATATATATATATATATATATATATATATATATATGTTCTAAGTCTTTAAAGCCTGGTGTATATTTTACACTTTCAGCACATCTCAATTGGGACTAGCCATACTGTAAGTGCTCAGTAGCTACAGGTGTCTGGTGGCTACCATACTGGATAGTTGCAGAGGTAGATCACAGATGATCACAGCATTAATCAATTTCTCACTAAAAAAAAATTGCATTCTCCTTTTTTTCCTCTCCAGACTCTTCCTATATATTTCCTGACATATGCAAGTAAAGGACTACAGAGGAATTCTCAGAAAGTGGGTAAGTATGTACATAATACAGGTATTATGAAGCTTCCTTAAATAACCTTAAACCATTTGTAGGAAATATTAAAACTAAAACTATTAGTTTAGTTTTGAAAAGATGAAGCAAAGCACCAGGCTGGTAGTCCTTTAGTAAATGCAACATGCAAATTAGATCCACATAAGAAACAGATTCTTGATGGAGTACTGTATAACTTCACCAAAATATTTTAACAACCTGAGTTAGCCTTTTAAATATTATTCTTTTATAAACTGTGCAAAAGAGCATGATCATATTTTAATCCTCCCAAATTTATTTTCCTTAACAAACCACTCTTTAGAGAAAGAATTTAAGTGATAATGAAGGAGAGAACAGTCATGAAGAAAAAGTTTCATCTCTTGAATTTCACTGTTAACACTTTTTGTTTTATAATTGTTGATGTTTAGCTGTATCCACCTTAGTTGGAGAACTTCTTGAAGATAGAAAAATGAGTCTCATCAAATGGAGATTTGATTTCATTCTATAATGTACTTGGTTATAAAGACCCATTCTACTGTGTGTTATTCTTAGGCTCACTGGGGGTAAATCACACAATAAAGAAAATTAATTGGGGCTTCCCTGGTGGCGCAGTGGTTGGGAGTCCGCCTGCCGATGCAGGGGACCCAGGTTCGTGACCCGGTCCAGGAGGATCCCACATGCCGCAGAGCGGCTGGGCCCGTGAGCCATGGCCGCTGAGCCTGCGTGTCCGGAGCCTGTGCTCCGCAACGGGAGAGGCCACAACAGTGAGAGGCCCGCGGACCGCCAAAAAAAAAAAAAAAAAAAAAAAAAAGTAAAACTAAGTAATTGAAATGAATCCAATCATCCCCAAACACCTAGAATAACCTCTTTTTGTATTATACTTCTATTATAGATTTTTTTTTTTTTTTAATCCAGTAGCTTAAATGATGCTGCAGAAAGAGCGTAGCTTTGGAAAGAGGAACATACGTTCTGTCTGTGTTACTTTACTAGCTGAGCTATCTGGCGCAAGTTCCGTCTCTGAGCCTGTCTTTTCAACTGTGAAATGTGCACAACGATATCTATTTTGCAAGATAATTATTAGGATTAAGTGAGAAAACATATGGACATATATAACTGAAATTCATCAAGTGCTCATTAGCTATTTGTTCCCTTATTCCTTCAGTCTGTCCTCTTCCCTTTCCCCTAGACACTCCAGAGATGTTGACTTTGTTGAGTGTTGCCTATTATGGTTTAACAGAATCTCTTTAAGACTCAGGAGTATTCAGACTTGGGGACAAAATAACCAAGAGTAGACTTTCTGGTATGATGATAAACACATAAGTAAATTCTATGGGACTGGAGACTATGGGACAATGAAAATGGAGCTCTGTTGAACTTCATCAATTGCCCTAAGACATTTCCTATCACTTATTATTCATACTACATACTGTGGGAGATTAATTATATTTTGCATTCATTTTAGATGGTCTTATAGTTACTCTTTTCTACCAAACTATATTGTAAAATTGTTTAATGTAGTAACCTAGTTGTCTACCCCTCGAGTCCCTACAGTGCTCTGGGCACAAAGTAGCTTATAAGGTAGGCATTTAAAAACAGCTTTAGTTAATTGACTGACATCAACAGAAGAATTCCATTCAAACAAAGGATATTTATTGCATTTGGCAAACAAGGTCCACACCATTACAAGTTACTCTGAGATTCAGTAGAGTTATTAAAGCCATAATGAAAACAAATTAATTAATGGAAACTAATTAATTCTCCAAAATACCTGGAAAATGTTACTTCAGAGTGGGAAAAAAAAAGGAAATGAGAGTAATTTGACTACAAATGTCTGATTAAGTGCTAGAGTGAGGGACACATGTGCTCCATGGAATTTCAGTTCTTAATCCAAATATCACTTATATCCCATCAAGAAATTTGCAAAGCTTTAAACAGAATTCCCATCGCAAACAGACAGTGAGGAAAAGTTTCCGTAAATGTTATACAATATGCCACACTTTTAAATATTGTGAATTAATTCTATAAAACATGAAAGCTTCACTGCAAAACTGACTTTAGCTATGCTCCATTATAGTATTATATGCAAATCTTAAGGGCACCTGAGGAATAATTCAGCCTACTCACATTAAAACTATTTTCTGCCTCAATTAGCATTGTTCCAGTAATTGTTTCAAAATTAACTTGACAATTGCTCATGAAATTTTAGGCCACTGAAGACCAGGGTGAATGGCATACTCTGTGTAGTATATTCCACTTAAAGAAAAAACAGTTTTATTATCCCCTACCCTGTTTTCTCACTGTTGTGGCCTCTCCCGTTGCGGAGCACAGGCTCCGGACGCACAGGCCCAGCGGCCATGGGTCACGGGCCCAGCTGCTCCGCGGCATGTGGGATCTTCCCAGACCGGGGCACGAACCCGTGTCCCCTGCATCGGCAGGCGGACTCTCAACCACTGCGCCACCAGGGAAGCCCTATCCTATCCCCTACCCTGTTTTATCTTCTACTTGTAAGTTTATTTGGAATACAGATTTTAGCCCCTCTTTTGTGCCAGAAGATTATCACTGTCTGATCAACTTTGTATTCTCCATAACAATTAGCACAGTTGCTCAAGAGCACACACACACACACACACACACACACACATACATACATATATTTATGGAAAATTACTAGCAGCAGCCATCAGTGATTTTCACAATTACATAGTGAGCACCTAATAGTTGCCAAGGACTGTTCCGGGTGTTGCAGATATAGCATGAATACGACTGACTAAATCCTTACCTTCATGGTACTTATTTTCTCATTTTTACTGGGCAGGTGTGTAAGCAGCTCCTTGTGGGAAACCGCCCTCAGCAGAAAGTCCCTTTCTTTGTCACATTAGCAAAGCTATGTTGCAAGTAACTTTTAAACCAGACACCCCCATGCTCTACTCATCTCCAGCCCTAGCACACCTTTCAAATCTTTTGATCACACAATACCTTGCCTAACTTGTCCGTTCTTTCCATAGATCAAAGAAGTAGAAATGAAGAATAAGTAATTCGCAGATGACCAGATCTCTTCCCTAGCTTCCCCTTCAGTAATCTCCCAAACAAACTGACCAAACTGTGTGAACAAGATAATATCTGGAGGAAGATCACAAGGAGTCTGGGAGCCTGCACGCAGGTGGGGGATGGTGACGACTCGGACCCCCTATCTCAGTGATTAACTGAGATTACTCCTCTGTTTCCCTTTAACACTTTCATGGTCAAGCAGAATCTTTGGCGGTGGTTTTTGGGGGACGCTGAGTCCACCATCTCCTCAGATTGCCAGCATTCTGGTGAAAGGCACTTTTTTCTTCTACTATTGGTGAGTATGTAATTGATTTTGTAAGTGGTGAGTAGCAGGGCCTGATTCAATCGGTAACTGGTAATGCTGGTTGAAATTGACAATTAATAATTTTCTTAGTAAGTGCTATAAGGAAAGTGAGAGAGGATGATATGTCAAAGAGTAACTTTGTTAGGGCCAAGTGTACTTTATATAGGATGGTTAAGGAAGACCTTTTTTTTTTTTTTTTTTTTTTTTTTTGCGGTACGCAGGCCTGTCACTGTTGTGGCCTCTCCTGTTGCGGAGCACAGGCTCCGGACACGCAGGCTCAGTGGCCATGGCTCACGGGCCCAACTGCTCCACGGCATGTGGGATCTTCCCGGACCGGGGCACGAACCCGTGTCCCCTGCATCGGCAGGGGGACTCTCAACCACCGCGCCACCAGGGAAGCCCAAGGAAGACCTCTTTGAAGCCAAGATAATTAAACTCAGAAATGAACACTGAGAAGCAAACCATGAGAAGACCAAGAAAGACCATTCCAGGTGGTGAAAATATCTTCTGCAAAGGCCTTGAGGCAAGGAACAAAAACAAGAATAAGGAAGGGGAGGAGTAGAATAATGGAGCATTAAGTGGTGGGGAGGGACAGATAACACTGAAACTCATGGGGTCACTGCAGGGATTTCAGTCTGAATGCAATGACTAGAAGGGCTTTAAACAGGGGTTAAAGACTGTAGTACCTGATTAATGTTATTTAAAAAAGATTTCTCCAACTACGACGTGAAGACAGAATTGAGGGAGCACTAGTCAGCAGTGTAGGTACAGAAGATGGTAGTTTGGATAGAATGTCCAAGTGTAGACAGAGAAAAGTGAATGCATTGAGGATATACTTGGTAGACGGGGTTTCCTGTGTTGAGAGAAAAAAAGAGGAATCAAGGATGATTCTGTGGTTTTGGTCTGAACAATAGAGCAGATTATGCTTCCATTTAATGAGATGATGACAGACGAAGAGAGAGGTTAAAGAGGAGAATTCAAGATTGACGTGGTAAATACTCCTTTGAGGTATTACTAGTATTTCATAGGTAAAGAATCAAGGCTCGGAAAAGTTAAGAAATTTGACTACATTCATAAATTTGAGCTGGAATTTGAATGAACTCTGTCTGATTTTAAAGTCCGTGCCTTTTTTTACTATTCTATTCTTCTGGTCCTCTTTGCACTCATGTTTGAAAGAATGAAAACCTGAATTTACAAATGTTCAAATTACAAAATGCTCACAGCTGAGATATCATCGATGTACCCCCCTATATAGAAACATAATTTTATCTATAAAAATATTTTGCATATGACAATCGGATATACCACTATGTAAACTGAAAAGCAACTATATCTTCAACTGAACACAAATCTTGCCAGCTACATAACTACATTACAGCTTGAAATGGGGTCAAAATATACAAAAGATAAAAGGTGTGATCCTAATTAACTTTATGCAAATAATCTCAAAATTAAATGGGAAAGTGTTCAGATTTCTAATTTTATGAACTAAAAATGGTAAGATCCCAGGGAATTCCCAGCAAATTACCCATGGGGCCTTCTTTGTCTACGGCTCACTCATATTTACAAGCAGCTGGTCACCACTGCAGAGGTCACAGGTGAACTCTCTTGAGGGTCCTTATAGCAAGAAAGGGGTATGGAACGCATTTTCTCAAAGAAAAGGAGATTGTAGACTAGTGATCAGATTTTTCCAGCCAACCCAATTCATTTTTCAGTTGCATTCACGTAAGAACTTTTCTGAACACTTAATCACTACTTAAATCTCTAAATTTCAGAGTATTGCTTCTTGGGAAATATGTGTTCCAAATTCTAAACACAGTGATTCTGTGGGCGATTTCAAAGGTAAGACTAGCTTATTCTTCTGAAATATGTATGTATTTCTTAATCGGGGGAGTGTAAAATGAAACAGATACAGTATGAAATACTAAAGAAGTAAGACACTCTGCCCTTTGTGTTAAGCAGGTGATGATCTAATCCTTTCATTTTACTCGGTGATGCATCTCTTTAAATGCAAAAATTTTAAAAAGCCAAATACATGAATCCTTCTGTTTACAGTGAAGTAATTTAGAAAAAGCATAGTCTTAAAATATATAAAGAAACTATAACTGCCTATGCTTAAAGGGAAATACTGAGCCCTAAAATTAATCTTTTCTTTTTTCTTATGAAAGAAACAAATGTTGTTTAAATATATTAAAATAATGTAGGTAAGTGTTGGACAAAAGTTCAATTCTCTTCTATAAAAATGGCATTTTTGGCTTCCCTGGTGGCGCAGTGGTTGAGAGTCCGCCTGCCAATGCAGGGGATACGGGTTCGTGCCCCGGTCCGGGAAGATCCCACATGCCGCGGAGCGGCTGGGCCCGTGAGCCATGGTCGCTGAGCCTGCGCGTCCGGAGCCTGTGCTCCGCAAAGGGAGAGGCCACAACAGTGAGAGGCCTGCGTACCGCAAAAAAAAAAAAAAAAAAAAAAAAAAAAGGCATTTGGTATAAAAACTTAATGTTTGTAAAAATTTCAAAAAATAAAATTTGGATTTTAAATTCAGAAACATGCAAATTAAAAGGATAGGGTGATACCATTTCAAACTCATCATATTGTCAACAAACTCAAATAGTACCACGTGTTAGCAAGTTTCTACTCTTGAAGCAGTTAACAACAGGCAAGTTTCCTGGTATGGCTAATAGACTATAGCATTTTCATAATTTCATACTATTAATGAAATCTAATCAAAATGCTATGGTGACTTTCTCTCCCATTTGTGACTTTACATTCCAGATCTAGTAGCATTACAAATAAAAATCAATGAATATAATTAAGACATAACATTTTTTTAACAGATGTGTTATTTTTTGGTATTGTAGTAGTATGTTATTCTTTCTGAAATTTTATTCTTCTTACTGTAACAGTATCACAAAAATCAATGACGAAGTATTTATGTTAATGTTTATATAATCAGAAATAATAGTTTATACGTAGGCTGAAAAAGACATCATACTTTACCTTATCTATGTGCATTACATTAACTTTATGTGCATTCTGCAAAACTACCCCTAAGAGATCTAGTATGGAAAAAAATCATTTGAACTTATCCCAAACTCTTCTAGAAAAATAGCTAAATGGTAACACATAGGCAAAATTAATACAAATACAAAATTAATACAAAGTCTCAACACAAAACTGAGTTAAATATGCTAAATGACCTGCGGTTAGTCACAATTTAATTAAAGCATAATTTCAAAGAATCCAAATAAAAAGTAGAAATAAATATCACTATTGCTAACATCAGCTTGCATACAGAACAAATAGGAACAACACTAACATTGTCTTCTAGTAGACTCTATTGAAGATTTTAACATTAATAGTTCATACCAAGGCAGTCATTAAAAGACATTAAAGGATAGATAAATAGAACATTTATTGCTGACAGTATGATTTAATTAAGTGGTCTATATATTTGAAAGAATCAACCTTCTCTCTGTTGCTCTAATCCTGAAGTTCTTGGCTCTATGAGAAGCCAGAATTGATGTTACTCTTTCGTCACTGCCCAACAGGAGGCATTAACCCACTCTAGGCTGCTTCTCTGTACTTCTGCACTTACTACAAAAATTCAGTCATGTTTGAGAAAAGAAAAAAAAATTTTTTTTGTTGTTTTTTTATTTTTTTGTCTTTGCCCCGTCGTGCAGCATGCAGAATCTTAGTTCCCCAACCAGGAATCAAACCCATACCCTCTGCAGTGGAAGCGCAGAGTCCTAACCACTGGACTTCCAGGGAATTCCCTGAGAAAATTTGAAGCTGTAAAAAGATGAGAGTTGGAGAAAAGAATATCTTTGAAAACAGAAAATGGCAAAGACAAATGATTATCATGATCTCCAGAAAGAATTTTAAGTGAATTCCTAAGCGTAAAAACAGAGTTTCTGAAACCAATGACCACATTAAAAAATTCAGGTTACTAACCTGGTCAGTTGAAGGTAAGACTGCAGAGTAAAGAAGTAGAAAAAGCGATTACTGTAGCATTGACACCTACCAATAATCTAATTGAATTATGCTTGAATTTATCTATTAGGATCTATCATGAAATTTGATAGAAACATCTAGAGACGAGAATACGGATGAAGGATACTGTGTCACTGTTTTAACAACTTTCTATAGATTATAACTTATAAGCCTCTGGACTACTTTTATATCTTGAAGATGAAACTGATAGAAGACTCCTAAGATATATACCAAATCTGCCCATTTCAGTGTGGCCTGTCACAGAAAATATTTCCAAGTGATTTAGTATCTCCATTAACAAACCAAGGTAGAAAAATCTGGATGTCAATTGAATATACTGAAAGATATCCCAGGAAGCATGGAAATACACAGGAAAGGAACTAAGCAACAAACCAAAAATAAAACGTAGACTAGGCAAATGCGAACAACTTATGGAACCAGAAGAAACACAAGTAATCAAAACTAAAAGAAACAAACTCCATTATGTCAGGTTTTGGATATTTTTGTTTATAGGATGGTTTAATGTGCTAAATATCTTGTTTCATAAAACCTGACATAAACTCACAAAATCAGTTCATAAGTGGTAAGAGTGATAGAAATGGAAAAATTCAAAACTGCTTATCTATATCCTCCACCATGATGAAATTTCAATAATGTGCTTATTTCCTTTTACCTGTCAGCACTTCAATAGAGTATCACGCCTAACGGTTTCCATCACATATGTGCACGTGCACACACACACACACACACACACACACACACACAAAATACACATAATTGCAAGAAGACCAAACAAAATTAGTGCTATTTAAGAATGATAAAATAATGTAGGTGATTTAACTAGAAGCACTAGCAAGGTATTGCTTTTAAGGATAATGTCACATGGGAAAAGTTTTGCTTTGTTTTGTTTTTTAGTCACTTAGGTCTACAAATTGATGCATATAATGAAAGAAAGAGTACACTACTAACACATTTGGCATTTATTATTTTATGGGAAACAATCTTCAAAATATAGGAAACAATTTATATTATATTAAAAAATCTTCCAGGAAAGGATTTTTGATAAAGTGAATTTTACAGCAATGTAAAACCATATAGTCCAATAACATTTTAATGCCATCTCGGAAACTTTAAGAGATTATCTTAAATTTGGTTTTGGGAGCAAACTTTACAGGATTCAAGTATGATATTTCTATTTTTTTAAAAGGCATTGGATTTTAAAGTGAGCAATGTAAATGGAAAAGAAAGGTATTATAAAATTTGCTAATACCATAGGATTCCAAAAGTTTGTAAAACCATTCATTCTGATCATGAATCTGCTTAAAAATATAAATTTATCAGTTCCCCAGACACAAATGCCAATAAATATGAAAATAACTCCAACCTCAACAATCCCAATCACATTGGCCAAGTTTAAAAAATATTGATATAACTTAATTTTTTTTGATATAACTTAATTTTGAAAGAACATTTAGGAGTGGGATATTGCTCACATATCATTAGTGGGAAGATAAATTTGCTCAACCTTTCTGTCTGATTGCTAGAAATATGCACCAAAATATAAAGTACGTATAGCTTTTGCTCCAGAAATCCTATTAGGATTGACCCTTAAAAAATATCTCATCCGTATATAAAGGGATGTGGAAAAGGATGTTCTAGACAATTTATATCTACCTATAAAAGAGGATATAACACATATTCATCACAGGACCCTTCTATTTTTTGAATATAGTATTGTAGCATTATCTAGCCCTTAAAATTATGTACCTCTATCCTTTTTTTTTATACAGGAAGAGGCCCACGACACATTCTTGCACAAAAGGTAGTTTACATAACAACCTACATTAAGATCTCATTTACATAAAAATTTGTACCAATATATATGTACATGCACAGATATTCATAATGTCTTGAAGGCTGTTTACAGGGAGTTATGAATTTAGGATGAATTTATAAAGTATAGTGATTGAGAATTACAGTTCTGAAGTTCAAATTTCAGTGCCTAAGTTCAAATTTCAACTTCACTACTTAAAATAGTTTTGACTACGAGCAAGTTACTTAGCTTCTTGAGGCCACTATTTTCTTTTCAGTAATATGGAAATAGCAATACCTACACATCATGATGTAAAATTTTAGCTGAACACCAGGCACATAGCAACACCTAAATAAATATCTATTTTTTTATGTTTATATTCTTCTTTATTATATTATTTTCATAACGATGGAATCTACTATTTTAATATAATCTATCTTTAAATTGTTTCACTCACACACAATTTTAATAAAAAATTAGATTATTTGCATAATTGACCCTCTAAAATTTCAACATATCTGTTTAAACATTATTTTTTTGACTAGTGTTAGTATATTAGAACTGATATATTATTGGTCTGTGAAATTCCTCCACTTTCAAAGTTGTACAGCTCCTTAGGAGTTGAACAGTCCTGGGTTGAGAATTATGCGACCCTAGGTGGCCTCACATAGGAAAAGTGAAGTTACACCCATGTGAATGTGCTTGCTGATTATAATCCAATATAGTTTTGATATATTCACTTTACCAGAGTTTTCCTGATAGCCAAGGATAAATAGGACTAATTCCAATGAGTTATATACATCTCCAGAAAAAAAAGAATTCAAATCTTCCCATTGACCAAGTTAAAGTTAGACGACCCAGAACAAATATAAAATAGTTTTCTGTGGTAGTCTGGAAAGAATATCTCAGTCCAACTAGCGATCCCTATGGTAACAATATCATTTATTGTAACAAGCTATTGGGCAATTACAAACAATAACAAAACATTAGCGGAGCCACAGATCACACTACAGATTGTTGACTCTGCCCTTGTGTAGTGTTGATCTTATTTGGACCTTATGCTAGACTATTACTTGCTGAAGAGACCTAACCAAAAGGCTAACTGCAAAGTGAATGAGAGTAAATAAAAATGCAGAGAGAAGGCCAGGAGAAGTACAATACTTTAAATTGTGTTCCTCTTGTCACTTTGATAAAAAGCAAACATTTTTGTTGGTTCCACAGTCACTGGACACTCTGCAAAAGTTCTTATTTTTTTTTTAATATTTTAATAAACTTCTGGAATTCAGCTTACTTTCTCAGTATTGCATGTGTCACTGTACACAGTGCTCCTTTGAGGATCCACTGCTGTCACTCTTAGCCATGAATGTCGGGAAAGGCAAGGAGGCACCAGTTTTTTTTTTTTTTTTTTTTTTGGCTGCGTCATGTGGGATCTTAGTTCCCCGATCAGGGATGGCACTCCTGCCTCCTACACTGGAAGCATGTAGTGTTAACCACTGGATAGCCAGGGAAGTCCCCACCAGCTTTTAAACTAAAGCGTCAAGACAGAATACAACCTAGTCCTTGGCAGTGACTATAGCATCCGCAATGTTACCAAGAAATCAGAGAAAGAGTATGGCAGTTAGTTGTCCCTCCTGACCTTACCATTTACTCCCCTCATAAAGTCAATTCCCTGTAGCACTAATCTTTATTCTTTGGTTGCCCAAATGTAGACAAGAATAGGCAAGAGAGGCACCTTCGTTTTCAACCTAGATCCCCCCACTCCACCCCGCGCCCGCCCATGTGATCTCATGCATCCAAAATGAGCTTCAGATTTCTTCACTGAGAATGCTATAAAGTCTGTTTGGTATACTTTTAATATTTATTATTGGTTATGTACCAGGCACCATCCTAGAAGTTGAACACACAAAGAAACTGAGGCCCGGAGAGATTAATTAACTTGGGTAAGATGATAACTCATTAACAATAAAGCTGAGGGAAGAGGTGATGAGTCTAAAGCCATAAACCAAATGAGTCTGAAGGCCCTTACAGAGTCTATGAGAATGTTGAGTGTTGACACATACAGAGTCTATGAGAATGTTGAGTGTCACCATTGCTGCTGCTATTATTTAGAGATACTACATGGTTTGTTTCTGCTTATAATTCCCCTTCCACAACAGTGAATAATTTAAAAGCGTTGCTGGCAACATTTCAACTTTTAAAATGCCAACGGAAAAAGACCATAGCAATCCTGTGCCCTCCCACTGGGAATTCTGAAATTAGTTATAACATGTGACCCTAATTAAACTGGGTCATATTTACAAAGGAAGTACTTTTCTGTCTCCTTCAGTGATGGAAAAAGCTATCCTTTCACTAAAATGAAGATGTAAATCGTGCTGTAATTTCAAGACATCAGAGATGTAAGCCACACAAACAAATCAAAGACATGCCCATTCAGTAAGCATTTGGCATTGACTTCAGGAATGAATCAACGTGTTTTCTCTTCCG
>NW_006798376.1:1679493-1683508 GCF_000442215.2 Lipotes vexillifer
AATTAAGAAGCGTTTTTGAATTCCTGGGGTCAGAATTGACCAAAAGTAAAGTTGCCCTTCCTTTGAAAGCATTTAGAGACTTACATTTATAAGTGTATGAATACACACTCCACTGCCCAATATCCCTGCAAGCTGCCAAGTGCTTCTTGTCTATTGCTATTCAAGAGAAAGGAAATCTAAAATGCTAAAGAAGTGATTGACAACACAGCCTAATGCTAATCTAAAGCCAGTAGCTACTGTCAAGGCACTTACACAGAAACAATTTCTATCTGCTTTCAAACTGACATGGGTAGTCATTTTGATTCAGCGTTCACTGAGCTTAAATGGAAAGGCTGTTACCCAGTTCAACATGTAAAGTACTTCTGCCCACTGACAGAGTACCTAACGCTCCCTAGCCAAAAAGGATCTAGGTTTTGTGGGACCTAAAGCTCATACAATGTGTGGGACAGTCTTTCAGCAAAATTATAAGTCCGAAGTTAGATACTGGGTTTTGGGAGCGCCTATGCAAACCAGGAGCTCTGAGTTTGTTCTCTTAGCTTCATGGAAAATTGGCTTCTGTCTCCAATAGAAGATTCTCAATGAGTCTTCTCACAGCCACTGATGAAAAACGTGCACCTGATTTGTTTGCGAAAGAACTATTACAATTACTTTATGGGGGAATTATAATGAATCTAAGTAAACCAATTTGAGCCAATCAAGAGGACAATTTACATATTATTCAGAGTTCAATAATGTCAATCTCCTTTCAGTGATTAAATGCAATATGTATGAATTCTTATTTGTTCTATACTCAGCATTCTAAAACATGCATTAAGAATTCAGAGCAATATACATAAGTTTACAGTGTAGTTGAGGCTGTATTTTGCAAGGTAGGGGAAAAAAATGTAAAGGCTCTGTTTATCATTCTTTGCTGTTGTTTATTAATCTGGATGCAAGACAGGTGAAGGGATGTAGGGCTGACTCATTTAATCAAGATGTTAGAGCTCTTTCTAAATAGTATGACACTAGAGTAATAGCCCTAAATACCTCCTACAGATTCTAGGAGAATCAGAGTTCTTTAAATTAGGGGAATTAGATAATTATCTGCATTGTTAAAGTCTTAAGAATACCACTTTTGTCTAAAATTCTCAAGTCACGCAAAGATGTCTTAAGATGTGTATTGCAAAACAGTATTCTGTTTTCCCACCGTGCTTGGTACTTGTGTACACAGTTGAGTTTAGAATGTCCTCTTCCCCTTAATTTCAAAGAGAAAGAATGATAGAGCGAAACGAAGAAAGCAGCATGTTGCAATGGGAAACATACTGGGATAGGCGTTAGAATAATTAAAATCTAGTCCAGTGGTTCTCAAGCTACAGTGCACATAAGAGTCAGCTGAAGGGCTTCTTCCCCAGAGTTTCAGTAGGTCTAGAGTGTAGGATCCAAGAACAAGCATTTCTAATGTGTTTCTAGGTGATACTGATGCTGTAGAAACCACACTTTGAGAACCACTGATGCAGTCCACTGTGTGGCTCCATTTTCTCATCTGTAAATGGGGATGTTGCCCTGGATAACACTGAAGGTACCTTTCAGTAACACATTTTATAATTCCCTGATTCCAACATACTTCCTAGACCTATACCCAGGAATCCCATTCTTTTATGTTTATTAAGTTTCCCCAGTGCACTCTGTAAAATACGGAAAGCCACCTAGTTTTAAATTATGATTTCCTTTTGTTATTATACAAGAATGATCCTTAAAGCATGCTAATAGATTTCTGTTATTGATTGAAAGACTCAGTATAAATGCAAAATATCACAAAGTGCAGTATATGGCTGCAATTAATGGTTTCTGACAGATAGCTCAGATTTTAAGTCTGGAAGGACGGTCAGGAAACATTAAAAGGAACAGCCTTTACTCAGAAATTTTCAAAAGTAAAAATGGAAACCGTCAATATAGAAAATTGCTTTCTGAAAAAAAATTAATTTTGTGTGCTCGATTGTGACAATCCCAAATTGCTTTATACTGCTTTCTCTTTTGCTAGAAAAAAACCAAATATTCAACTTTGATGCTATTTTTCTCTCTTTCTCTCTCTCTCCCCTCCCTACTACCCCACGCCCACCACTCCCTTAAGTATATCTTCTGCTTTCAGTAAGCAGATATGAAGTTTTATGCCTGCAGTTTCCGTAAGGCTTTCAGTATATGCCAGGCTGATTTGCACCTCTCTCTGAAAGTTGAAAGCTCCATAGTAATATACATGTCATACTTCATCTGATTAAAGTACCAGATAAAGTACCAAATTCCAGATCTGCTGTACAGAAAATAAGAAACCCTCCCCCACTAAAATCATCTTTATTATCTTAACCATGCTTGCTTATAAAAAAACATTTTATATTCCCTAAGTGGTTGTAAATAGAAATCTCCCATCTCAATATGGTAAATCCTTTTTTGATTCCCAAAGTCCTTCTCCAAAGACCATGCTCTTAACCACTACACCATAAGACTTCATTGGTCATGTTTTCTGATATTATCTCATTTTTAACATGAGTCCCAAATTTCTACCTTCCTACATCCAAGACCTCATGAAAATATCCTTCTATTTCTCTTAAAGTAGACCGTCCCTTCTTCATATGAAACATTCCTCCTCTCTTTCTTCCAGGCTCATTCTTTGAGAGAACACTGAAATGACTTTATGTTTACATAGCACTTGGGAATTTTCACACCCCCTTCACCAAGGGCATCTCATTAGATTCTCAAAACAATCCAATGAGTACTCAGGACAAGTATAATTATTCTTATTTTATTGATGAGAAAATCATAATTTTGAGATAGTCACACACTTCAGAGATTATATATAGGATTTCTTTGTCTATGGATTGTGTTCTTTGCAATAAACTTCATATTGTCTAAATATTAGAATAAGGATAATGATGAGTTTTATAATAATTATAAATATCAGCTAATATTAACTGGGGATTGTCACATGTCAGGCACGTAAGTTCTAATCTTCATAATAAGCTTAATTATTTAGGAGACTAATCTCCATTTTACAGGTGGGCAAACCAAGGGCAGAGAATATAAATAACTTGCCTAAGAGTACATGCTCTTAGGTGGAGCCAGATTGAAACTCAGGAAAGTGTCAGCCCAGAACTTGTACTAGGAAATATTAGTGACATAATCTAAGTTATAAATATATATATATATATATATATATATATATATATACACACATAGATTATATCACAAGTAGAAATGTGTATGCAACTTTGCAAAGCTGAGGGATCCAAGTTGGGTGGGTTCAACTTCTATGAAGACTCTACCTAACCTCAAAACCAGATAGGGAGGGGCGGTGGAAAGATGGCGGAGGAGTAAGACGCGGAGATCACCTTCCTCCCCACAAATACACCAGAAATACATCTACATGTGGAACAACTCCTACAGAACACCTACTGAATGCTGGCAGAAGACCTCAGACCTCCCAAAAGGCAAGAAACTCCCCACGTACCTGGGTAGGGCAAAAAAAAAAATTAATTAAAAACAGAGACAATAGAATAGGGACGGCACCTGCACCAGTGGGAGGGAGCCGTGAAGGAGGAAAGGTCTCCACACACTAGGAAGCCCCTTCGCGGGCAGAGACTGCGGGAGGCGGAGCGGGGAGCTTCGGGGCCGCGGACGAGAGCGCAGCCACAGGGGCGCGGGGGGCAAAGCGAAGAGATTCCCGCACAGAGGATCGGCGCCGACCGGCACTCACCAGCCCGAGAGGCTTGTGTGCTCGCCCGCCGGGGTGGGCGGGACTGCGAGCTGAGGCTCTGGGCTTCGGTCGGAGCGCAGGAAGAGGACTGGGGTTGGCGGCGTGAACATAGCCCGAAGGGGTTAGTGCGCCACGGCTAGCCGGGAGGGAGTCCGGGGAAAAGGCTGCACCTGCTGAGGAGGCAAGAGACTTTTTCTTGCCTCTGTGTTTCCTGGTGCGCGAGGAGAGGGGTTTTAAGAGCGCTGCCTAAAGGAACTCCAGAAACGGGCGCGAGCCGCGGCTAAAAGC
>NW_006798376.1:1684641-1699430 GCF_000442215.2 Lipotes vexillifer
AGTAGACCCAAAAAGCGCGCGCGAGCCGCGGCTAAAAGCACGGACCCCCAGAGACGGCCGCGAGTCGCGGCTGAAAGCTCGGACCCCAGAAACAGGCGCGAGCCGCGGCTAAAAGCTCGGAAACCAGAGACGGGCGGGAGACGCTAAGGCTGAACACTCGTCAAGAAGAGACCTCCCAGCCCCACATAATATCAAACGGCGAAAATCTCCCAGAGATCTCCATCTCAACACCAGCACCCAGCTTCGCTCAACGACCAGCAAGCTACAGTGCTGGACAACCTATGCCAACCATATAGCAAAACAGGAACACAACCCCACCCACTAGCAGAGAGGCTGCCTAAAATCATAATAAGTCCACAGACACCCCAAAACACACCACCAGACGTGGACCTGCCCACTAGAGAGACAAGATCTAGCCTCATACACCACAACACAGCCACTAGTCCCCTCCACCAGGAAGCCTACACAACGCACTGAACCAACCTTAGCCACTGGAGACAGACATCAAAAACAACGGGAGCTACGAACTTGCAGCCTGCAAAAAGGTGAACCCAATCACAGTAAGATAAGCAAAATGAGAAGACAGAAAAACACACAGCAGATGAAGGAGCAGGATAAAAACCCACCAGACCTAACAAATGAAGAGGAAATAGGCAGTCTACCTGAAAAAGAGTTCAGAATAATGATAGTAAAGATGATCCAAAATCTTGGAAATAGAATGGACAAAATGCAAGAAGCAGTTAACAAGGACCTAGAAGAAATAAAGATGAAACAGACAATGATGAACAACACAATAAATGAAATGAAAAATACTCTAGATGGGATCAATAGCAGAATAAATGAGGCAGAAGAACGGATAAGTGACCTGGAAGATAAAATAGTGGAAATAACTACTGCAGAGCAGAATAAAGAAAAAAGAATGAAAAGAACTGAGGACAGTCTCAGAGACCTCTGGGACAACATTAAACGCACCAACATTCGAATTATAGGGGTTCCAGAAGAAGAAGAGAAAAAGAAAGGGACTGAGAAAATATTTGAAGAGATTATAGTTGAAAACTTCCCTAATATGGGAAAGGAAATCGTTAATCAAGTCCAGGAAGCACAGAGAGTCCCATACAGGATAAATTCAAGGAGAAATACGCCAAGACACATATTAATCAAACTGTCAAAAACTAAATACAAAGAAAGCATATTAAAAGCAGCAAGGGAAAAACAACAAATAACACACAAGGGAATCCCCATAAGGTTAACAGCTGATCTCTCAGCAGAAACTCTACAAGCCAGAAGGGAGTGGCAGGACATACTGAAAGTGATGAAGGAGAAAAACCTGCAACCAAGATTACTCTACCCAGCAAGGATCTCATTCAGATTTGATGGAGAAATTAAAACCTTTACAGACAAGCAAAAGCTGAGAGAGTTCAGCACCACCAAACCAGCTTTACAACAAATGCTAAAGGAACTTCTCTAGACAAAAACACAAGAGAAGGAAAAGTCCTATAATAACGAACCCAAAACAATTTAGAAAATGGGAATAGGAACATACATATCGATAATTACCTTAAATGTAAATGGACTAAATGCTCCCACCAAAAGACACAGATTGGCTGAATGGATACAAAAACAAGACCCATATATATGCTGTCTACAAGAGACCCACTTCAGACCTAGAGACACATACAGACTGAAAGTAAGGGGATGGAAAAAGATATTCCATGCAAATGGAAACCAAAAGAAAGCTGGAGTAGCAATTCTCATATCAGACAAAATAGACTTTAAAATAAGGACTATCAGAAGAGACAAAGAAGGACACTACATAATGATTAAGGGATCGATCCAAGAAGAAGATATAACAATTGTAAATATTTATGCACCCAACATAGGAGCACCTCAATACATAAGGCAAAAACTAGCAGCCATAAAAGGGGAAATCGACAGTAACACATTCATAGTAGGGGACTTCAACACCCCACTTTCACCAATGGACAGATCATCCAAAATGAAAATAAATAAGGAAACACAAGCTTTAAATGATACATTAAACAGGATGGACTTAATTGATATTTATAGGACACTCCATCCAAAAACAACAGAATACACATTTTTCTCAAGTGCTCATGGAACATTCTCCAGGATAGATCATATCTTGGGTCACAAATCAAGCCTTGGTAAATTTAAGAAAATTGAAATTATATCAAGTATCTTTTCCGACCACAACGCCATGAGATTAGATATCAATTATAGGAAAAGAGCAGTAAAAAATACAAACACATGGAGGCTAAACAATACACTACTTAGTAACGAAGTGATCACTGAAGAAATCAAAGAGGAAATTAAAAAATACCTAGAAACAAATGACAATGGAGATACAACGACCCAAAACCTATGGGATGCAGCAAAAGCAGTTCTAAGAGGGAAGTTTATAGCAATACAAGCCCACCTTAAGAAGCAGGAAACATCTCGAATAAACAACCTAACCTTGCACCTCAAGCAATTAGAGAAAGAAGAACAAAAAAACCCCAGAGTTAGCAGAAGGAAAGAAATCATAAAAATCAGATCAGAAATAAATGAAAAAGAAATGAAGGAAACAATAGCAAAGATCAATAAAACTAAAAGCTGGTTCTTTGAGAAGATTAACAAAATTGATAAACCATTAGCCAGACTCATCAAGAAAATAAGGGAGAAGACTCAAATCAATAGAATCAGAAATGAAAAAGGAGAAGTAACAACTGACACTGCAGAAATACAAAAAATCATGAGGGATTACTACAAGCAACTCTATGCCAATAAAATGGACAATCTGGAAGAAATGGACAAATTCTTAGAAATGCACAAACTGCCAAGACTGAATCAGGAAGAAATAGAAAATATGAACAGACCAATCACAAACACTGAAATTGAAACTGTGATTAAAAATCTTCCAACAAACAAAAGCCCAGGACCAGATGGCTTCACAGGCGAATTCTATCAAACATTTAGAGAAGAGCTAACACCTATTCTTCTCAAACTCTTCCAAAATATAGCAGAGGGAGGAACACTCCCAAACTCATTCTACGAGGCCACCATCACCTTGATACCAAAACCAGACAAGGATGTCACAAAGAAAGAAAACTACAGGCCAATATCACTGATGAACATAGATGCAAAAATCCTCAACAAAATACTAGCAAACAGAATCCAACAGCACATTAAAAGGATCATACACCATGATCAAGTGGGGTTTATTCCAGGAATGCAAGGATTCTTCAATATACGCAAATCTATCAATGTGATTAACCATATTAACAAATTGAAGGAGAAAAACCATATGATCATCTCAATAGATGCAGAGAAAGCTTTTGACAAAATTCAACACCCATTTATGATAAAAACCCTGCAGAAAGTAGGTGTAGAGGGAACTTTCCTCAATATAATAAAGGCCGTATATGACAAGCCCACAGCCAACATCATCCTCAATGGCGAAAAACTGAAAGCATTTCCACTAAGGTCAGGAACAAGACAAGGTTGCCCACTCTCACCACTCTTATTCAACATAGTTTTGGAAGTTTTAGCCACAGCAATCAGAGAAGAAAAGGAAATAAAAGGAATCCAAATCGGAAAAGAAGAAGTAAAGCTGTCACTGTTTGCAGATGACATGATACTATACATAGAGAATCCTAAAGATGCTACCAGAAAACTACTAGAGCTAATCAATGAATTTGGTAAAGTAGCAGGATACAAAATTAATGCACAGAAATCTCTGGCATTCCTATATACTAATGATGAAAAATCTGAAAGTGAAATCAAGAAAACACTCCCATTTACCATTGCAACAAAAAGAATAAAATATCTAGGAATAAACCTACCTAAGGAGACAAAAGACCTGTATGCAGAAAATTATAAGACACTGATGAAAGAAATTAAAGATGATACAAACAGATGGAGAGATATACCATGTTCTTGGATTGGAAGAATCAACATTGTGAAAATGACTCTACTTCCCAAAGCAATCTATAGATTCAATGCAATCCCTATCAAACTACCACTGGCATTTTTCACAGAACTAGAACAAAAAATTTCACAATTTGTATGGAAACACAAAAGACCCCGAATAGCCAAAGCAATCTTGAGAACAAAAAATGGAGCTGGAGGAATCAGGCTGCCTGACTTCAGACTATACTACAAAGCTACAGTAATCAAGACAGTATGGTACTGGCACAAAAACAGAAAGATAGATCAATGGAATAGGATAGAAAGCCCAGAGATAAACCCATGCACATATGGTCACCTTATCTTTGATAAAGGTGGCAGGAATATACAGTGGAGAAAGGACAGCCTCTTCAATAAGTGGTGCTGGGAAAATTGGATAGGTACATGTAAAAGTATGAGATTAGATCACTCCCTAACACCATACACAAAAATAAGCTCAAAATGGATTAAAGACCTAAATGTAAGGCCAGAAACTATCAAACTCTTAGAGGAAAACATAGGCAGAACACTCTATGACATAAATCACAGCAAGATCCTTCTTGACCCATCTCCTAGAGTAATGGAGATAAAAACAAAAATAAACAAATGGGACCTAATGAAACTTCAAAGCTTTTGCACAGCAAAGGAAACCATAAACAAGACCAAAAGACAGCCCTCAGAATGGGAGAAAATATTTGCAAATGAATCAACTGACAAAGGATTAATCTCTAAAATTTACAGGCAGCTCATGCAGCTCAATAACAAAAAAATAAACAACCCAATCCAAAAATGGGCAGAAGACCTAAATAGACATTTCTCCAAAGAAGATATACAGACTGCCAACAAACACATGAAAGAATGCTCAACATCATTAATCATTAGAGAAATGCAAATCAAAACTACAATGAGATATCATCTCACACCAGTCAGAATGGCCATCATCAAAAAATCTAGAAACAATAAATGCTGGAGAGGGTGTGGAGAAAAGGGAACACTCTTGCACTGCTGGTGGGAATGTGAATTGGTTCAGCCACTATGGAGAACAGTATGGAGGTTCCTTAAAAAACTACAAATAGAACTACCATATGACCCAGCAATCCCACTACTAGGTATATACCCTGAGGAAACCAGAATTCAGAAAGAGTCATGTACCAAAATGTTCATTGCAGCTCTATTTACAATAGCCCGGAGATGGAAACAACCTAAGTGCCCGTCGTCGGATGAATGGATAAAGAAGATGTGGCACATATATACAATGGAATATTACTCAGCCATAAAAAGAAACGAAATTGAGCTATTTGTAATGAGGTGGATAGATCTAGAGTCTGTCATACGGAGTGAAGTAAGTCAGAAAGAGAAGGACAAATACCGTATGCTAACACATATATATGGAATTTAAGAAAAAAAAATGTTATGAAGAACCTAGGGGTAAAACAGGAATAAAGACAGAGACCTACTGGAGAACAGACTTGAGGATATGGGGAGGGGGAAGGGTGAGGTGTGTTAGGGCGACATGGACATATATATACTAACAAACGTAAGGTAGATAGCCAGTGGGAAGCAGCCGCATGGCACAGGGAAACCGGCTCGGTTCTTTGTGGCTGTCTGGAGGGGTGGGATAGGGAGGGTGGGAGGGAGGGAGACAAAGAGGGAAGAGATATGGGAACATATATATATATGTATAACTGACTCACTCTGTTATAAAGCAGAAACTAACACACCATTGTAAAGCAATTATACCCCAATAAAGATGTTAAAAAAAAAAACAAAAAAAACCAGATAGGGACTGTAGAATAGCTAGTGTAAAAGATGACAAAGTAGAATGATTTTAAAAAGAAGTGATCTCATTTCTTTTGTCTGACTCCATTTGTACATCCCATACATCAATTTTGAAAGGATGATAATATCACAGTCTATTTTCAGGATAATCAAGGATTTTTTTTCCATAAAGCCTTATAAAATAGAAACTTAAGAGAAAATTCAACAAATCAAAGTAACAATGGTTTAAGTATGTAATTTGGTGCCCACAACAAGAAAATACACACATACACATATACGTATGTATATACACATACCGTTATACCCCCTGTACACCACATACTCTTATAGCATATGTATTCCAGTCTGGGCCATTATATCAGGATTAGAGTCTTAGTTATCACGTCATCTTATCAGATTCAAATTCATCTATTAAAGGGAACATCAAAATGCTCTAGAAAAATCAGAGCTTCAGATAAGCAGCGGCCAAATAGAGAAGGTACATACGCCATACTAGCTAGTAGCACTAGATTACTATGTGCTATACAGAGCTGTCAGCATTTGTATGTGCTGTTTTATTTAATACAACAGCCCCATCAGTCCCTCTGTTTTTGTTTTTAATAATAGCTAAAGAAACAGATGCAGAGAAATTACATGGTTTGCCCAAGGCTATGTGACTGTAATTTTGGTTAATTTCTGAAGCTCAAAATGCTTTGTTATGAAACTTGAACCCTCCATTTACTAGCTGAGTTACTGGCAATTGGTGATACTTTTTGATCTAGGTTTTCTCATCTTAAATAACAGCACCTCCCTCATGCATTGTGATTCAAATTAAATGTGTTTAAAGTATATTAAGTATACGTAAAGCACTCAACCCAGTGTCCAGTGAACAGATAGTATTTTAAAAAGGGCAGATATTACTACTGTAGTGTTATGGTTCATTATCTAGCCTGGCATAGAAGGCAAAATAGCTTTGTCATTCATGCATTCAACAAATACTCTCAAGTGGTCCATCATTTCTCTATATTTTGCTGCCTTAGAAAGGTAAGACAGAGTATCTCAAACACACCCATTTGTAAGAAGCCGTCCTTGAGAAGCAAGTTTTCTTAATTTTGCCCGCGAAAATACCACTTCACTTTGGCTTTCAGCCCCAACCGTCTTCCAGTTTTAGCCAACAGCAAGTGGTTGTGCTTTCCAAATATTTGGTTAACTCCTGACACAAAACACGTACGGGTTTGAACAAGAAGCAAGTTCAATATAAAATTAACACTCTTCTAAGTATATAGGAATTAGGCACAGCACTGGCACTTGTTAAACACTGGAAAGTCTTGCGATATTGTAAATGGTTTCTGAATTACACGATTTTATCTCCTTGCCTGCAGATCTTTACCTGGCATAGTCTAGCCAGCCCAGCCCACACCCACCATCACCACCTTCCTATCCTGCAGCCATGACTTCCTGACCACACCTTGCTAATTTAACCCTTGACAACAATACTGGCACCATGTCCGACTCCAAACCATCCCTGATTATTACAAGGTGACCCAGAGTTTCGTGATTACCAGATATACTAGCTTCCTGCAATCTTCATTTTCCTTGCAGCCTATGGAGCGTAGGAGAGGACAGCCAGGAAGCAAGGATGCTAAGAATGCTGACAGTGCTCTGGACATTGTTTTATATTGGGGGAAGGAAGGAACTAAAGTGAAAATCATTTGCTGGACATTTTTTTTTTTTTTTTTTGGTACGCGGGCCTCTCACCGTTGTGGCCTCTCCCGTTGAGGAGCACAGGCTCCGGACAGGCAGGCTCAGCGGCCATTGCTCACGGGCCCAGCCGCTCTGCGGCATGTGGGATCTTCCCGGACCGGGGCACGAACCCGTGTCCCCTGCATCGGCAGGTGGACTCTCAACCACTGCGCCACCAGGGAAGCCCTTGCTGGACATTTTGAAGTGAACTTTTGCCATTCAATACTTGTTTTAAAGTTACTGAAATATAAAGACTCTCTATTTCCTAACAGAAAAGTCAACAATTGTGCAAGCTAAGTTTACAGTTGAAGGAATATGAGGAAATAGGATTAAAATGGTTTCTGTTGTGTTCTACATGCAACTAGGAGACAGTGAGTCAGGGGATCCTCTTCCATCAAATTAAGGAAGGCATTTTTGTACACATACACACATTTGAATCAGAAAAAGCTGCAAATAAACTGTGATCTGTGTTCCACTAATTAGAATAATATCCTGATTACCCACAAGAGGGTGAAGATTGTTTATCAAAAGGGAGACGTGAAAATACTTAAGTCTACTTTCCAACTTTAGTGAAGTTTTTTTTTTTTTCCCTCTTGGGGGGGGACACAAAACACAGCTCTCTTTCTCAAGTGAGTCACACATTCTCTTTCCAGATTAGCAGCGCTTGTCATTTTTCCATGAAGGGGGAAGAAGATTCTGCAACAATGATGCTACCAAGCTGAAAGTCAAGACGCTAGCCTAAAAGCCGTTTCTCCATCAAACGTAGGGTCTAGTATTTGCCAGTCCTGAAAAAGCTTCAAATGAAAGGCTTTATGATACCAGCATGGTACTTTTTAAAAAGAATCAGTTAATGGCATTTTGCACCACATCTGGCTGAATCTTGTAATGCAAAACCTAGTTCCTCCTTCAGGAGATGTACCTCGCCAAGTAAAATCCCCCTGGGTAATGTGGTCTCCCCTAAATGCTCTGATTACAGAATTTAACCTGATGATGTAAGTGCTTCCTGGAAATCATCCCTTGCTTACTCAGAAAAGTGCCCAGGAGGCAGATGGGCATAGACAGGAAAAGCAGGTTTGTCCACCTCACACAGGGGTCCCAGGTGGCCTGCTTTTGCTTTCGGTGCTGCAAGTGTGAGCCTAAAAAAGTGGCTCAACTCTGCAACCCAAACCATCAGCCTGATGAACGTCTTCATTTGTAAAGTAAGGAGGGAGAGGCATATATGTTCAAAAAATGGACAAACTGGCAAATTTTACTCCATAGAGACAAATTTAAAAATTAAGTTGGAGTGAATCTGATTTATAAGACCCTTTCTTCAAGTTGCCTATAGTATTCACTAATTTTTTTTCCCCCAATGGGATGTTCTTTCCCAAATTGAGATATCAACTCATATCAAGAGAAGGACAGTGGGTAGTCACAGAGCAATGCCCAATTCCTAACTCCAAGCCTTTGTTCAAAGAATTGTTCTCTGAATGCCATCTCCCCTCACACATTTGTCTCCAAATCCTACTCATTCTTGCAATGTTGATACGGATCATCTAATCATACCTCTCATCACGCTCCCCTTTTTCCACTCTGCAACAGCTGATCTGTCCTCGCTGTTTTCTCCATTCCCTCAAGCTTTTCTTCATCAGAGCTTTTGATCTGTGTGTTCCCTCTGCTGGCAGTGTTTTTCCACCCACAGCTAGCTCTTTATAATTCAGTTATCTGTGCACATGACAACTCTTCAAAATCTCTTGACTATCTTACCTGCTCACTGACCCCGTTGCTCTGTTGCCACTAAGAAAAATTATTTAAAAAAATCTACAGTCACTGTATATATCATCTACCAGAATGTGATTTCCATGATGTCAGTGGATTGTGTGAATTTTGCCTACAGCTTGGTTGCCAACGACGAGAGTGGTGCCTGGAACACACACACATACACTCAAAATGCTTGCCCAATGAATCCATGATCGATCAAATGAAAAGAGGAAGGACTTACTTTGTCTAGAGCTTAGGAGATCTTAGCTGCAGTTGGGCCCAATAATTTGTGGCTTTACAGATCTGTGTAATTCTGAGAAATAAGAAGCTGAATCCTATGGTCTCTGTGTTCTGTTCTACCTTTGACATTCCATGAGTTAAGCCTCATCTCTGGAGAGAGACATTTCTAGGAATTGTCAGTCTGCCATAATCTGTCCCTCCTTAGGACTCAAAGTTATATTTTCTACCTTTGGCACTTAAGTACTATTTCTAGTTTATAGTGATAATTAATTACTGTTTAATCTCTTTCAGAATAGGTCTTATCTTCCAAGGTGCTGTTTCAGGAAGAAGTCTGACGGCTTTTTTTTTTTTTTTATATATTCCCCAAGTGCCAGCTATATAACAAGTTGAGTACCCAGTTTGAAAGATCACCGAGAACATTGCCAACCTCACATGAACTTCACCTTGTCAGATAAGTGATGACAATATCTCCCAATTTGCTAAATGGTTTATTTACTAAAAGTTGAGATGATGTCCCAATCCACTATTCTGACTTTATAGCTGATAAATTTTGCATCAAACAAAAGCAAATGTCTTAGCGTTTAACCAGAAGTTCTATGAGGTCTAGCCCCTTCTAGTCTGAACAAGGGCTATTTCATAAAAATTTATAGGAATTCGTGTTTCCATTTTCAAGCGTAATTTTAGTACCTGCTAGATAAATGGCTTCAATTAGTTTGCACATTGGATATACTCCAGTCCAAGTTCATATCCACTTAAATGTTTAAATTGCCGGTTAATTGCACTCACCTGAACCCAACAGGATAATTCACTTTCAGGCTTCTAAATCCAAGGCCAGTCATTACGGAGACTGAAATGAGCAGGGTGGCACTTTCAGAACTGACTGTACTGTTTGGTGTGTGCTCTGCTTGGTCCTGTGATATTCACATAGAACACTGCCACTAGTTCTCCTGCATAGCAATCTGAGAAGCAGGGGCCAGGGTGTGCTCTGTCTTCACACCTGATTGGAAAGGGGGTCTCCACTCCCCAGAGCTCCTTCACCAGCATGAGAGAACAGTAAAAAAACAAGGAGCTTATTTACACAGCAGGGCAAGGCTCAAGACAAAGACCTTTGGAGAATGAAACCTTAGGTTTTAGATTCATAAGAAAAAGGATGTATCCTAATTGAAAAGGGCAGTATTAGGTTACTCGTTGAAAGAATCTGGCATCTATTTTACTTGTTTGGTATTTCAATTATCAGTGATTATTTTGCAGGGGAGATTTGGCCTTCAAGTACTATTTACTCGCTGAGCTTTTATCAGTGAGCTGGCAATAGAGCAAGTGACCTTTCGTATGCAGCGTTTTCAGGGATTTTCTCTTCCTCTTCTGGGTGAAACTATTCAACACAGCAAAAATAAAGGAGGGAAGAGGAATCGGTGAATGCTTTTCTCCACAAAACATGAAGAAATTTAAAAAAAGAGTGCAACTTCACAACCAATTACACTCCTAGCAAAAGCGATTCACAACTAATTATGAGAGAAAGTTACAACCTTCTAAAGTATTACTGTGAACAGCTAAGGAGAATATAGGCTTGAAATGATATGGAACCCTACATACTAAGCACACTGTTTTCAGTATGTGAACCATTTTTTTTAACATTCATGTCAAATTCAAGCATTTTACCTGTGGGAAAAGAATGAATAAAATAATTGAATTAGACTATAATGTATGAAAAAACACTTCAAATATCTTGCAGCCTAATATTATTGCTTTAATCAGACATGTTTTATGTTCCTTCTATGTTTAAGGTCACGTGTCATGTCTCAATCCTCCAAACATGTACCATTCTCAGGGTCTTTGAACCTGTTGTTTCATGACCTTTGCAACAATTGTCTCAGGGCCTTTGCACATGCTTACTACCATCTGGATGCTCTCTTCTGCTGTATCTGCAAGACCCCCTCCCTCTCCTCCTTGAAACCTCTGTCCACTGTCCCTCTTCAGTAAGGGCTCCCTGACTTCATCTTAACCCCTGCCCCCAAGCTCTAGTCCCTTTTATTTCTCTCCATAGCATTTACCATAATCTAACATAGAATGGAATCTCCTTATTTATATTGTCTGTTGTCTCACTTTCCCAACTAGTACAGAAGTGAGACAATTTTTTTTTTTGTCTAGTTTTCATTACTGTATCCTTAGTAGATAAAACTATTCCTGGGGGTGACCCTCATTTATATTACCTTTGCAGAAGCCAACCCAGTGATTGATATTAGTATTCATTTGGGTTCTTTTAAGAATCATCTACATTCTTCAAATATTATTTGGGAGAAAATAAAGATCTTTATAAAATTATGACTTCTTCTGTCACCAAAAATATTAATACTGTATGTGTGCTTTTCCAACTCTAGGGATGGGGTAATATCAGAAGACAAAGAAACTTGTTATTGGTCACGTTATTTCTGCCATATATCAAAACTTAACTTAATGATAACATGTTTCTTTAGGCAGATGAAATCTCAAGCTATATATCTGGTAATAAAGAGAAAAAAATTCTGAAACCAAAAGCAACTAGACACATGATAAATGCATTTAGAATTAACCCTGGCTTATTCTTTGGTTTAAAAATGTACTTTTTACTTAATAAACTGTGCAGGAACAAAAACACTCTCTGAACATTTTATTCAAAGTATGAACACATACTTTAAAAATCGCCTTGATAAACCTGGGTTGTTCTCTGTACTTGAAAATAGTCAAAAGCACCCTGTTGGAGACCCCAAATTCAAGGGACTCCTGCTAGGACAATTAGAGAAATTACAGTAATACAAAGAGGGATAATACATAATGCCTTCAGATGTATTTATCTTGTCACTCCCTAATCAAAAAAGAAATTTGGGACCAGGAGTCTAGCTGAGCCCAAAACATCCTAATCCCCTATCTCATACAGCAAAGATATACACACACAACACACACACACACACACACACACACACACATGCATGCATTACTAAACCAGGAGGAAATTTTCCACTTTTCCTTACTTAGAAGTCTTGGCTAGTGGCAATTCATAGCTATGCTAGTGTAATAATAAGGTTAATTTTCAGATGTCTTAAATGGACCATTCAGTTCGATATAACTTTTCTTTCTCAGCCTCATTATAAATAACCATCAAAAACATCTTTTTGTAAAAGATGGAAAGTCTGTCTGTGACATAAACTTCACTACTATTTCTCAAACTTTATAGTAGCCTTTGCTATTAAACCGGATCTATACCACTTCCCTGATAAAAACCTGCTGGTGACACTATTTAAAAAAACCTAAGTTTTAAAAACGGCAATTTTGACCAATCTTCTTTATTTACATGATGCAAAAAAATGACAAACCACTTCATTCTACTAATCAGGATTAGGATTTAAATACTAAATCTCCTGTTATAAACTTGAGATGGTTTATAACATAATTGCTTTGTCTTGCTGAGTTATAATTTCCACACCTTTAAGAGAGAGATAATGCCATCAACTTTCCAGGGCTGTTGGTAGGATCAAAGATAATTTGTGTCAAGCACCTTGCAAAACGTCTGACACACAGTAGGTCCTCTTTGTCACTACTGAGACAATTAACCTTGCAACAAAATGCTTAATTTTTTTCAAAAGTCAAATAGGAAATTGTCTGTTCAAGGTTTTCTAAACACACATTTCTTCGAGAATTTGGAAGTGATCAAGGCTAAATAAATATGGTATTGAAATGAACTACAATACAAGAGCATCTACAAAGTTGTTTTTATCTGTTATATGCTACTATTTAGTTGCCTGTATTTAATCACAAAATCATTTCTAATGAATTGATATGGGATGATATTCTTGCTGCCAAAGTTTTCTAATTGGTCTTTATTTTAAAACTGACAGACGAACATTTAACTGGTTATATATAAATTATTTTCTTATCACTCTAACATGTTTTTAAAACTTCAGAGCTAGATTTTAGTTAAATAATGTGTCAATATTGATTTATTAGTTATGACAAATATACATAGGAACATAAGATGTTAACAATGGGGGAGGCTGGGTGTGGAGTATATGGGAACTCTGTAATTTCTCTGCAACTTTTCTGTAAACCTAAAACTCCCCTAAAATAAAAAGTTTATTTTAAAAAAATCAGAACTGTGACCCTATTAAGTTCCAGGGGGCAAAGTCCATTTAAGTGTCAGTGAGAATTTAGAATAGACTTATAAAAGGAGTATCTTATTCCTATTAAGTCAAAATTTTGCCTTTTCTTATAAATTCTAGGAATTAGCTTGTACAGAGGCTATGGATTTCTAGGTCATCAACTTTGCCTTTATAAATCCTAGAAATCCTATCATCTTAACTGAAAACTTAATCAGTGCTCTGCACTTTTGGACAGATCTCACTCAAAGGGAAGGGAAAGAACATACACTATCCACCAAGGTAGACTGAGTTTGTTTCATCATTGAAAACGTTCACCAAAGCCAGATACTGAACATAATTTAGAATGCTGGAGGAGACAAAAAGGCTGCAGAAATAGATTATATAAAGACCAAAATTAATCATTCTTCTGTTGTGACAAAGTCAAAGTGTGTTTCTAGTCAAGAATCTATTGGTAATCTACATTTGGTAGATTACATACAAATGTGTCATCAAGGGGAAAACACTTTTGGTTATTTATCAATATGATGGAATTATATGGAAGAACCATTCTGCTTTATTTAATGTCTATCATGGTGAAGCAATGGAATATACAATAAAGGATTAAAATATATGACCCTTCTCCAGACTACACGAATTGTTGAGACAATCATATATAGCTTGTAACATTAGTTTGTTTACAATTATCTTGCCTAGGTTAAAAAAGAAATAACCACAGATTTTAGAAGGATCACAGGATCAATTAAATATTCCTTCATGAAGACCTTTTTAGTCTTCCCCTATTTAATACAAATTTCATGAATTAAAAAACAATTATTTGTTCCATAACTACCTTTTTTATGTTTATGATGCGAAGGAAGACAATTCACAAGGCAAGCTGTGAAGATGGTTTTGTTTGGTCTCTGGCTCTCAAATTCCCCATCATGACAGTCATTAGGTAAAGAGACTATTGCAATCTGGAACTGTTTTCCCTCAGTCTCTAATGCACTAATAATGCCTTTTGACTTATGCAGGCAATAAGGAGATAATCGCCTCTAATGCAATCTGTTGTACGTATTATTTACAGCCTCCAGTGCATTAGCAAGGAATATGAGGATCCAGGGAAAAATCAACAGAGCTCTCTTACCTTTCTGTCCTGTCAGTATCATTGTTGCATGTTACAGCATTTTCCCTGATGAAGTAATACATGCTGTGCTTTCAGATTCTCAGTGAATACCTTCATTCCACTCTTTC
>NW_006798376.1:1699440-1717029 GCF_000442215.2 Lipotes vexillifer
ACTCTTTCCACATGTCCACTTCACTGATCTGTCCAAAATGTGATGCTCAAGACAAGACAGAGGTTCTTATCTGCCTCCTTGTCCAGAGGTCAGTTTAAAAACTATCACTCCGTTACAGTGACATTCTTAACCAATTCTTTTTCATCTCACCTAATGTTTCTTCAAATAGCACAAGTACTTGTTTTTCTTAAACCAAACACAATTTTATCATTAAACCATTTGTATTAAATATTAATTTTTTTAATAAATATAATTCAACTGAGCTAACATTTGCTCTTTTTCCACTGGGGGTTTAATGTTAGGCTGACTCAATTTACTGCTGATATCACCTCATGAATATTCACTGGCACAGAATAAAAAACACAACTCTGCCTGGTACGGATACTTCCACTGCAATCACCCTAGGAATAGTGTAGATATACTGTAATTTATGGAAATATGAATCAGAAAATGAAATTTTTTTAAATACTAAGTATGATCCTTATCTAACAACAAAGCTTTTCTATTTGAATAGAACATTGTGACTTAATTTAAAATTTTCTTGTTTCTTGATCATGATTAGCTCTTTATTTTAACCACCAATTAGCTCAGACACAGTAAATTTTGGTAAAAGACTGCTTTAAATATTTATATGATTATGACATAAAATTCCTTTCATTTCATTTATTCTCTCAACTTGAAAACATCCCATACAACTGGAGATGACTAAAGCAAAGCCACACTTAACTTTAATATTGGTGAATAAGCATGCACTGTGAATAGAGAAACTCAAAAGTTTGGTCTCTTGGTAATTTTTATTCAAAAGTTAGGTATATTAAGAAACAAGAGTTCTTCCAAACATGCCTACATCAAAATATATTATTTTCAGTACAAGTGTACAGAAGATAAAGGAAAAATACTTTTGAAACAAAATAGAAACCTTTGTAAGAAACTGAACACTGCAGACTGAATCCAATTTTTCTACTGATTTTTGTTTTAAAATTGGAAGTAAGTTCCAGAGGCAACGTTTCTAAAACACCTTGGTGTCTAAACATTACCCAGGTCCTTGTTAAAGGTCCATCTAATCAACATCACTCACAGAAGTTCTGATCCAGGAGTTGAGATAGATGCAAGTATGTGAGGACCACACTCTGAGAAGCATAGTCTTAAGGGGTCATTGATACAGTTTTCACATGTCTAAATGAAAAATACAATTTACTGCCTTATGGTACATTACTTTATTTAATCCTTACAAGTGAGGTGGTGCGGTTCATTCATCATGATCCTTTGGCTACATGAGGTCTCTGAGGTTCAAAGAATGTGTGTAACTTGTCCACAATCATACAGCTGGTTGAGGGGCATAACTGGAATTCCAGGAGCGTATGACAGCAAAGCCCATACTCATAACCACTTCATACACACTTTTCTACTACTCCAGAATGGATGAAGGCCTCAGCCTCTCTTTACGTCATTCAAGATTCATGGAGACAAGAGGCAGCACCATATCAAAAGGAGTGCTATCATGGGACCTCTGTTTTTGTGGGCATTCTGATGCCCAGAACGTTAATAAGATCAAGGTCCACTTCATAAGGATCCTTATTCCTGACCAGTCTTTCCCATGACCCTTCGTGAAGTTAAACCCAGCTGTTTACCCCAGCAGCATTTCTTAATCTGTAATATCTGAGATAGAGTTTCTTGTCCTAATGCAGCAGCTATAATGGTTAAAGACAAGAGAGAGGAGAAAGGAACAGGGAATGAAGAGGAAGTTGGGGGGAAAGAGAATGTCAACATAGATGTTTACAGGCATTTATATGTGTGTGGGAGACGGCAGGAGAGAATGTGGGATATCTGATTATGGAGAAAGAACAATTCCTCAAAGTGGTAAATTAGAGCTATGGAAAGAGAATACATTAAAGGTTCCATAAAGGTCAATATAACTGAACATATATGGTAATTTTTATGCTTCCCAGCAATTTTTGCATATAAAAAAGGTATCACACCATGCAAAAAGTTACTTTAAAATTTTATTAAAAATTTTGGAAATATTTATGAAAACTATCTTTCAAATTATTTATGGAACTATATACTATACAGTATGAATAATAAGTATACTTTAATGTATCCTTCAGTTTTTATCTTACTAGGAAGCAACGTACTTCTCATACCCTGAGATGACAATCTGTTTACTACTAATGAGCCAAACTTATTCATGTATGATGGAAAGGAATTATTCACATTTGGTATTATTACAATAGGAATAACTTCTTTACTACAAGAGTGGAGAGAGCCTGAAATGTATACAAGTCTATAGTGGGTTTTTTTGTTTTTTTTTGTTTTTGGCGGTACGCGGGCCTCTCACCGTTGTGGCCTCTCGCGTTGCGGAGCACAGGCTCTGGACGCGCAGGCTCAGCGGCCATGGCTCACGGGCCCAGCCGCTCCGCGGAATGTGGGATCCTCCCGGACCGGGGCACGAACCCGCGTCCCCTGCGTCGGCAGGCGGACTCTCGACCACTGCGCCACCAGGGAAGCCCTATAATTTTTAATATCCTTCTTCCTTCCCTCTCTCCTTCCCTCCCCCCTCTCGCTTTTCCTCCCTTCTTTTTCCCTCCCCACCTCCTTCTCTTTCCCCTCCCCCTCTCCACCTCCCTGTCACCCACCCACCTTCCTCCTTCCCCTTCTTCATTCCTTCCTTCCTGGTAGAGGGAAGGGGGTTTGGCTGAGGTGAGAGAAAGCAGTCAGTTGCATCGGAAGATATAAGATATATATTCTAGGATTGTTTAGAATCTGGTCATTTCAGAACTAGGGAATACCAGAGAACAGTAGTCCTGTCCTTTCATTATACAGATGATGAAATAGAGGACAGAGAAGTGAAATTAACACCCCCTCTCAACCTCCCAGCCCAGTCATCAAATCAAGAAGTAGAACCTAGTTATTCTGGCTTTTAATTCACTGAACTTTTCCAGTGTACTTGATTTTGCCCTGAACAGCTACCCTGCCAAGAGGAAAAGGGTACACACTTAGTGTTCTATTGATGCTTCTTTCAAAATTAGGGTTCTATTATTTCAGGTCAAATATTAAAACCTGATTAAATACAGAAATTTCAGGGAATACGTACTGGGAGATGGTAGTTTTTGTGGCCTTCCCAGATAAGGAACTTGACTTTCTGCTTTATAACACAATTAAAGCTGTTTTTCTTTCTTCTTCAATAAAGACAGTCTCTAGCTGTCTTCTTTTCAACTTCGGTTTCCCAAGTGAATTAAACATCCCCAAACAATAAAACTGCACTCTACCAAATAATGAAAAATAGATAATATCAAAAATGTTTTAAAAATAGGAATGTGTTCTGTTTCAGAATGTTATTTTTCGGGCAACTTATCAATTTGATTAGTGAGCTTTGACTGGAAAATTTTACTGTTCTTATGCTAAGGGAGCAGTCTTTCCCATTTAGCACTTAGAACTACAGAGCTATAATTTTTAATATCCTTCTTCCTTCCCTCTCTCCTTCCCTCCCCCCTCTCGCTTTTCCTCCCTTCTTTTTCCCTCCCCACCTCCTTCTCTTTCCCCTCCCCCTCTCCACCTCCCTGTCACCCACCCACCTTCCTCCTTCCCCTTCTTCATTCCTTCCTTCCTGGTAGAGGGAAGGGGGTTTGGCTGAGGTGAGAGAAAGCAGTCAGTTGCATCGGAAGATATAAGATATATATTCTAGGATTGTTTAGAATCTGGTCATTTCAGAACTAGGGAATACCAGAGAACAGTAGTCCTGTCCTTTCATTATACAGATGATGAAATAGAGGACAGAGAAGTGAAATTAACACCCCCTCTCAACCTCCCAGCCCAGTCATCAAATCAAGAAGTAGAACCTAGTTATTCTGGCTTTTAATTCACTGAACTTTTCCAGTGTACTTGATTTTGCCCTGAACAGCTACCCTGCCAAGAGGAAAAGGGTACACACTTAGTGTTCTATTGATGCTTCTTTCAAAATTAGGGTTCTATTATTTCAGGTCAAATATTAAAACCTGATTAAATACAGAAATTTCAGGGAATACGTACTGGGAGATGGTAGTTTTTGTGGCCTTCCCAGATAAGGAACTTGACTTTCTGCTTTATAACACAATTAAAGCTGTTTTTCTTTCTTCTTCAATAAAGACAGTCTCTAGCTGTCTTCTTTTCAACTTCGGTTTCCCAAGTGAATTAAACATCCCCAAACAATAAAACTGCACTCTACCAAATAATGAAAAATAGATAATATCAAAAATGTTTTAAAAATAGGAATGTGTTCTGTTTCAGAATGTTATTTTTCGGGCAACTTATCAATTTGATTAGTGAGCTTTGACTGGAAAATTTTACTGTTCTTATGCTAAGGGAGCAGTCTTTCCCATTTAGCACTTAGAACTACAGAGCTATAAAGCATACAAAGAAAACTATGACAACCCCCTTGTGTTTCTACAGCAGCAACATACTTCTAGGGAACTCAGAAAAAAGTGAAAAAGAAAAGATATATATCAATTGCAGTTTATTCTCCCCTTACTACTTTTACATAATCACAAGTCTTCACAAATATTTTTGTTGCAGAAATAGTAAGAATATGTTTAACAGTGATACTATCACTTTATCTTTGTATCTTTTTTTTTTTTTTTTTTTTTTTTTTTTCCTTTTAAGTACTTTTACAGTTCTCTTAACAGTTGTAACAACCCATATGAAGCAAAAATCTCTCTTGCTTTAAAAAAACAGCTGAGCCTTTGGGGTACTTAAGGAGGGTACTAAAGGTCAAACAGCGAGTTAATGCCAGAGCCTTGTTTAAATACAGAGCCCCTTCCATTCATGGACTCAGCAGAGGTGTGTTCACTGAGAATATACTATCTTCAATCTCAAGACAGAGCTGGACACCTGGAATGTAGTGATGAATATAATATTCTTTTTTATTTTTTCTTTAAAACACATAGTCTAATGGAGGGAGAAACACAAGTAAACCAATGATTACAGAACTCTATGAAAAATGCACCAGATGCTATTGGGTCACAAAGCAGAGATCAAGGTGGTGTCTATTGGAAGGCTTACTAGAAGAGATGATTCATGAGCTGATCTTGAAAGATTACTGAACGACTAAATGATGGGGGTTGAATCAGGCAGAGAGAGCAGAGAAAGAGATTTGGGAAAAAGCAAAGTAATGCACACAGGTGTCAAAGCAAGAAGGAACATACCTTCGGGGAACATTAAGTCCTTCTTTAAGGCTGGAGCTGAGACTGTTAGCTGGGGCAGAAGATGAGTCTACAGATATCAGTAGGGAACACATTATGAAGGACTTTGTTGTCCTTTAAGGAGTTTGCAATTTTCCCTAAAAAACATAGGGAACCAAAAAAGGAATTTAAGAAGGAGTAACATGGTTAGATTTACATTTTCCAAAGATCACTTTGACTAATTTTTGAAGAGCAAATGGGGTGAGGCAGGATTTGAAGCAAGGAATCCATTTGTAGGAGGCTAATACAGTCAATGATACTGATTAGACTCTCTCTCTCTTTAGGGTACAGTTTATTATTTAAGACATTCAACTCTTTAACCAATTCTTTCCCAATACAGCTTCTTAATTTTAATGGCTGGTACATGGAGGCATGGAAACGACCTAGATTATTTTTTCATTGTCAAGTAAAGCAAATAACTGACCCTAGAAGTTTTTGCTGTGCTGCTTTCTGTCACAGCACAAGACTGAATATGAGGTTTTATCTACTGAGTTACAGCTTTTAGCACCCATTATTTCTTCTCTTTCCTGTAACTCTTAAATAATTAAGTGAAATCCCAAGAGAGAACAAATAAGAGTTCAGTATAAAGATTTTAAATGCCAAAATGATTCAGAAAAAATGACCAACCTTAAGCAAAATCCAGATGGCACTAAATAAACTGGTATTCCATTAGTTAAATGTGCCATCAAAGAAAAAAGTGAGGGGAAATTTAAAAATAAATGAATATTTAATCAAGTTAATCTTTACTGTCCTCATTATGTTATATTCATAATTTGCTGGTTTCGGCTATGCAATCCTCTTTAGTAGATTTAGACTAACAAAACTTGAAATAATCTTAGGTAGAGCTAAATTGTATTTTGCAGTGTCTGTAGTCTGCTGGCAGGAGTCACACTGATAATACTTAGATTTCTACTAGTAGAAATAGTGCATAAGAAACTTCACAGTGTGGGCTTCGCTGGTGGCACAGTGGTTGAGAGTCTGCCTGCTGATGCAGAGGACACGGGTTCGTGCCCCAGTCCAGGAAGATCCCACATGCCACGGAGCGGCTGGGCCCGTGAGCCGTGGCCGCTGAGCCTGCGCGTCCGGAGCCTGTGCTCCGCAACGGGAGAGGCCACAACAGTGAGAGGCCCGCGTACCACAAAAAAAAAAAAAAAGAAACTTCACAGTGAATAATAGATGAGATTTCCACATTGCCAAAGTTTTTCTTAGCAGAGAAAGGAGATTTGATTTCAGAAGTGCTCAGATCATAGGAAACATTTCATACTAGTTTCTAATTAAGTGAAAATTAATTGGCATTTTATATATTTTCTTGTGATCTAAGAAAGTATGGTCACAATAAATGGGGAATGGTTGATTTGATTAGGTAAAGCAACTTACAGGCAATTTTCTTAAATAAGAAACTTATTTATTCTTGTGAATGAAATACTTGCAACTGTAGTGGTCTAGATTGAATGACATTAAGAATTATGATCTACGTCTTATACATGAGAAGAAGCATAGAGCTGGAAGAGCCCCCCATTGTTAAAGGTTTTGGATATTTTTATTACTTATTGTGTACAAAATTAAAAAAAAATTATAGAGATGAGTCACTTCTTTTTTGAAATTTAAGAGAATAATTGCTGGACTGAAGGGAGGCCATTCAGAATGATTTAAAGATTCCTTGTAGTGTTTATATAATAGATTCTTAGCATAATCATCATCTGAGATAAAACTGGCAGTATTTTCTTCTTTTTAAAGAATCACTAGGTTTGTAGGGTATATATTTACCAAAATATAAAATAAACTATTTCTGAAGTCAGTCTAAGATAGGAAAAATGAAGTCTGGCCAAATACAAAGAATGATTAGCTTATTCACAAACTTATTATTTTTCTCTTGTTAATAAAGAGAAAATCGGTATGCAAGTCATTGTCAAGGGAAGAATAAATTATACAATGACAAAATTAAAGGCTGAAGCCAAGGCACAATCTTGAAAAGTGAACTAAGGCTTTTTGTTTGTTTGTTTGCCGTACGCGGGCCTCTCACTGCTGTGGCCTCTCCCGTTGCGGAGCACAGGCTCCGGACGCGCAGGCTCAGTGGCCATGGCTCACGGGCCCAGCCGCTCCGCGGCACGTGGGATCTTCCCGGACCGGGGCACGAACCCGTGTCCCCTGCATCGGCAGGCAGACTCTCAACCACTTCGCCACCAGGGAAGCCCTAAGGCTTTTACTATAGTTAGTCCCCACAGAGGAAAAAGAAAAGCACTTAAAATAGCACATTAGAATCTTTCATTTTTAAATATGAAAAATAATTATCCATGATATAGTTGAAAGAGTCTCACTCATTACTTTTTCAGTGATAGAGGAAGTTCTAAATAAAGATATCAATAGTTCACATGTATCAACAGCACCCTCTCCCAGTCTCTAAAATAGCTCTAACTTTGTTTTTTTTGTTTTTGTTTTTTTAATCTTTTTAACATCTTTATTGGAGTATAATTGCTTTACAATGGTGTGTTAGTTTCTGCTTCATAACAGAGTGAATCAACTATACATATACATATATCCTCATAACCCCTCCCTCATGTGTCTCCCTCCCACCCTCCCTATCCCACCCCTCTAGGTGGTCACAAAGCACGGAGAGGATCTCCCTTTGCTATGTGGCTGCTTCCCACTAATAGCTCTAACTTTGAATCCTCAATCATAAAGCATATGGTGAATATTTATCTGTTACAGAAAATGGAAAAATTCCTCCCTGTCCAATAACTGAGCCATTCAAACATGTAATGGTCTATTCAACTGGATTAACAGCTTCATCCTCTTTCTTACAAATTGTTTATGAATAAATTCTTAAAATTATATGTTATCCTTATACATCAATAGCTACATTACATTGCTAGCTCAGGATAATCATTAATGATCATCAAACAAATGTAGTAGAAAGCAAAAGTCAACTTTAGAGTTCCAATAATAATGTGAAACATAATTTTAATAACTAACATTGCTAAAATAAATGTAAATTCCTTGAGAAGGGGTCTTTGTACATCAATCACAGTACGGTCCACATATTTGCAGTCCATATAAATAATGGAGCATGATACGTAGAGTTGTCAATGTAAAAATGTATATTATTTCCAAGTCAAGTACTATAATGTAGGTGTCTGCCTTTGTGATTAATTATTAATAGTGAGGGCAAAAGAGATGCTCACTGGGAAATGCCAAGTTTTTTAAATGGAGGGGAAATAGTAGGGATTTGTTGGTGTCTAAGGGGCACCTATTAAAAGGCACGATAAATCATGATACTATTTTTCATATGTCTGAAACTGGACATTTCTTCATTAATAAAGGTTTTAAGAGCCCTCCTAGAGACTCATTAGTTGACCCCAGCATATACTTCCCAACAGAAAATACGTATTTATGTTCACATTTTCAATGTTAGATTCTTTAGCATGATGAATTTAGAGTTCATGTTTGAAATCATAGTTTGCCCATGGATTCTTGATATATGACATATCTCTATCAGCACTTAGAAAGATTTCCGTGCTTTGGAAGAGAATGGTCCATGTCTGTGGATGCTCAGATATTTTTCACATTGAGAATCTTACTTGGCTGCATTTGAGAGAGTCCATCTTTTCCAATTGGTCCCTCTACTGCCTTCATATTGAATTTAATTTTTGCTTGTCCAGGAGAGAAACTCTAATTTAGACTTTAAGTGATTGTTTCTGAGATTCTACCTAAGATCCTAGAAAGTGAATTTTGTTTAAGTCATGAACCTATCTCTTAAGTAAGACCATTACAAACATACCCTAGAAATTTGATGAAAATCCACCTAATCATTCAAAATTAATGTTATTTATAATTAAAATATAAGCAATCTTGAATAACGGCGACCTTGAAAACTAACTGGGATTCTGCATCCACAAGAGGTTTATGTCTAGGCATTTGGGCAAATAAGAAAGAGGAATAAGAACAATGAGCGCCATGGTCATCCCAGACAGTAAATACATAACTCAGAATGATCTCTTTTGGGTATTTGTATTCATTATTAAAAAAGTTTAATAGAGCTTTCACATGAAAACAAATTTAAATGAAAGAAAATAGCAAAAGAAAAGACAAAGCATAGCATTACCTCAAACCTTGATTTGAAACTGATTTCTTTAATAATATGACTATTTTCCCTATACAGGAAAATTTCTTTCTGACTACAAGTCGGACATGACAGGAATGTTGAGACAGTCAGAGATTAAGGAAACTTCATACTTTCACATGCCTAAATTTGATAAGATAACTGAATTTGATACATTTTGTGCTCCCATATTTCCTTGAGAGATTTGTGTTCATTCGATAACACATAGGGAATGAAGGGAATGCTACTGAAGATGACACAATTCCATTGTGGTCAGTAAATAGTCTTGGTTGCAAACAATTCAGGTAAAGTCTAGCAACTCAATACTGTGACTCTGAAATACATGAGTGATGAGTCTGGATAAAACAATAACTGCAAAAAAAGACCCAAACCTCCCTTGCAAGTACATTTTCCCCATAGTTTATGAAATCTTCTCTTAGATAGTGTTGGACAGGACGCTATTTGCTTATCAGAAGGCTAAAAGCTTGGCACCTGCTCTGAAGAGGTCAATAAGGCCGCCTGACATAGACTGGCACAATCTTAGCTTCATTACCTTAAACTTAAGATACTGTGACACTTCATCATTCAAACAGGAAAAGCTTACAAGTTAATGGCATTCGTTCAGGCAAACAACGTCAGCTTAATTAGGTCACAAGAAAATATTAGAAGGAGAAATGCAGTGTCTTTAAGAAGACAGTCTGATTTTTAAAATAGCTGTCTAGTGTAAGGACATTGCAACATAGCATTTTTTGTTCATGAAGTGCAAGAAGCCTTTAAAACCAGAAAACAGAAATTAAATAATAAACCCATAGCAAGTCGTAGCTAAGTGAACATTGTAAACCAGGAGATACCATAGTAAATATATCAAGTTTAGTTTGGGCAGGGGTGGTAGGGGAGACGAAAATGATGCTCTACTAAAAAGAAACTTGGTGTCTCAAGGCCTGAGGGATGCAAAGAGCCACATATATCGTTATCATTCTTGGCTGAAGCCAATCAACAAGAGGGATCAATAGTACATCTCAACATATTCTTGGGATGAAACTGTACTTGCTTCTTGCGATAGAATTCTATAAGAAAGTCTTCTAACAGGTGAGATTCAAGTAAGAAGCAAATACTTTGGGAAGGTGTTATTTGGGGCTTTCACACACAAATACCTGAGATTTATTCAAGATTCAGCTAAGCCAAGAAACTCCTGTAGTACTAGGTGAATCAAAGGACTGAGCCTCTAGAGGTCTGTCTAAAACTGAACTGAGTTTCAAAAAGGTGTTAAAATCAATCTAAGGCCAGTATACCCAAAGGGAAACCAGAGTAGACACCTCAAATACCTCAATAAATATAAAGCGGAATGCCAAAATGCCTTTGAGATAGTTTATTGAGTAGTAACACAGTATAAAGGAATCAGCTGATCATCTTAGACAAACATTAGGTATCTGAAGCTTAAAAATACTAAGAAAGCACTAAGTCATAAGAGAGGATGAAAGATAATAGTAAGAACGGTCATAACTGATTCATTAATGATTTCTTATTAGTCAGGATTTAAGACTTTTATCTTAATGTAGGTCTTGAGAGCATCCAACTTTCCTAGTTTGTGACATGCCAAAACCCTACTTAGTGTAGTCAACTGAGTCACGGCTTAGGGCTTAGATTCTGTTCTTAGTTTCCCATGGACTTCTTAATGAACCTTGAGTAACCCCCCCCCCCCCCCCCCAATCTTTATTTTCTCTTCTATAAATTTGAGCTTAAGAACATCATCTCAATTTACCTCTTAGGGCTGTTAAAAGGAACAAATTAAAAATGTGATAGAGATTTGCAAAGTTTTGTACAAATCCACTATAACTAATACAGGAGATGATTTTTAATGTAGACCTATGCACGATAAGGACTCAGAGATAAGTAAATTCAACTTATAGTTTTTAAGTGATGGGCTCTGAGTTCACAGTTAAGATGTAGAGTCACCGTGTTCTGTTTTCTGGAGACAGAAGCTCTTTGTGCTGCTCTGAGTCAGAAAGGCCAGAAATATGCTGGTTATCATCAGGAGTACAATAGGGAAAACACTCTCCCTAACCTTGAAGAGACCTGTGGGGCATCAGCTACCATCAGGGCACAGGGAACACTCTGTCTTATTCTGGCCATGCTTCTTGCAGAGGAGCAGGATGGAACTGAAGACAATTTAGGCAAAGCAGGTAACTGGGGAAGGCAGAATAGTTTCTTTGTAAGGATAAACATTAAGAAATCAACCTCTTATAGTCTGGGAAATTAAAAGAAGAAAAGTGAATTAAGCCTTAATAATCAAGAAGTGCATGAATATGGGAAAAAATAATTCTTACACCAGCTATGAGGTGATAGCACTTGGTCTCGTTAGGAAGAACTAGAAGGGAGTCAACAAAAGGATACTGAATAATTGCACACAGAAAAATTTTTTAAAATTATTAAGCTTATTAATTTAAGAGGCCACATAAGGTGCATTAATAGGCTTAGGGGAACAATGGAAATAAATAGACATATGATAAAATTTTAACTGACTGGTAAGAGAAGCTGGGGCATATCTCAACCTTTTCAAATTGATGGAAAAAGACTTATTCAACTCATCAAATATCTCTGAGAACTACACTAAGAAACTGGTTTTTGAAAGGATCAATGACAAGACAAAGCCAGTCATAAGATCATCTAGAAAAGAATTAAGACTCTCAGTGGCCTAGAAACATCAAAGGTAATTCTTCTAGCTGACGATACTCTAAGCTCCATAAAGGCAGCCTCTAATTACTGACTACTACAGCCATAGGTCTTGGCAAATATTAGGTTGAATCATATGAATTTGCTGATGTTCAACCATATTGAACTATAAAATTTTCAATTTTGTATGGTTCGACCTAAGACTAAAAGCTTGAGCTCCTACTATGTAAAATATATTGAATAAGTAAATGAATTAACCTAGTTTTTTTTTTTTTTTTTTGTGGTACGCAGGCCTCTCACTGTTGTGGCCTCTCCCGTTGCGGAGCACAGGCTCCGGACGCGCAGGCTCAGCGGCCACGGCTCACGGGCCCAACCACTCCGCGGCATGTGGGATCTTCCCAGACCGGGGCACGAACCCGTGTCCCCTGCATCAGCAGGCGGACTCTCAACCACTGCGCCACCAGGGAAGCCCTAACCTAGTTGTTTTGATTGATGCCTTTTATTGATATAAGATACTAAAAATTATGATAGGGAAATACCCTTGTAGATATGAACAGTGTCATGCCCTACTTTGATCTAGTTAAGACACTTTCAAGTTTAAAGCCTTCCAAACTTATATAAATAAATCATTAATTCCACCCCTATGTATATATCCTGGGATGAATATAAAACTGGTTTCAGATGATCAACATTGTTCTCAGGGTGCCCTGCTGGTAAGATAAGATCTATGCCTCTCAAATAAGCCATGACATTAGCTACAATGAGTTGCACCCATATGAGGCTGGACTAGGAAATGATGAGTGTGGCTTAACTAGGCTAAATAGATGTTCATGGGAAAGGCAGGATTTGAATTTGTCTTGACCTGTGAGTAGAATTTGTGGGCAGAGTATAAGGAAAAGGCATTTTTAGATGTAAGATTGATGAAAGAACTGGCATGTGTTGGGGAACACCCTGAGATTTCTTGCAAGAGCCCAGAGTCTAGGTTTAGAATATTATTTATTCTAAAATTTATTCTTCATGCATGGAAAACATCAGAGGTTTATGAGAAGAGAGCACACAGAAAACCACGGGAGGTTTTAAAGTAGGACACAAACTGAGTTTAAAGGAGCTTAGTTTAAATTACTGAAAGACTACACTTTCCAAAATAAACCATTTGTTGCATACATAAGGTGGTCTCAGTTTAAACGACAACCAATTACATTTTTATACCTGTATTTTAAGCAAACTTAGAGCATGCACAATATATCTAGAAGGATTATGTTCAAAAGAGGGTAAACTATAGTAATAATTAAAATGAATTATTTTAGTTGTTTAATATAATTTGAGCTGAAAAAGAAGACTTCAATAGCTGTTAGCCCATTTTCTTTTTTTTGGACTGCTTTCCCTGAAGACTGCTTGGTCACTCAGAAAACAAATGAAAGAAACACTATTTTGTATGCTCATATGCACAGCATACACACATATAGAAATGTTTATAACCTACTCCTATCTTTTAATGGAATTTATGCCACTGTTGTCAATTATTGTGTCTTGCAGAGACAGCATATGCATAAATATATTTTAAAATAAACTCATGAATAATTTGGCTAGATTGCTTCACAAATAGCACTTGTAAAATATACTGGTGAAGGCCTGAAGGAAAAGAATATCTGTAAGAAACAGACTCATAGACTTAGAGAACAAACTTATGGTTACCAGAGGGGAAGAGGGGGAGGGATGAATTGGGAGTTAGGGATTGACATGTACACACTGTTATATTTAAACTAGATAACCAACAAGGACTTACGGTACAGCACAGGGAACTCTGCTCAATATTCTGTAATAACCCAAATGGGAAAATAATTTCAAAAAGAATAGATATGTAGATCTGAAAAAAAAATCTGTAAATCAGAGAGTACAAAATAGTTTAACCACTAAGTAAATGCAAGCCACCTTAATAGAAGCAGCAGCTAATACCCTTCTGTTCCACTAATTAAGAAACAAAAACAAAAACAAACAAACAAAAAAACTGTCTTTGATATAGAGGAAAACCAATATTGAAATCTTATGTGCATTTGGGAGGTTAAAAATGATAAAGTCACTTTTTCTTGCAACCATTCATTGATTTATTACTGATCACATAGATTGTTTATATTTGTGATATTTTAAGAACATTGTAAAACCTTTCTTATCGTAAAACTAAAAAGAAAATAATTTGTACATACACTTGGAAAATGACAAGCCTAATCACAATTCCTTTAATATAATTTCCTATGACAAAACTTGTTATACAGATATTTATTTTGGCAAAAACATAGTAAAAGGATTGAAATGAATCACTTTGCTGTTGTGCTTCTGTTTAAATTTCTTCCTTCCTTCCTTCTTTCCTTCCTTTCCCTCCCTCCCTCCCTCCCTCTCTCTCTTTCTTTCTTTTTGTTGCAACTTCTCTAAGAGATAGAATTCCTCTATACAGTCTGATGAAGTGTATGCCCCAGGAAGGGACATACACAAAGGAGGACCTGTTACATAGGAAAAGGGCAAGCTATTAACAGAACAATGAAAAACCTCTCATGCAATTGCCAACAGTTAACAAATTCCCACGAGGACATATTCATTACTAATAGTAGACCAAGATACTGTAACCCACTGCATAACCATAATAATGAAAACAAAAGAAACACAATTCAAATATAGGTGGGGTTTAGTTTCAAGAAAATTATTTATTTGCTCTCTATCCATCAAAGCAGATTATTTCAGGAGGAAAGGAGGATGGCATCTGTATTTCAAATAAATTTTCTACAATGTTCCTTCCAGTTGAGTTTTTATGTTGCATTTAAGTGTATTATGACCCATTACAGACACACCGAGGGCAAAGACATCAAGCAAATTTGAGTAGTATCTGCCCACAGAAAATACAGAGGAATAAAGACAATCACTGAGATGGAAATGCAAGCTAAAGGAAGAAAACAAATCTGTTTGCAAAATATTGTTTTCCTACATTTTTAAGAACATTTCAGTTGCGTGATATGAAGAACGCATGTAGCTAGATTATCACCATTCATAATCCAGAATGACTGTTTACCTATATGGTCAGAATGATTTCGAAAGGGCACCCATTCTTATAAGTTACATGAAGATAGTTCAAGTCTCTGTAAGTCCCTTCTCTGGGCTAAAGCTTCCTCATTCTTTTAACTTTGCTTCGAAGGACAATTTCCGGCCTATCTTTGTGTCAGTTGCCCTCTTCACAACACTTTTGCTTTGTTCCCGTCCCTGCTCATGGATGCAGTAAGTGGGTCTAGAGCCTAGGTATGGTCTTCCTCTGTGGTTTGTATCCACTCTTCACAACAGACAGGGTGCCCTCAATCACTGAGACCTCAAGCGGTAAAGATTTGAGTTAGAAGTACAGAAATTTCACACACTTGGTGGCAGTTTCTTTTAGCTATGCTGTTGTATGAAAAAAATTCAGTAACATACATGTAAGCATTATCTGTCAAGTGGGTAGTGGGGGAGCAAACGTTGAGACCCACCTCTTCATTTATAAAGTCACCTATCTGCACACAGATGTTATATTTCCTTTGTAGCCTAAGATTACTCTGCAGATTTCAAATATCCTCCCCACACTGTTGATGAGCAGTAAATCTGTGTCAATTAAAAAGCTCTTAACCAATCTTCCCCATTTTGTTTATGCAAATTATATTAACGACTGACAGACAGAAGTTTCATTTACTGAAATCACTTCATCAGTCCCATTTTTCAAGACTTTTAAACTCTTTGTTGTTTCATAGAGGCTACTGGGAATTGCTGCACTGTTTAGACATTCATCAACTTGACATGAATGCTATATCTTTAGTTATGATGCTGGTAAAGCTGTCAGATAGAGCAGGGCCAAGCGCAAAACCATGTTACTTAACACTACAGGACAACTCTCCAACTTCACTGGGTTGACACTGATCCCAGAGGAGGCCGCACAGTATGGTAATAAGTACCTGATTCAGGATTTAAGAGAAACAGTTTTTTGTGTTTTTGGTTTGTTTGTTTTGTTTTTTGCGGTATGCGGGCCTCTCACTCTTGTGGCCTCTCCCGTTGCAGAGCACAGGCTCCGGGACGCGCAGGCTCAGCGGCCATGGCTCACGGGCCTAGCCACTCCGTGGCACGTGGGATCTTCCCGGACCGGGGCACGAACGCGTGTCCCCTGCATCCGCAGGTGGACTCTCAACCACTGTGCCACCAGGGAAGCCCAAGAGAAACAGTTTTAATACCAGTTGTGCCACTACTGTGTGTATATGTGGTGGGGAGGTATGTGACATCAACTGAGGGACTCAATCTTTTCTATACTCCTATTTCACCATTTATGAAAGAAAGAATCATAGAACTATTAGTGTTTGCAGGATCACAGGCAATTATGTACTCTAATATCCTTTTAATATAGATGTGGAAATAGATTCCAGAATAGGTCCAAAATGGCTACATAACTTCTCTTTCACATAGAAAGAGAAGATGGTGCTCTCTTTTCCATTTTATATCACAGTAAATCAGAAAAATTATGAGAACATGAAATAGTTTCCAACCAGATTGCTTCAATACAGTTTGCAGCTACCATGGCTCCTAGAGGTCCCATGTGAAAACGTGACCATGGAAGAAAACACAGTATAACAAGATGATGAACCAGAGCTACAGTATAGTAAGCACTGGCACTGGCCCCAGTATGGAGTAAAAAAGAAGAAAAAATAAAGATTTTAAAAGTCCATTTATTTCTATATCTTCCTCCCCTACTAGTCCCCATTTTTTAATGTTGTTTTGTTTTAATCAAAGAATCATGGAAGATAATTACTTGGTAAAAGAATTATCTGGGCACTAAACCTCCAAGTCTCCAATACACACACTACTATATATGAAATAGATAAACAACAAGGACCTACTGTATAGCACAGGGACCTCTGCTCAATATTCTGTAATAACCTATGTGGGAAAAGAATCTGAAAAATAATATATATATACATATACACACATATTGTATATATATACATATATATGTACATATACATATATATAACTGAATCACTTTGCTGTACACCTGAAACTAACACAACATTGTAAATCAATGATTCTTCAATTAAAAAGTTTTTTTTAAATAAACAAAAAAAAATAAAGGATTTAAAATAAATGAGTAAATAAAAATTAAAAACAAGGGGGATAATTAGCTCCTTCCTAAGATTACTAATGGGATAAAATTGGTGAATGCAATTTTGGTTAAAGCACTTAAACAGTACCTAGGAGACACTGAGCATTTCAGACATTTTAGCTATTGCTATATTTTCCTGGTGCGGACCCTCCAAGTTCTTTCTGTATTCTTACTCCTATTCAGTCTACTCCAAGAGCATTTTTTGGAAAGAGTTAGGGAGTAATTCATATAATGGTTTGGTGGGGAAAATGCTCTGTGCTTATATGGAAACGTGATTCTCTGCTGGTCTAAGGTGTCAAGTCAAAGGTTTCAAAAGGAGATTTGCCTCGTTTGTCCTCTGACCCCATCCTGTGATTACTCATGAAGATCCTGGGCTGACAGGGGCAAGAGGCTGGAGTGTCTCAGGGGGCAGAACCAGCCAAAGCCACAGGAATTTCAGC
>NW_006798376.1:1717039-1781874 GCF_000442215.2 Lipotes vexillifer
AGCAGGATATCATTATCTATAAAAGGGTTATACAAACTTGTTAAGGTGAAAAAAATTTAATAAGCACAGTGTTACATTTTACATTTATAAAGTAAAAAAAAGAGATTTTAAAATATCAGTTAAAATGAGTTGAACTGGTTGTCAGTTAAATGGCATTTCTGAGCAAAATGATTGAAAATTAATCTATTCTGGGGAAAAAAATATTGCTTAATGCATTGTTTTTCCAAAAATAAAACTGCATTCTCTTTCCTTTTAAACATTTGGAATGAAAACTATAGAAACTAAGAGTAATCAATATAAATAATATTAAGGAATATAATATAGTATCAAAATTTTAAACCAAGTGACAAACTTCACTGATTTTATTTCACCATTACCTATTTTCTTTATTGCTTTCCCTATTCTCTTATCACAATTTATTCTAAACCTCTGAATAGTAATCTCAGCTTTACTTGGTAAGAGAGCCCAAAAGAACAGCATAAACAATTGGATATTGATCCATGAATACAGGATCCAAGAAACAGTTTACTTATTTAACCATTTACATTAGCCCTTTATTATAAGAATCCCCAAAAGAGTAAGTACAGAGTCAAGCAATTTTCATGATCGCTTAGAAATATAAAATAAAAGCTAAAGTATTCTAAATATGAAAGTTCTCTTACACTGAAAGTAATGTATACATATAGGTAATAACATACTATGTTATCACACATCGGTCATTACTACAACTTTGCCAATTTGGTATCGTGCTTTTAGCCAATATAAAATTATTCTTTTATTCAATATCTTGAAAATTTTCAGTTGACTTGAGGTGTTAATGGTCTCCATTGATGTGAATGTAAATGCTTTGATAATAACATGAAAGAAAGTAGCTGTTATATAACGTATTCATTTTCATAGATTACCTATTTGGAAACTAATGAGATCATACCATAAAATTCTAGATAAATCACTAGCTTCTAGACACATTTTGTGGAACACCATCAAAGCTTACTCTTCAGAGTACCTAGCACTATGTCCAATTTGTATGCACCACAGTATCACAGCCTGACATTTTTAATGAACACCTAGAGTTATAGCAGAGAAAACTCTGGTCCCTACCTTTGAGCCAGGTAGCAAAAAGAGCATTTGGATCTGTAACTGAGAAAGCATACACTTATTTCTTGGGTTATTATGCAACAGATTTCCAACCAAAATTGACTTCACAGTAAAAAAAAAAAAAAAAAAAAAAAAAAAACCAGTAAGACATAGTCGATTTAGTCAGACAAAACAGGAACTCTAGCTGTTATGTGAGTAGCTAAGAGGATGTGGGCCTCACATACCAGTTCGGGATCCCCATGCAAAAGCACGTTTATAGCACATAATTATCATTGCAGAAAAAAAAAAAAAAAAAAAGCAATCTTGGTGAGGGCCAAAGAAGAAATTTTTAGGAATAACTGAATAATATTTAACAATCTTTTTTCACATTCCTGAAATAATTAGCATTGATTTTATGGATTTGTGTAAGCATTAAAGACAGGGAACTATTGCAGATAATGAACAAACCAGTCAAAAATTACTTACTTGGTTGGATAAGCTTGAAGTAGGATAAAAAATCCTTTCATCCTCCTAAACTGTAACATTTTGACCCTATCCTCTCTGGCAGAATTTTACAGCTTCTGCCTTTTTCTCACCGTTAAAATACTGTCATGATAACCAGTGTCATAGAGCAATATCTAAAGTCTTTAAAAGAAACTCATTAGAATACTTAAACTGGTTTGAATACAAGGGCAGTGTGTTTTAGAAGTAGGACAAGTCTCTCGGAATTCCCTGGTGGCGCAGGGGTTAAGAATCCACCTGCTAATGCAGGGGACACGGGTTCGATCCCTGGTCCGGGAAAATCCCACATGCCGTGGAGCAACTAAGCCCGTGCGCCACATCTACTGAGCCTGCGCTCTAGAGCCCGCATGCCACGCTACTGAGCCCGTGTGCCACAACTACTGAAGCCCACACACCTAGAGCCTGTGCTCCACAGCAAGAGAAGCCACTGTGATGAGAAGCCCACGCACCGCAATGAAGAGTAGTCCCGGCTAGCCGCAACTAGAGAAAGCCCACGCACAGCAACGAAGACCCAACACAGCCCAAAATAAATAAATTAAAATACATAATGCATACATACATAAAGTTAAAATGATACTTTAAAAAAAGAAGTAGGACAAGCCTTAAGAAAATAATTAAGGCCAATGTAAAGCTCCAAATGGTTCACAGAGATGTATCAACTTTTAACACTAACCTAGGAAAGATGAAATCTCTTTTCTTTAGGACAATTTTGCTTCATGCCCAAACTTTTCTTTTTTTGCGGTACGTGGGCCTCTCACTGCTGTGGCCTCTCCCGCTGCGGAGCACAGGCTCCGGACGCGCAGGCCCAGCGGCCATGGCTCACGGGCCCAGCCGCTCCGCGGCATGCGGGATCCTCCCGGACCGGGGCACGAACCCGTGTCCCCTGCATCGGCAGGCGGACTCCCGACCACTGCGCCACCAGGGAAGCCCCCATGCCCAAACTTTTTAAAGGACTCTAGCTTATGCATCTTCTTATTCCCTGCAATAACTTCACATTGAGATGGAAATTATGCCAATTATTTTCTTCTTCTCTTGTCTCACCATTAACTGAAACATAGTCATCGTAGAAAACTATTATGGGGATTGGTTGTACTTATCGTTAGGGATGCCAAAGGATAGTTATGTTTAGGAGATTTTACATTATGCCACAGTCAGGTAAGGCCGAGTGCTCAGACATTCGTCATCTTGCTTGTCCTCCATAACAGCCAGTTAATTAAAAAATCAAACTAGCCCTCCATTAATTTTACATGACTGTCCAGAGCTGTACATCACATATATTAATAATTTTATTTTCCATCACAGTCATCTAATTGCATTATACAAGCTGCAAATACTTGAGAGGGTTATATTTTGCACTGGCCATTGAAAATAATAAAATGCTATGTCTCTGTCCTCAACTGTTATACCTGGGATTTAATCTATATGGACAGACACTTTATCGTTTGAAGCAGTTTTTATTTTTTTCACATATAGCATTACTAAGATCATGAGGGTAATGGTGCAGTGTGGGATGAGGAAATGAGCACTGGATTAAGGCAAGTCCTGAATTTCAGGCTTAGCTTTGACACTGGATGTTTACTATTAGACAAACAAATTAAGCTGTCTAATATTCAGTTCCCTCATTTGGAAAATGAAGACACTGAAGCAGAATATTTTCATACAATTGACTAGCTTAAAACTAAGATTAATTTATCACTGGATGTGAGAAACATATGTGAAACTTGCAAATACATCAGTGGTTCCCAGACTGAGCTGCTCTTCTTGTCCATTACCTGAGATTTAAATGTTATTTCTCCTTGGGATTCAGCCCAGAACAATTAAGACAACTCCCTGTGGGTGGGGCCCAAGCACTGGTAATTCTACTATACAACTAGGGTAGCACAGTCTGCCCCCAGGGTCCATTCTGAACCACAGCACTACTCCAAGTAGAGGCAAGTGTGATATGGGTAGAAGCTAAGAGCTTTCTTTTCTCATTTCTGGGCATTCATTTTCGAATTCGTTAGCTAAACATTTATTATATGCCTCTTAGATGCTGTCCAATATGCTAGGTACAAAGAATACAAAGATTAAAAAGTAAATAAATCACAACCCCTGCCAAGAAGAAACTTATTTCAGCATATATTAAAAAAAAAAAATTCTTGTGACTATTATGTTGATAGCAGTCCTGTCAGAACTCAGCATATAAATCTAGCTGCTATTGGCTTTAAAAATTCCTATGCAGGGGGCTTCCCTGGTGGCGCAGTGCTTGAGAGTCCGCCTGCCGATGCAGGAGACGCGGCTTCGTGCCCCGTTTCGGGAAGATCCCACATGCCGCGGAGCGGCTGGGCCCGTGAGCCATGGCCGCTGAGCCTGCGCGTCCGGAGCCTGTGCTCCGCAAATGGGAGAGGCCACAACAGTGAGAGGCCCGCATAACGCAAGAAAAAAAAAAAAAAAAAAAAAAAAAATTCCTATGCAGCATAACAGATAAAAAGGTAGTGGCAAAACTAGATCCTCAATTCTATCCATGTCAGGTATGTTTTCTTAAATCAGAGGTTTCTTGTTTGTTTGTTTTTTTTCCTTCAAACAGATTTTATTTTAATAAGTGGGATTAGCATACGGCACTTCAACAAAGTACTAAATGGAATTCAACTGGGCAAATGCTTACTATTCAATTTTTAAGACTGGACATACTGGCAGAACAAAGTTCTAAACTGGATTGATAATGGGATTTTGAAAATCTAGCTTTTTATTATCATAAAGTACAAACTGGTATTCAAAAGAAGTAAATAACAGCTATTTTTAAATGTATGTATTCATAAGCAGATACAAATAATAATGTATATAAGACCTCAATGGTGAATTTAGTTTCGTATATTTTTTTCAGCTTTTACATTTGTTGCCATAATTTCTACTGCCATTATCATTTTAGACAATTTAAATTTAATAGTTATGTATGTTAATACTTAGGGCTGTGAAAAAATACAATCTATTGTAACTATCACTTTCCCAATATGTGAAAAATAAAGCGACATTGCCATAAAAACTTACAAGTTGGTGTCTTATAATGCTGTTGGAGCTGCTTATTGCCTTCTCATAGATAACATAACTTCTTTATGGTCCCTCAAACTATTTTTTGGCTTAAAAATCATACTATGAGCCAAAGAAAAGATGTTGAAAAGATGTCATTTCTTAAGTGATTCAAAACATAACATTTTGTTACTTCCTATAAATGAGTGATTTGCCTTTTATATTACTTGAGAAATTTCTAAAGCAATGTTTTCTGAATGGAATGAGAATTACATGGTGTCACAGAAAGAATAATGGGATCGAGTTCTAGGAATAGCTCTGCTATTGATTTTTGTTTGTACTATTAAAGTGTTCAGCCTCGTTTGTTAATCAATACAACAAGGCACAGTCCATATAACTTCTACAGTTGATTCCTTTTTTTTTTTTTTTTTTTTGCTGTACACGGGCCTCTCACTGCTGCGTGGCCTCTCTCGTTGCAGAGCACAGGCTCCGGACGCGCAGGCTCAGCGGCCATGGCTCACGGGCCCAGCCTCTCCGCGGCATGTGGGATCTTCCCGGACCGGGGCACGAACCCGTGTCCCCTGTATCGGCAGGCGGACTCTCAACCACTGCGCCACCAGGGAAGCCCCTGTTGATTCCTCTTGATCTGGATATTCTAGGGCTCAGAGTTACAGGGTTTTGTATGCTTCTGACAGGAAATGAGAACTCTGACTTCCCTTGGGCCAAGAGGTATTGAAGTTAATTGGTTACCAAAAAATCAAATCAATTTTGTCTCTGTTTATTAAATGGCACAAGTGATGTTTTACCTCTAGGCAATGCATTTATGGTGTGTGTGGTGGGTGTGTTTAAGAGGGGAAATGATGGGACACTCTTTAACTCATAGTTCTTCTGACAAATATCGCACATTGTTAAGAACCCCAGAGGGAGTTAAGGGTAAAGTCAGTCTGTGGCAGTAAAGCAACGTTTAGTGGAAGTAATCTAATAGGAGTAAAGAGAGCATCAGTTAGAAAGAGCGCTGGGTTCGGAGTTTCCATTCCTGGTGCTGCCACACACTGATGTGTGTGACCCTGGGCATATCACTTAACTTCATGAACTTCAGTTTTCTACCTGTTGTATGATTCTTAATTTTCCCACAAACAAATGACAGGTTCAAACTTGGTAACACTAGTACCGTGCCCTCTGTGAACTGAACCTGTCAGGAGCATATTTTTAATCTCTTTTATATTTTATTTCAAATCCTTTGTTTTTCTTTTTGAACATTATAATATTTACTTTTCTTACATTTTACTTTTCCCTCTTTCTTGTTTTAATTTTCTTGATTGTTGCCTTTTCGATTAAGCTACTACACATAAATGATTACCTAATTGCTGATAACCAAGAGAAAAAGTGCTCACTCATAACAAAAACTGACTTATTCAGATGTTTTAAAGATTTTTGATGTGAATTAGAGCATAAAACACAAAACATTTTACATTGGATTTATTATTTATTTCCTGCCCTCCTTTCAAAAAATGACTCACTTATGTTCTACTTTGTGTAACTTCCTAGGCAAAATATCAAAAGTTCTGAAGATACATGTGATTGTTTAATGTCCTTTGTGCTATACCTTGACAAACTTTATTTTAAAAACAATTTTACCTACCTAGCATTTAATTTCCACTTAATAATGTTTCCTTTTAAAATGAAAATTCTTATGATAATTTTGTGTGAAAAAGGCAATGGCAAGAGTTATAAAGGCTCATTTGAAGAAAAATAACATCAGGAATGTCAATAAGGTTCTCTTTGACCAATATTGTTCATGTTTCTTTCTACTTTTCTGCACTTTTCAAAGAATTTATACCATCAGTATATAGCTTTTAGTTTTTTTTTTTTTTTTTTGCGGTACGCGGGCCTCTCACTGTTGTGGCGTCTCCCGTTGCGGAGCACAGGCTCCGGACGCGCAGGCTCAGCGGCCATGGCTCACGGGCCCCGCCGCTCCGCGGCATGTGGGATCTTCCCGGACCGGGACACGAAGCCGTGTCCCCTGCATCGGCAGGCGGACTCCCAACCACTGCGCCACCAGGGAAGCCCACTTTTAGATATTTTTAATAAGAAAAGATATTCTATCTTTTCTTAAACATCACAGAGGTTCCAAGAATAGATTAGGTACTTAGAAAAAGTTGAGGGGAAATGTATAACCCATGTTTATTAAAATTTTTTTTGAATGTAGCATGCACAATAAATGATAATCAATTCGAACCTTTTGTTGTAGAATGCACTGAAATGTCAATCAAAAAGCAGGCCCTTGTTAATACACACTATAGAGTCAGTCCTTTGCCAGCCTCTAAAAGATCAAAAGCGTAAGAAATAGTCCCTGATTTCAAAGACCTGTCAATTCATTTTGGAGATGACATGGGAAAGCAGAAAATAAGAACTTGCTGCTGTGTGATGTAGATTCTGGGTGCTCTGGGTGTGGTGAAGATGGCAAATCAGTGAAGATGAGTTGGTCCTGATGACCTAAATGGAGGAGAGACTCATCCTGGGTCTTGGAGGATGCCTGCCATCTGAATAAGCAGAGGGCAATCCAGGTGAAAGTGTACAGGCAGAAATGAGAATGGCATGATTGTGGGCCAGTGAAGAAATGAATCAGGAAGATCAGGTAGGTACTGGGAAATAGGTTGGTTAGGTAGGAAGGTATATATTGAGGCCTCAAAGATCTAACCAAGACGTCTCTAATTAAAGGCACAGAACACGTTTTGACTCACATCGTCTTTCCCAAAATTGCTAAATAGCAGATGCACAAAGAAGATTTTACAGGAGTCTATCACCCGGCAGCACATGCTAGAAAATCAAATATGTACTGGATGATGTTTAGTGGAGAACTGAGAAGGGAACATGAAGTTTATGAGAAAAGGAGACCTACAGAGCAGCGAGGAGGAGAGAGAAAGATTCGGTCAGTGAAATGCAGGAAATCAGGAACCTCTAACTTTTTATTTGGAAATAATTTCAACCTTACAGAAAAAGTTACAAGATTAGCATAAAGATTCTCTAAATACTCTCCATCCAGATTCCCATAAATCATATGGTCTTCTAACAGTTTGCAAGATGGGTTAGAAGGGGGTCACTGGGGGACACTCACTCGGAAGGCTGTTTCCTTGGGTGAGGAAGTAGGGCTCGTGCAGAGGTTACACACAACGGACAAGCAAAAACGTCTGTGGATGTGAATGCCGGAGGCATGAGAGCACAATGGACGAACGCAGGAGGCCTTTCAAAGAGGAAATGGCAAGATCTGGTGGATGGCTACAATTGGAGGATAAAAAAGGGACACTTTAAATAAGATTATAAAGTTTCAAGGGTAGATGACCAAGACGACGATGGTACCAGCACAGGGGAGTAAATAGTTGCAGGGATGGCATTGGAGCTGGGGATGTGGCGATGGGCCTGGGGATGGGAACCAAGGAGGCAGCCTGGGGCTCTTTGCTTTTGAGCTCCCTTATTCTCTCTTCGCTCCCAGGCTTTTCTTCTACCTGCACTTTCTCTGTTCTGCCCTATCTGTCAGATGGGACACCTGTCTCTTCTTACCTCAGCATATTCTTCCCTTTCCATCAGAGCTTATGCCTGGTTGGCTTATTAAAATGGTCTTGAAATGAAAAGAAAAAAAAGGCTTATAAAATGCAGAATGATCAATCTTACATGAAGAAAACATTCCATAGAGTAGTAAAAAATGTGTCCATTATGTGCTGTCAGAATCAATAATTTCAATTCCACTTGGAGAGTGAAAAAATCAAAAAATAATTCACATATGCCAGACAAAGTGTTAATATTCTTTCCCTTGGGGCAGTAGTTCTCAAACTTCAGTAATAAGCTTCAGAATCACCCAGGGGGAGTTGTTATAAAAGGTATTGCTTGTGCCCCCCCTCCCCCACCAGAGTTTCAGATTTAGTAGGTTTGGGGTAGAGCTTAAGAATTTGCAGTTCTAACCAGTTTCTTAGGGAGATGCTGAATCTGCACCTCAGGACCGCACTTTGAGAACCATTGTCCTAGGGTGTGCCAGTGAAGGGAATCTGTTTATTCTGCCTAGAAAAGAAGGTGGATAAAGGGATGGGATGCAGGATAAAGAAGTTTCTCTGCTAATTTTATTTATTCATCTTTTTCAATTTACACAGAGAGAGTTTACCATTAAAGGCGTGGAACCAAGAGAAGTTAGGTTATGATGGGTTCCCCAATATGTTGCCACTGAAAGCTTTATCAAGCCATTTGAGTTTGATAAAAGTCAGGTAATTGTAACTTGGCAATTTATATTAATAGAAAACAGAGATAATATTGCATAAGGAACAAGGAGGAGGGAAACAGGTGTTTAATTATGATTAATATGCTTAATTCCACTTTTATTAGGAGAGCACACCACATAATTACCTATACAAAGATCACTACTAATTGCATGAGTATATTGACTTACCATTTAGAAATGTGTTTAGACTTTGTCTAAATAAAGTGGATTGACTAAAAGCATATCACACTCAAGTCACGAAGGCCTACTTCCCAAACAACCCCTGCCAACACTGACAAGGAAAATTTAGATATTTTCTGTGATAATTCATATTCAAATAAAAGGCGCATCAATCATTTTAGTAAACACTGACAAAAATCAGTTAACTACTTTCTTGCTTATTGGTTTCATGATATTGATTTATAGGAGACGTGTGTGTAATAATGTCAGCAATAGATCATTCAAACCAAATTTTATTCTGAAGTGGTTTATATTTTAAATCAAGCATAAACCTGTAATATATTTCACCAGTGTTCCTTAGATCAAGTTAGATCACTTCACTACTTTTAAAAAATAAATAAAATTTCTCCCTTTTGTCTTTGTCTATTATATCATATAATAATGACCATGATTTTACTGGAAAGGGCAGAACTGCCTCTCATTTTCACATTTTTTTCCTCTATGAATATTAACAGTTTCTCATTATGCAAAAGACTCTTTGTATTTAATAGACAAACAATTGGTCCCGAAACTGAGTTTGTAAGTTTATTGATTTATTTTAATTATTAGAAACATCGCTTTGCTCACATACCTTCATGAACAAATCGACTAGCACGATTACAACTTTAACTGGGCACTGGTAATTAATTCCAATGATCTCTTTTTCAGTCTAATCCACAAGAGATTTTATAAGCCTGCTGGGATTCTAGGCTTCTGCCTGTGGCCTCCTTTCTTTGCCTTAAGCACAATCGCCCCAGTCTTCCACGCATGGATTTTACTCAGTATTGGGCTACACAGAAGGTGATCTGAGTTCTAATCATAACGTTTCTTTCCTATAGCTTTAAGACCTTGGACCATTCCTCATTTCTTGGCCTCAGCTTCCTCATCTATGAAATAACAGGGTTGAGCTAGATGATACTGGTGGTCTTTTATACTTCTAATTTTAAGGCAGAACAAAGATTATAAGACCGTTCTCCAACAACATTGTTGAGGCTTTCACCCACAGCTGTAAGTAACTGAAAAAGTTCCAATTAAGAATAAATGAAGAGTTTTCAGCCCTCCTTTAAATATGTATGGATACACTTGGCTCCAAAATATATAGTACATTATTTTATAAAATATTAAATTTGAGGCAGTGAAATGCTGATACAAGTTGAACAACTGGCTTTTTAAAAAGTAATGAGTTGGCATGTTTGCTGATGTCTATAGCATAAATACTCCCACTATGGCTGATTTCAAGCTACCAAAATAATTATCATTGAACACTGAACATGATGTTAAGTTGAGATCACGTGCAGAGTTGGCGAGCTGTTATGAGCCAGTTTTAGGACATGAAGACCATTAATACTTGGGGTCAGGGACCTAGTTCCAGCACTATTCCCAACTTTGAGATTTTAAGCAAGTTGCCTGACCTTTTTGGACTTATCCAAAATAAGATAATTTCTTACCTATCAAATTTCTTATCAAATTTAAAAATAATTTCTTATCTATCAAATAAGGGTAGAGCACTTGTTCTTTCTTCTGTGGCTACAATAATATATCAGATATCAAAGCACTCTGAAAGAATTTATCTCCTTGCCAAATGCAAATTACAACTACTATTACTTACTAAAAGGGAAAAAAATCAATAAATGCCTTTTAAAATAACTTTCAGCAAAATAAAGCTACCAACTCTTGTGATTACAATTCTTTTAGTTACAAGAAACAGAAATCTACTCAAGCTAACTTAAGCACATCCAAAGGAAATTAGTCATTCTTGTGTCATTTGAGAACTTGAAAGCAGCAGGATGGAGGTCTGTCTCATTTCTGCAGGACTTTCAGATTCTCTCTCTGGCTAGTCTTCTCTTCCTATGTTTATACGTTACGTCATTGCCAATAAATGGCTTCCTTGCCCCAAAGCTCCTCTGCCCACCACCACCACCTGATTTTGGACTCTGTGGCTCTCAGGTCCAATTTGAGAAAGAGAGACGAAAAAATGGCGGTGGGGGTGTGTGGTGTGAGAAACACAGGGAAGGGGAGACGGGAGAAGTGGAAGGAAGAGGGAGAGACTGATTTGTTTAGATGTTTGCCCACTCAAATAAATTCACTGAATTTGGCAAGGTATATATACTTGTCTCAAACAGGTGTGCCCAGGGACAAGATTCACATGTATCAAAGAGCTGCCTTATGTAGATACAGAATCACATAGTGTTATAATAGGTCCTTTTAGTGAAAATATTAAAAATCAATATCCTTACTCTTGGTCAAGTATTGGATGTTCTTTCTGGGAAGTCACCAATGTTTTCTTGAGGCCAAGGGCTGTTTGTCAGTAATGGGAAATCTGGAGAAACACCTAATCACCACCAGCTTTGCCTGGTGGCCATCTTATGGCCCATGAGATTTAGCTGAGGCATGACCACTCTTAAAACTTACTATAATATTAAACTATTAATCAAATAGTGTAAATTCACTTGGAAATCACATCTTTAGTAGCACTGGCAGAGAACCAACTTGAAAGGCCCATGCTGTAGTGAAGTCAAATGATAGCGTTGACACTGGAAAATTGTATCCGCAGCTTTTTTTTTTTTGCAAAAGTCAGGGATGAGCGAAGCTGCAGATTCATTCCGTGAAGTAGAGTCACCTGAAATAATGGGAATTTTATGTCCCTAAAGCTTTATTAGTCAGCACTTTAAACTACAACTGGCTCAAAGTACATCCACCTAAAGTTAGAGCCAAGCTGGTGTGACAAGAGCCTGTCACACAATTGGAAATCTCTCCCAGCTCCTGCTGTAGCTTTAGCAGCCCTTGCTGAGAGAAAAGAGCGATGAACAAGAAACAAATCAGAAAACAAATAGACAAGAGAGCCATACTCCACTAACATACTGAACAAAATTGAGATTAACTGGTTTCTAGAAAACAGCATTCTATCTAGCAGACTGGGACTAGCCAGAGCCGCATGGCCTGATCATTTTTTATGAATTCCTTCCTTTGGTCCCAAATGATGTCACAAACCTCAGGGACAAACATGAAAAACGTTGACAACTGGCATATTTGCTCTGGTATGAAAATGTATAAATAAGTTGCCTTAGGTATAGAATTAAAAATGATAGGTCTGTTTGAGATGGCTGAATGACACTACTTTTAATTCTAGGTATTTTTTTCTTAATAGTCAAACTACACATGAGATTCAGTGATTCAGTCTACACCCAAAGCTTCAGTTCTAAGTATTATGTTGTACTTTATTTCGTTACTTACTGAACCCAGTTATATATTGCCACGAAAATTTTGGGGATTACAGTTAAGATTATGTCAAAGAGTTACAGTAGTTCCTTTAAATTTGTGACTTTTAGGGGTTTATTGCATATTTCATTTGGAAGGGAAAAAAATGGAAAACCCTGTGGACTACCTAAGGACCATCTACAAGGCAGGTGTGCAACAGTAGCTTGATTTTTATACTGAGATGTAAAATTGAAAACCCTTATGGAGGGATAATATTCTGTGTTATTAACCTATGATTTTCTGTTCTCAGTATTTACAATCTCTTCTCACTCCAATTCTATCAGAGAATTGGCCCTGTGCTCACTGTCTTGACAGAGGGATCTGGCTGGGCAGGCAATAGAAATGCCGTGTAATTCTCTCTGACTATGTGTGTCCAAACCCTAGGCTCCTAAGACAATTTAGAGCACTCACAGCACTGGTAAGAGAAACAGTATCAGGATAGAGAACAGATATCTTGCACAAAAACACAGAAGGAGAAGGGTTTCCAATCAGATCAAAAGAAAATTTCTGGGACAGGTAGAGGGGTGTGTGTGCGAAGAGGGTAAGGGTGTTTGGTGGCCTGTGGCAGCTTGCTGGCAGGGACAGGAAATGGCCGTTTGGTGCGTCTATAGGCAAAATACAGTATCAAAGAAAGATTGTGTCCCCAGTATGGAAAATAGACGGCGAAGAGCTCTTGGTAACCACGATATGGTCACTTCAGTTGTAACCTCTGTGGGAAGATGGCTCAAATACAAAATGAGGATGACAGGGGGGAAGATTAAAGACTGAGAATGGAATCTGAAAAGCCTGGCCAGATAGGTGCTTAAAACAAAAGTTCAGTTACAGAAAATGAAGGAAGTACCATTCCTTGCCCACCCAAGATTGTGGGACACAATTTATATCTGTTTTATAATATATGTATCTACTCTGTGAGGGGAACCTGAAATTATATCCTTCCTTTAATAATTTAGGAATAACAAAACAACAGCAAGCTCACAAAATTGTAACACTGTTCAGACACCGGGGTGCTACAAACTTCTGGGAGCCCTGATCAACTGCCGTCTTCTTAGGAGACACACATTATTTGAAAGATCCATACACTTGATAAACTACTTGAATATATGTATGAGAGGCATATAAAGGTTGAACATTTTCTTACATTCTTATTTCTTACATCATAATCTTATGATGCTAAGGATGCATGGAAAAGTAACATTAATGTTACAGGAAGAACTAAAAATTCGGCAGTATTATCTAAATAGCCAGTAGCCAATTATTCCCAGGCTAGTTAAAAAAGCAAGCAAGCAAGGGAGAGACACGAATAATTACAATTAATTAAATCAATAAAGACTTTTTGATTCACAATGTCATTACACTAGAGTCATAAAGTGGCAAACTCTACTATGATAACCATCCCTCACATTTAAATAGAGCTTTATAAAGTGCTCATACATGTAAAATCTGTTTAAATCTTCATAACTTGATGAAGTTTATAGGACAGCTATATAAAAAAATAAATAACATAATTTCGGTAGTGATAAATGTTGTAAAGAAAAATAACAGAGGACTAGGGGATTGTGTGTGTGTTGCTATTTTAGTGATCAGGAAAGAAAGAAGTGACATTTGTGTACAGACCTGAGTGGAATGAGAGATGCACCATGGAAAGATGCAGTGGAAGGGTGTTTCGGAAAGGGAATAGCAAGCATATGAGCAGAGGTTCCAAAGAAGGTGAGTCTGGCTATAAAGAAATGAACAAGGAAGTGATAGGCCATGTAGTCAGAGAGGTCAAATTTTAGGTCAAATTAAGGAGTTATATTTTAACCTGAGTGTGATAATGAGCCACTGAAAAGCTTCAAACAGGACACAAGATATTAATTAATTAAAAAAAAAATATGACTGGGGCTGTCATACGGGTGAGGGACTGTAGGACAGCCAGAGTGAAGCAAGAAGACCACTGCAATAGTACAGATGAGAGGTGATGGAGCAGCAGAGGAGATGATGAACTGTGGTTGGATTTGGAATATATTTTGAAGGTACAGTCAACAGGATTTGTACTGGATGTGGGGCCCGAAGTGGGTGGGGAGATGAGAAAATGAGTAGAATCAAGGATAGTTTGGTGCCTGAACAACAGAGGAAAAGGTAGTGCCATGTCTTGAAATAGAAGAGATTTAAAGCTTAAGGGACAAACTAAGAATTTCCTTTACCTGAATGTTCAGGATAGCTACTATCCTGCCCTCTGCATATTAATTCCAGTGCATTTAGGAGAAATACTCCCAGGAATTTTGTTGATTTTAATACAGTAGGTATGACCTGTCTGGAGAACGTCTCTTATGTTCATTTGCTTTGGTGATCAGATATGTGGAACTGTTATTTCAAGAATTTTCTGATTGTTCTCTTGAATGTTCTTTAGCTGAGTTACTGACTTTTGGTTTACTTCCTAAGGGTTAAGGATCCTCTAACTGTGGTTGTCCTAAAAGCACATTTAATGTACCAACTCACATGGGCTTAATTAGCCCTCTGCCAGTTATGTACTCCCAGGAAAGGATAGCTGTGCCTATTTAAAAATTCAAGTCCTTCATTTGCACAGAGGAACTCGGATTCACCTCTGAATTTGATTTTTTGCGTTATCGAATGTAAGTTAGAAAAACTATGAAGGGAAATCTAATGTTCCACTTAAGCCAAGAGATTTTCCTTCAAAAGGAGAGAAGAGACAAGTTTTAAAATATGTCCTACCGACTTTTCCTTAAAATAATTCTTCGTGATAGGAAAAAAAATATGTTTAGACCAAATGTTCTCAAGCGCCAGTCATCAGCAAACTACCCTTCACATTTTGCTGTATCTGCACATTTATACTTATATTTAACGTTTTCTTACAATAAAGTCACTTTTAAATATTTGAATGAACATTTTAAACATAACTTTTACATCACTGGCACACAAGGTAATCACTTGTTATGAGAGGCAATGACTTAAATAAAAACAATTATACTGTTGACTTGGGTTCCCTGCTGTGGTGGTCTCTCCCTGTTTGAGCAGAGGGATTCTAAAAAGGCTCTTCTCTTTTGTCTCTGGTTGATTTTGAAAGCTTCCCCTACTAACACTGGCTCCCATGAGCTTAGAAGCATCATTTGAAATTAAATTACAGGAAATATTATGAAGCAAGGCAGGCTATATTCGTACTATATGCACCAAGTCACATGGGCTTAATTAGTATGGCTATATGGCTATGTAAGTACTATACATGGTGTGGGTTTGCTAAAACTCAACTTGCAAACCATAATGGTCAGCATATCACATTAGGGAAACACTCTGTAAGTTAAATCTTTGGAAAAGAGTTAAATTCATGGTGTGACCACTTTAAAGGTGAATTTTAGTTCTGGCTATATTTGCATTTACTTAACTAAGAAAGTATTTGCCCAGAGTTGTTTGAAAATGCATGCCAGAAGCTCTCTTTCAAACAGAAATAACTCCTCTTAGGAGGAAGGGTACAAAAGGGCTCGTATAAATCTACTGCTATCTTCTCCAGGATCTAAAGTACAACTCCTTAGGACTTTGGCGCTATTGTTTAGTTAAAAGACCTTGAAATGCCTAGAAATGCGAATCCCTCCACAATGCCTAGAACACTTTTGAATTCATGATGTTTTGCTGAATGAGGTAAAAGTTTACATTTTACTGTATACATTTTAACAAATTCATATTTAGCAAGTCTTGCTTGCATACTTTTTAAAACTCGAAATAGGTTTCAGGCCCTGCTAACACTTTGTTCATTCCCATCCAGTCTTCAAAATCAACCTGGGCTCACTCCCTCTGTGCAGGCTTCTTGACTTCACACACTCAGCACACCTACTGTCTGGGCAGATCATGCGATTATCTATTATTAACTAGATAACGTGATGATCTAGTTGAATCATATTTTAAGTACAAAGGAAACACCTTAACATCTAGAACCTACTTACAAATGAAACTATTCTTTTTCTCTAAATTCTAGATGTGTTATTAATATTGTTCTACTTTCCTTCCTCCATCCCTCCCTTCCTTCCTCTCATCTCTCTGTCTCTCCCTCCCCCTTTTCCTCCCCTCTTATCACATTTTCACATCCTTTGTGTGATGTGCTTTGAGTTACATTTTTGATTATGGGTGATTCTGACACATTTCTTGGATCTGCTATTCTAAAGCTCTTCAGGACAGTTCCTTAGTTTACTTGGCACAAAACAAAATCATCATCAACTAAATATGGGCTCATATTTTCCCATTAATGACATGGTTCCAGATAGGCATTCTTGAAAGAAATATTTTTTAAAATTTCTGATTAAATTATCACGTTAAAAACTGAAAAACAAGCAGCTTCTGTGTATTTGTAATCATGATGGTAAAGAGTATTTTAAATAGGAAAATGTTAGGAGAAAACACACTGTTAGTATATTGAGTATAATAAAAGCACTTGCTTTATCACCTGTATCCATTTTAAACTCAGCCCCTGCGGTTCGTAAAGATACATATACAAAAGCAAACATGTACAAGCAAAAATGGCAGAATGGAACTGAACTGAGGTTGACTGGGATCTCTGGGCTGAGATCAGAGGTCAGCAAACTATAGCCTGTGGAACAAATCCAGTAAGCTGCCCGTTTTTATTTGGCACATGAGCTAAGGAGTTTTCACATTTGTTACATGGTTGGAAAAAAATTAAAACAAGAATTATATCCTGTGACACATGAAAATTATGTAAAATTCAAATTCCAGTGTTTATAAAGTTTTATTGGTAAACAGCTATGTTCCTTCATTTATGTATTGTCTATGGCTGTTTTTGCCCTACAATGGTAGGTTGAAAAGCTGCAACAGGGACTATATGGCCTATGAAGCCTAAAATGTTTGCTGCTTGGTCCTTTAAGCAAAAGTTTGCCCACTCATGGCTTAAATCACCTTTCTGCTCAGAAGATAATCAGTTTTCCACACAGTGACCTAAAAGACAACACAATATAAACTTTTTGAACTATGGAAACCATTTATTAGAAACAATGGTAAAGTGATAACTGATTGTTATGTGAGTTTATTTTCCAGGTTCGTGCTTTGAGCTAATGATGGTCGTCTTGAATTTGCCCAGTTTGGGGAAAGGAGAGACCAGATCTGGTCATGGCTCTGCCATCACTTAACTATGTCAATGGCCCTGGGAATGTAAAAGACTCTAGGAACCTCTGTTGGCCTATAAAGCAAAAAGATGAAGTTAGGTTATTGCCATGGTCCTTCCTAGGTTTTTGTTTTGCTTTGTTTTGTTTTTTTACTAATTATTGAGAGAATTAGTTAAGAAAGAAGCACTCAAAAATAATGGTTAGGGCTTCCCTGGTGGTGCAATGGTTAAGAATCCACCTGCCAATGCAGACGACACGGGTTCAAGCCCTGGTCTGGGAAGATCCCACATGCCGCAGAGCAACTAAGCCTGCGCGCCACAACTACTGAGCCTGTGCTCTAGAGCCTGCAAGCCACAACTACTGAGCCCACGTGCCACAATTACTGAAGCCCGCGTGCCTAGAGCCCATGCTCCACAACAAGAGAAGCCACTGCAATGAGAAGCCCGTGCACCATAACAAAGAGTAGCTCCCACTTGCCACAACTAGAGGAAGCCTGTGCACAGCAAGGAAGACCCAATGCAGCCAAAAATAAATTAAAAAAAAATAATGGTTAGATTACCAACACTGATGTCACCTAGATCAGTTTGAAGCACTGGGCTCTATGCAGAGTTGAGAAGAACTTAACTGGTCTGTTGTGAGATGGGAAGGAAGGGGGCAGGACACAACCATTAAAAGAATGACCAAAAAAAAAAAAAGAATGACACAACCATTAAGAAGAACAGGATATGACAAAAACTGGTCAGAACCTACTAGGCCCAAGATGGTGGAAGATTAGACTTCCAGTAGACCTTGAGCCTCTTTATATGCTCATTGTAATGCATTAGCATGCTAAATGACACACCCACAGGGTGCCATCACAGTTATGAGGCTGAACATAAGAGGCCAAACAGTGGGCGGTACCCCAATTCCTGGGAATCCCTGCCCCTTCCTCAAGATAGTTAGAATATTCTTATGAGGTTACCCAGCCCATAATAACTAACCACTCCCACATCTCGGGGCTGCTCTCGCTTTCCAAGAGGACCCCATGCCCTGGGGTCGCCTCCTGCCTTCTGAGATGGCCCACACTCTGTCTATGGAGTGTGTATCTCTCTAAATAAACCTGCTTTCACTTTACTGTGGCTCGTTCTTGAATTCTTTCCTGCATGAAGCCAAGGACCCTCACTTGGTGGTCCATTCCAGGGACTCACTCAAGACCTGGGGCATGACCATCCTGTCATGCCCCATTTTTCCTATAACAGTTGTGCATTCAGTGAGATAATATATTGGAAATCTGCTTAGTACAGAGTAAGCACTTAAATATAAAATGCATCAGCTGAGCACTGCGCTGAACTGCAAAAGTCAGTGACTCGGTGATCTCTATTACTACTGTCATGGTCTCACAGGGGGTGAAGCAGGAAAGCACTGTCTGGACAGCAAGCGGAGATGTTCTCCACCAAGCATAGGATCCCTCGATAGAATGGCTGCAGTGTGCCTGCTTTTTTGCTGACATGTGAATGGAAAGACTAAATTTCAGTCTCTGATTCCTAACATTACTGTTTTTTAAAACTCCAAAACAACTGCCAGGTGAAAAAGAATCAGGTGACCCCCCAGCCTCTCATTAGCTGCTGTTGTATCACCTGCAGGAATTATAAAACCATGGACAGCTACTGAGCAGAATTGTTTAGACCAACTATTTCACAATAAAGACATTATTTTGAACATACACATGCATCAGTGAAGAATAGCATTATTTAAAATGAGACTGTCAGGTCCCAAATAATTTGGGTTTTTCCCCTCGATTTTTCTTTTCCCCTTGATTTTTAATGGATGAAGTAATAATCCAAGAGCAGTCACCACTTGGAAACATGGAAGTTTCCTTCTAAGTAAGTAATTTGGGTAAGAAGGCATCACCTTAGCAACAACACATTCCACAACTGTGATTGACATTGGCATAATATTCTAATAAAATCAGCTAGTTTTTTCCACTGCTCCAACACTTTGGTTAAAAATGGGACAGGGGCTTCCCTGGTGGCGCAGTGGTTGGGAGTCCGCCTGCCGATGCGGGGAACGCGGGTTCGTGCCCCGGTCCGGGAAGATCCCACATGCCGCGGAGCGGCTGGGCCCGTGAGCCATGGCCACTGAGCCTGAGCGTCCGGAGCCTGTGCTCCACAACGGGAGAGGCCACAACAGTGAGAGGCCCACATACCGCAAAAAAAAAAAAAAAAAAAAAAAAATGGGACAGAGGGAAATGATCTCCAGGAGACTGATAAAAGTGAAATCTCAGACTTGAACTGATTCATAATAAACACATTTTATTATTTTCACCTGATTTCTAGCTATACTCCTTCATAGACACTCCTCATTACCCCCAAAACTTCATTCAAGGAGAAAGTATCAATATCTGAACATGAGAGAAGAGTTGAAAACAACAGCAAAAGTTGTACAAAATTATCTACTTGGAAGAATCAACCTGAATTACTCCTCTCTCACCAGACTGCTTTCTCATCACTCTGAATCCCACAGTGAAAGTGGAAAATGAATTTCATTACCAAGCAACGTTTTCAATCAGAGCCCTCAAACTATTCAACATGAGTTAATTTTTCCCAGGTATGTTATCATTGGTCTACCTCAATATTTATGCGATGGTCTGAAAATTTTGTTTGGAAGAAAGGAAAAGGAAATACTCCCAAGTTGGGAAAATGCATCAACCATGAAACACAAATCCATCCTACACAGTGTTCCATGTCAGGTGCAAAGATTTCTCAAAGCTCAATAGTTACATACTAATGTGAAATTAGAAAAAATCCTGAAATTATCTATTCAGATCCACAGAATTAACAAATACAACATTAATTCTTCTAAATCTTTTTTCTTAAATATAAATTTATTTATTTTTGGCGGGTTCGGTCTTCGTTGCTGCTTGCGGGCTTTCTCTAGTTGCGGCTAGTGGAGGCTACTCTTCGTTGCGGTGCGCGGGCTTCTCATGGCGGTGGCCTCTTTATGCAGAGCACTGGCTCTAGGAGCACAGGCTTCAGTAGTTGTGGTGCACTGGCTTAGCCACTCCGTGGCATGTGGGATCTTCCTGGACCAGGGCTCAAACCCGTGTCCCCTGCATTGGCAGGCAGACTCCTAACCACTGTGCCACAAGGGAAGTCTCCCTTCTAAATCTTTTTATAAGCAGTGGATTCAACTAGGAATAACTATAAATAATAAGCCAAAATGGGATCAGAAACTTCTTTCTATTAAGACCCAATTTGTTGGCTATAAGCTAATTTTTCTGCCTCTCATGTTGCATCAGAATAGAAGTGTGTTAATTAAATAATTGCAAAGAAAAAAGCAGTTATGGTATTTTGCATACCAAAGGGCCCTAAAGGATTTCACAGCCTTATGGTAAATGCGGAGGAGTATAAAAAGCGCAACTTGAAAAAATTACTCACACTACTTTCATTTATAGTACTGAAATGACTAATTACTTGCCAAGTTCTCTTTATAGAGAATTCTCTTCAAGAAACTCAAAGTATTTTACAGATCTCTCTAATTGATCTTCACCATTTTACAAATGTTAAAGTTATTTGTAAAATTAGAATTCCCCTGGAACAAAAATTAAATGCAAAGAGAAGTTAAGTAAATCAGCTGAGTAAAGGGTAGAGCTCAGTAGAGAATTCAGTTGTGTTCTGTCTCTTCAGCCATCTACACTGTTTTTAAAATATATTTTGGACCAGTAGAAAGTAACTCACAATGCTCAATCCTAAGCTTTTTTTCTCTTTCTTTTTCCTTTTTTTTTTTTTTACAACAGCTTTGTGGTATAATTGATATACAAAAAAATTGCACATCTTTAATAATGCATAACATTTGATGAGTTTGGACCTAAGCATTTTCAACAGCTTAATACATGAGTTGTACTTAATTTTAAATATAACTCATGAGGCCCAATAGGTTAGTCAAAATCCAATATTACAAAAAAGTTAACAACCTTCACCTTTCACATCAATCATAGGACTGAAAGAAATTTTGAGGGATCAGTTGCCCTCTTAGCTTATTTTCTTTCATTTATTTACTATACATCAAGTACCTATTATGTGCCAGGCAATGTGTTAGGCACTGTAGTTTCAATAAGCAGCAAAATAAACATGGTCCTTATCCACACTGAGTTTCTGACTGCAATCTCAGTAAAGTATTCTAAATTATAATGACCTCCCTTAATTTTATATATGTCCAAAGAAGATACCAAACTTTTCATGAGTAATTCATCCCAGTGTTAACAGTGTTGAATAGACGATAATTCTTCCACATCTGGCAAAAGTCTTTCATTCTATAATTGTACCAAATTCTTCTTGCTGGATATTCCATTGACATGAAGATTAGGTCAATATGCAAAGATCATTCATAGAATTTCAGAGTATTTAACTTTTCCCCAAACTCCTCTCCTCTAGATACCAGATTTCCTCTGATTATCATCATGAATTTCTAGATAATCTGGGGTTTTGCTTGGGTTTTCATCATATCATAGTGATTCGTTTATCTAAAAATATTTATTATGCATGTAGGTATCAGGCACTAACTGGACATTGATGATATAACTGCATACAATACAGACTGATACTGGTTTCTTCATGTGATATTTAGACTGGTGTAGTAATGATTTTTCCCTTGTTGATAAAACATAGAGACTAACTCATACTTTTTTATAATTTAAACTCCCCTATTCACTCTGTTTTATATTCATTCTCCCATGTATTCTATTTTAGTATATTTTCTATATAGACAGGTATCAAATTATAAGAAATATGTACTTAATATATATTATAGATAACTCTATATTTAGATAGATAGATTGGACAGAGATATATAGCAACATATTATTTTAAATTTAGTACAATGTGTCACTGATTACTTATGCTTAATTAACTTATGTCAACCAAGATATTGGAGCTTTTTGATACAAAAGATTTTATCATTAGGTTTAGAATGAACTGCCCCTTACCAGGACTTATGCTATGAGGTATCATTTGACTTCTCTGGATCTCAACTAAATCATCTGTAAAATTAGCATGTACCTCATAGGTTTGCTGCAAGGATTAAATGAGATAGTTAAGTGCCTAGAACAGGTTAGAAATACAATAAATGTTAAGTTTTCTTTTTCTCTCTGGAGATAAGATTATAGCCAGCTGTGAACTTATCTAGTCATTTTGTCATCTGGGCCAGATTTCCGCCAGTTTTGCTGAGGCATACAGTAGAACTTTCCAGGCTCAAGGAAAGAATAAAAGAAAGGTGATGGAGTTATTTTAAAATAGCTGGTTTTGCTGTTTCTAAATCAATGATGACAACAGGTATATTAAACTCGTTGGAGATAAGATCATATTTAGAATTGAGCAAGTATGTAATGAGATGCCTCAGGATTCAAGTAAATAAGAGAATGAACTGCAGTATACTCTAATGAGTGGAAGTATTACTTTATTTGGAAAGAATTTAGTTGAATTAATTTCTATAAATGACATGAACAATGCAAAGCTTTGTTCAAATAAATCTCAATAATCTGACCTGGATTTTCCCCTCATATTTTTCTCAGCTTTTCTCCAAACACAAGAAAGTTCTTAGATCTTTGGTACCTTTCAGTCCTGGCTCTGCCATTTACTAATTGTATGATATCACACAAGTTATCCCAACTTTTTGAGACTTGTCTCCATAAAATAGGAAAATATATGCCTTACTTATAAGGTTATCGAAAAGGTTAAATGAGAATGTACAGAAAGCGTTCAACACTGGGTCTCTGGTCTAAAGTAGGCACTAAAAATTGTCATTTTCTACTTCCCTTAACACTAAATATTTATTTAGAACAAGTGCCACATCTCAAATGCATTGCTAAATGGTGCACATTACTAACCTAGCTCGGTGTTTCCTCAAGTTAAATGGCTCAACTTCTCCCACAGAATATTGCTATCAGAATAATAACGAAGGTTTCATTTTAAATATTTTCCATGCTTCCTGAATTATGGAGCACATAGCTTCCTTCAAAGAGATCACTCACATAAAGACTCTAACTTAAGCCAGTTCTTAGTTTAACAATGAAGGCGATTAAAATACATTTCCCTTTCAATCCTTATAACCAAGAATAATAGCAGGAGCATGAGAAATTTCAAAGAGTATTTTGTTTGGCAACCAGTCATCCTTGACTAGCCTTTAATATTATGAGGGATGGAGAATTAATGAACCAATATGTCACTCTTATTTTGACATACAAATACAATTTAAGGGATGCTGACAGCTAAATTTTCCATTTGTCATCATTTCAAATCCACCTTGTAGGTATTTCTTGCTTCTATTTCCTGCATTTTATGCTCACTGCCCTACTTTAGGTCCTCATTATCTTCTGCCTGCACGTGCCAATTTGAGGAACCACCTTTCCTGGCTTCTCAGCATCTATACTCAATCTTTTCAATCCTTTTTTTTTTTTTTTTTTTTTTTTACACTGCTGATAGAAGAGCAAACTTTCTAAAAGACAAATCAGACCACGGCAGATATTATGCGGCTATTCAAAATTCTTCAGTAGCTTTCTTTAGTAGCTTCACAATTGGATGTCAGTGTTCCAAGAGAGCCAAAACTTGAGAATCCAAGACCCAGAGAGAAGGGAAGCAAAGAGAAGCAAGCCTGACATTGTATGGCTTGAGTCATTTGATAATTCCTAAGTGGAGCACCCAACAGAAAATGGTCACTAAAGGCTAAGAAATTAGAAGAGCTTTAGGCAGTTTCACAATTTGGAAAGACAGAAATTGGAGTATAGGGCTTGCTAAGTAGGAGATACCCTGGCGAATACGCCAGACTCTGTGAAAGGATGCATCCTAAGAGTCAGGCGAGATCTTACAAACATGGAAACCCAGACTTGAGTCAGCTTAATCCCTGATTGGATTAGATTGACTTGACCTTTCTCTAACAGCCTTCCAGATAAAAATGAAAATCCTCTCGGGAGGGAGAAAACATTAAGAAATTATAGGAACTGCCCTACGGGTGGCTGGGTAGGAGAGTTATAAGACATAAACTTTAAGTAACTGTGATTAGTATATTCAGGAAACCAGAGAACAAGGCAAAAAATTCAGGGTCGTTCTACCCATACCTGATCCTGTCTCAGTCTTGTTAATCTCAGTGAATGGCACCACCATAAAATTAAGGCCAGACCCTAGAAGTCATCTTTGATTCCTATCTTTCTCTCAATCTCCAAAGCCAATCCATCAGTAAGTCCAGCTGACCCTTCCTCAAGCATACATTTTTTGTTTGTTTGTTTGTTTTTTGGAGTACGCGGGCCTCTCACTGCTGAGTCCTCTCCCGCTTCGGAGCACAGGCTCCGGACGCGCAGGCTCAGCGGCCATGGCTCACGGGCCCAGCCGCTCCGCGGCATGTGGGATCCTCCCGGACCGGGGCACGAACCCGTGTTCCCCCTGCATCGGCAGGCGGACTCGCAACCACTGCGCCACCGGGGAAAGCCCTCTGCTTTCTTTTCCTTCTCAGAACAAGCCCGACACATTCTCATCTCCAGGCTTTCTGAACTTGCTGTTTCCTCCACCTGGAATACTCTTCCCTCTGATTTTCACAAGGCTGGCTTCTTGTATCATTTAGGTCTTGATTCATACAATGTCTCCTCGGAGAGGCCTTCTATGACTGTTCCTTCTAAAACAGTTTCCTCTGTTGTTTTTGATAGTTCCTCCAATAGCTCTTTTCTTAATCCAGAACTTATTTTTGTGCATTTTATTGTCTACCTCTCCCACCAAAACGTAAGCTCAATGAATGCAGAAACCTCCTCCATTTCTTTCATTCCTCTATTCCCAGTGCCTTGAATGGAGCTCGACTCACTATAAACAGTCAAAAATTATTTGTTGAATAAATTACCGAATCAACATAGCATAGGCCTTCACCGACTTGACAAAAGTTGCAGCTAGATTGCACTTCATTCCTGGGACCCAGCGTGTACCCGATGGGTAGTCATTCCTCTGGGTCTTTCTCCCTCTTTTTATCCCTCTCAGAATTCAATGTCACTGGAACTTGGTTGTGTCCTCAACCACGTATTTGTTGAGCATTTATTACATACAAAGAACTGTGCTAAGCACGACACTGTGACATAGATGGCATATTCCAACTCAGCAGAGGAGGAGAGAGATGAGAGTTTAGTAACATTCTTGAAATAACACAGCAAGTCATTTTGAAACAGGTAGATAATAAGAATTTCACATAGCTATTCATTTCATACAAATGACAAAACATTGTGTTCAGATTGAATGGGACTGAGATTTCACCAGAATCTCAGTATAATTTTCCCATCAAGAACAACTATGAATGATACTCTATGAATATACCATGATCAATTCATTCTATAGTTTGTCTGCAGATTTTGTCTATTTATACTGGCTATTCTCCTTCTTCATTGACAAAAATGGTCTCTACTTAAAGGTTAAGGATAGCTTCGGTTTATTAGAAATGAACAAGGATATTAGTAACACAAATAATGTCTCTGAATGTCTTGTGAACAGAATAAAAGTATTTCCTATTTTATTCTCTGGTGGCTAATGTGATCTAAATACTTTATATATGCCTTATATAAAATGTACACAATTGGGCATATAAAAAGTTACTTCTTATCTTCGTTATTAGTATATAAATCCCCTTATTCCAATCATTTTCATGGGGAAGAGGGGGGAGGCGATTTTATCCCCCCGCCCCGCCTCAAGAACTGGACTATATTTAAACTAAGAATAGTTTCTACTCTTAGCTTAAATTTCTATTCTTAGTTTAAATATACTGCAATTTACAGGTCTTTCCTTACAATTGTGTTTTTAATCAGTAATATCAAGTGAAAATAGCTGGGTGTTACAAAACTTTCCTGAATCTTGGTGCACGTTCTGTGATGCTTTCAGAGGTGATACTGTCTTCCTTGGGCTGATCTGGATTTGATATTATCTGTTATCTACGTAAGATAATTTTATTTTTCCTTCATCATTTTTCATCTAATTGTATACATGTGTACACACACACACACACACACCCTTGCTACATCTGCAACAGACTTACAACTCTACTTAAGTTTGGCTTTAATTAAGTTATGGAAATGGAGTCCTTAACAAAGTTCCTTTAATAATGCTATTAACTGGTAACTACATGTTTCCCCATTACAAAGTTAAATTTTAATGATTATTTATTACACACTGTATGTTACACAGTACAGTCAGCACACATGAACAAATTGGAGTTTGCCACATATAATGAAATCATAAGACCTGAGAGTTCTATTCAATTACACTGAAGAGCAGGAAGCTCTTTTCTTGCTTTCCAAATCGAACAGCCTCAGCAGAGGGAAGATCAGATATTTCTATACCAAAGTCCATCATAGGCTTGTCAAATTAAATTGAAAAACAAAAAAACGCATTTGACCTTAGTAGGGATGTATGTTAAAGGACCTCCTAGGAATTTGACATGGGACACAAGAACTTCTGAAATGGCTGGGTAAAGAGTTTTCATTTCTGTAAAATGCATGTAGTATTATCAGGAAACGATCAACGTCTCTCGTTTTTTACACGAGATACACTCAAGTCCTTTCCAACAGAGAGGTTGCACATCTGAAAGAGGGGAGAAAAATATTTTCACCTTAAAGCCCCCTTGTTTAAGACTTGTGATTGTTTTTACTTTTTTTCCATAAAAGCAAAAAGATTATCTTGCACATTTCTCAAATAAAGTGCAACAAAACTAAGATGAGTATCACCATTTCTGTCCTTAAAGCAATGACAAAAAAATCACCATTTCTGTCCTTATCAACACCTGCCCTGACTTGAGTTCTCTCATTCAAACTCACAGAGGCTGGGCTGTGAGCAGTAGGCAACCCCTCTGCCATAATTTCCCTCACTCAGTGATCCACATCTGTTCCAAGTGCTGAAGCATTCAGAAAATGGAAGAGTCCCACCTTTAAGTAGATATAGAATCCAAGTGTAGCAAAACATTGTGTAACTCTACATTTGGTAGGAAATAAAGAGAAAGAGACACTTTTGTAACTGGTTACTTGATATAGCTTAATTTGTACCATTATGATTTAAAAAATAAATCTATGTATGGTCTTGCCAGAAAGGTGAGACAAGCTCCACTTTTTGTCTGATCTGAGAAGTATATTTGCTATTATTAAGCCTAAATCTAATGGCATTTAAAATAAAAGTTCATCTGTCCAAAGAGTCAGACTCCTATCCCTGATGTCCCCCTTTTAGAAAATGTACATGCTTTTGTTTTCCTGATATTTACATCTGTTTTTATTTCTCAGTATCATCATTGTGGTAATAGAGTACTTTGGTAATGGCTGATGAAGACAGAGAGTCCCAGAGGTATCGGGACCCACCAGCTCCTTGTGCCTCATGTCAGCTCTTGCCAAGTGACTGTTCCTCACTATTGAACCTGACCCCATAATTTCCCATGACTTTTAGTGCTGTTAGATAATTCAGATTCAGAACAGGACAGAACAACTGGAACAAATGAGAGGGGTTGTCTAGGTCAGTGACAACATAGACTCTGGATTAATACGGTTTCATCACATTTGTGACCATCAATAATCCTACATAAAATTATGAAGCTTTCAACTAGAAATAGTCTATAGTCAGTGTGTGTGTGTGTGTGTGTGTGTGTGTGAGAGAGAGAGAGTGAGAGTGAGAGTGAGAGTGAGAGTGAGAGTGAGAGTGAGAGTGAGAGAGAGAGAGAGAGAGAGAGAGAGAGAGAGAGAGAGGGAGGGAGGGAGAGGGAGAGGGAGAAAGAAAGCCTGCAAGTGCTACTAAACTGTAGTTAACTGTAGAACTAACAAGTGCTATGATGTAGCTGTGGAGATAATCAGACCAGAGTTCCTATACATGTTTTGCCAGTTGGCATCTTTATGACAATAAGAAGAGTTTCTTATTTTCTTTCACGTTAGTTTCCTCATATGGATATAACATTCTTCATTTCACAAAGTATATGGGTAAGATGAAATAATGTATTTGAAAGTATCTGATACTTGGAGAGAATTCAAATGTTAGTTTCCGTTCTCTGAATAATAAAGAGGGACCTGCTTTGGTCAGAGTGAAGTGATCAAATTACTGAGTGATATATTTATATATGTAATACATGCCATGCAAGATTATGGAGTTGATCTTAAAAAACACAAAATAAAAGTGGAAGGTGGGATTAGAGAAAGTAATTAGGGGGATTCCTATAAGTGTGAGTCAAAGCCCATAAAGTTACAAAACATAAGATTTAGACTCTGCAAACAAGTATTTTTAGAAGTCTCCATTTTGCTCTTTGCTCCCAGAAGATTTCAGGAGCTTATTTCATAATTGAGTCATATCTAAGAGCATAGTTATTTATATACAGTTCAAAATATAATCATCAAATGTAAAACAGGTTTATATAAACATTTCCAGAAACCGTGCCTGTGAGTGTAATATACACATCGTTATTGCCATGAAGCACCAGGAGTTCCCTGTCTGAGATGAAATTATAACAATTTATCAACTTTTCTTTCTCAGAGAATTAACATTCCAGAAGCACTGCTACTCATTCTGGCAAGAGGTATCTTCATTTACTTCACGTTCATTTTAAAAAATCAGGAGAGAATCAGACAATAGGGGATAACAGAAGGATTCAAAGGTTGACAGCTTGATTCTTTCCAAGTGAAGGTATTCAGCACCCGTTGCTATATTACTGATGGAAAACATGAAGGTTGACTTAAACATAAACTTACCACTTCCTAACTCCATCAGTAAACATGGGTCAATGTGTGCTTTAGAGTCAGTTCCCTGTTTCATAAGAACACACCAGGAAGCATTATATAAACACACACACACATATATATATGTGTATAAGTGCATGCATATGCATGTAAATATACACACTCTTACCCATCTATTTACCAACCTCTTACCCATCTATTTGCCTACATATCTACTGTATTGGGAGTAATAAGACTAGAGTTCAAGCCCTAAATCTTATTAACTCTTATTAACTCCTCACTAGTTATAATCTCCATTGGGACAGGAATTCTGTCCCCTGTGGTCACTATTTTGTCCTTTGCACGTGGTAGAATTTACAAATAACTGTTCAACAGTCATTTCTTGAATGAATAAAGAAGAACGATTTTTAATGTCTTCTTTGTTTCAGGTACTGTGGCATCCTCTTAAACCAGGTTTTTGTACTTAATTCTTGGAACCATACAATGAAGTTGAAATCATTCCCAAATAAGGCAACTGAGGTTCAAAGAGACTGAAATAAACCTTACCAAAGGTCTCAGAGTTTAATAAGTGGCAGGGCCCACACAGGCTTCCTTTGGTTTTGATTTCTGCTTCTGTAAATTGGGAATGGTAACGCGCTTCCGTGGTGGTTGTGAGGATCAAATTAGATGATCAATGCGCATGTATCGGTAAAGAATAAAGTGCTTACAAATGGGAGGTGTTACTACTCTAACTTCACATGCTTAGGGGCATGATGTGTGATCAGCAAAGCCAAGTCCACTACTGGCAAAACTCAAGGAGTATGAGTGCCTAATGGGGAGAGCTTTGGAATCCTCTCCACATCCTACAGACAACACAATAAGATTACAGAAGAAAATCTTACGGGTTGGTAGGGAAATAAAATTCCAGGCCTTTGATTCAATTAATTTGTCAACTACACAACAATAATAAAACTACTGACAGCAAACACATACCCTGGTCTCTCACTGATTACCCCACTAATGACGCGATCAGCAGACCTTTAAATTTGGGTTAAGTTAAAGGAAATACAAAGTCCTAACTGTGAGTATCTTAAGAGACATGCTTCTTACTGTTTACTTCTTTGCTTTTTAAATTTTTGAATACTTGCATAGTTCACTAACTGAGTTTAATAATACTTAAGGTAAACACAGGACTTGAACTTTGTGTATAGCATCAATAATAATTAACTGATTCAATGAAATATTATTTTGAATGAAAGATAAGGTTGTAGCCTTTGGCATTAGCAACGTGCTATGACAAATGCATTAAAAGTTTAGGAAAGTACAGTAAAATAAATGGTAGGAAGAAAAGCTACCACAAGTAATATCTTCAATATAAATTATAAAATCACCTTTCTCTCAATAATAGTCTAGAGATACAGAACTAGAAATGTAAAGCACACTAGTAAACCTCTTTGTGGGTTTGTTCAGAATACAGCAAAGGACAGTTTTTCTCCTCAATACGTTATGTTTGCAAAAGCAGTAGGAGAGGGAGGGAAGTGTAACTTAATTCTTTCAGAACACAAAGCAGAAATGTGTCTTTTAAAATTGAACTATAGTTAATTTACAATGTTGTGTTAGTTTCAAGGGTCCAGAAAAGTGATTCAGTTACACACACACACACACACACACATACACACATATATTCTTCTCAGATTCTTTTCCATTATAAGTTATTACAAGATACTGAGTATAGTTCCCTGTGCTATACAGTAAATCCTTGTTGTTTATCTATTTTACATATAGTAGTGTGTATATGTTAATCCCAAGCTCCTAATTTATCCCTCCCCCGCTTTCCCCTTAGGTAACCGTAAATTTGTTTTCTATGTCTGTGAAGCTATATTTTGTAAATAAGTTCATTTGTTTGAGAGAAAGACAATTATCATATGATATCACTTATTTGTTGAATCCAAAACAAAAAATTATGCAAAATGAACTTCGTCACAAAAGCAAGTTCACCCCATGAACTTCCACGTCATCTTAGTCTCATCATCACAGAAAACTGGTAAACTCCTTGAAAGCAGGTTCCAGGCCTTCTACCCTGCTTCACCCCCAATAACATCCACCACAGTGCTCCATGTTAAACTCCAGAAGCACTGAAAAAATTCAGAGAATACCCACACTTGGACTTAAATCCTAACACCAGGATTTCTCACTGTCCAGCTGTGTGCAGATGACTTAATCCCTCCCTGGTCTTTGGTTTCCTCATTTATAAAATTGAGATGAAACCACTGTCTTAATGAGACGAGACAGCACAAATAAAAGCCCAACATGGTGTGTAGTTCACATCAGGTGCTCAGAGATATTGGCGCCATTTCATAATCACTCCGCCATCCCCCTTTCATTTCATTTGTCTCATTTTATCCCTACAACTCCCTCTGTAGACACATTTGTGCCACAAATTCTAATCTGTAGAAATTTAAACTATCACTGAACTTGTGATAAAATTAAGACTCGAATCTTGTTCCAGATTTCTACCATGATGATTTCCCCACGTATCTCATTCAAAAATTAATCATTTCTTGCGTAGTGTTAGAGCCTGTCAACTGAAGTCTATTTCTAAAATATTTACTGGGACTTCTCTGGTGGTGCGTGGTTAAGAATCTGCCTGCCAGTGCAGGGGACATGGGTTCGGGCCGTGGTCCAGGAAGATCCCACATGCCATGGAGCAACTAAGCCCGTGTGCCACAACTACTGAGCCTGAGCTCTGGAGCCTGTGAGCCACAACTACTGAAGCCTGCACGCCTAGAGCCCATGCTCCACAGCAAGAGAAACCACTGCAATGAGAAGCCTGCACACCACAACGAAGAGTAGCCCCTGCTCACCGTAACTAGAGAAACCCCGTGTGCAGCAACGAAGACCCAATGCAGCCAAAAATTAAATAAATTTATTAAAAAAAAATTTACTTAGCCTAATATATATGCATACATATTTATTTTGTCGTTGGTGTTACTGGGCTTCTTTAATGACTGTGTCAATCAGGGCTTATTGTGTGAATAGTCCAACACACTGTTTGAAATAACTATTCAAACCATTACAATGTTGTGAAGGAACCACCAGCTGTAACATTACTAATGAATATTAATGCTCTTTTTTATTTGGCTGGCACTGAAATAATAGCAGTTGTCATGTAGCATCAACAATCTTAACCAGGGTACTTTGGAAAGTCATTTAAAATCTGAAATGCCCTCCAGACTACATTTTGTGGTCAACGCACAGTCATGAAGTAAGCTGTAATTGATATAGCTAACAGTAGTACTGTTGGAATAATGTCATGATAAAATGGGATTTAAAACCAACTCATTTCCCCCTTCTACTGTTTCTACTTTCATACAAGGTAGATTAAATGCCTTCTAATTTGCTCATTTTGGGTAAAGAACAAATTTCATTGCCTTTCAACACATTGAATGAAAAGAACAGAACTGGACAGGAGCGAAGAGAACTAAAACAATAGCAGTATGTAAGTAATGAGCTAGTTTTCTGCCTTTTGAGAAAAATCTATTGTAAGAAGAATTTATGGCTATTGGCCAGAGCCGCAAGAGTGACATGATCGTTCAGATGTGACAAAACATCTAAGGCTTTAAAAAAAGTCACCCTAGCAAGACAAAATGGGACTGCTTTAGAAATATTTCAAAGCAATCTGTTGGTTTTACATGTCTATGCCATTAAAATTAATAGAATGCTGCACACATCCTTCCGTAACTCATCATTAATGCATGGTTTAGTCACATCCATGCTCAGGATTCTTTCTAGTTTATGTAACTGTAATTACTTTTTAAAATATCAACATGGAAATCTCCATTTACTAAGGCAGGCCATGTGTATGTTCTTATACACAGAGAAGTAAAACCTATTGATAAACAGGTATCCTGTGTGGTAATGACCCCTCTTGTGATCAATTTATACTAATGATATCAATAACTAACTTGCTTGAGCATTAACTCTTGGCCGGTTTCTTTTTTTTTTTTTTTTTTTTTGGGGTACGCGGGCCTCTCACTGTTGTGGCCTCTCCCGTTGCAGAGCACAGGCTCAGCGGCCATGGCTCACGGGCCCAGCCGCTCCGCGGCATGTGGGATCCTCCCCTCCCGGGGCACGAACCTGCATCCCCTGCATCGGCAGGCGGACTCTCAACCACTGCGCCACCAGGGAAGCCCTGCCAGTTACTTTTTAAATGCATCACATGTACTCTCATTTCATCTTCAGTCTAGCACTATGGTATAGTTATTATCATCATCTCCATTTTATAGATGGGGAAACACAAGGCCACATAGCAAACAACAAGCTAGGATATGAATCTAGGCTGTCAGACTTCACAGCCCACACACCTAACCACTGAACTACTGGCTCTCAAGAGTATATCAATAGTATATGCACCATTCCTTATTTTAGACATAAAAGTATTTAAGTTTAAAAAATGACATGTTTTTAACTGTTAATCTTTTTCTTTCCTAAAACAGAAAAGAGGGAATAATTGGCAAAGCAGGATAGGCTGCAGGCTATAGATCTGAGAACTCTCAAAAGCAGTAACGATCAGGGAGAAGACCTTGGATGGTCTAATTGAAGGCGCGCCATCTTTCCTCTTCCAATGTGTTCTATCTGATATCAGTCTGGCTACTCCAGTCTTCCCAGTGGGGGATGGAGAGTGGACGTGTACTGAGTCAATTGTTTTCTCTCAAGCAGGTCACTCGTGACGGGTGAAGAAATGAGTCCTTAACAACCTAGTATAAAACTTCAACTAGAGTCCCAGGGAGTGGTACTTACTGACAAGATCTTTTACTGCAACTGACAGCTGTCTGTCTCTGAAACACCATATTCATGACACAAAGCAAGCCAAACAAAGATGAAAGAATTTTACAGAATGCTAAGACATTACTGAGGTACAGACTACAAGAAAGAAGTAAGCACACAAGCAAGAATTACCATGCATGTGTTTTCTTCAGATAATTAGCTCATTTAAGCCAAATGTATCTACTTTGTGACTTGAAAAGACCTGAAAAATCTCCTTTATCCTTTTCTGAATTCTTTCAGCATCCTTGGCATATCAAGAGGTCTGGGCCAGGTACCTTTAAAATCCAGGGAGTAAAATAAACGTGGTGTAACTAGGGAAATTTCCATGGCTTGTGGTTAAGGGTTTGTATATGGGAATATTTGGAGGCACATCTTCCTTACCCTGGCGGGCTCCATTTTCTAATGAAACAGTCATTAACCAAAGAATTACAGATTCTTGCTAAAGTAAGAATTTGTAATTTGTCTTTGTTTTTTCTCTTTTGGTAATCAAACAACAACAAATGCACCTGGTAGTATTTTCACTAAACATGGACTGTAGGATCTCAGTTCTAAATTCTGAAGTATTTATTTAAGATCCCCAAGCATTTAAACATCACTGTTTTTCTATTGCTTAACCACATTTTACAATCAACACTAAAAAAATATAAAGTCTTCTTTCAAGTGTTCTACAAACATTCCTTCCTTGATAATGTTTTTATCCACATGTGAAAGAGAAGAGGCTGAGGATTAGAGGGCTGACTGAGTTCCCGGGTGATAGACCAGGTCCATGTGTTTTTTGTTTTTTGTTTTTTTCACAACAGTCACATGTAGGCAAAGGTCTAGAATCTGATAACTCAAAGGCTGACTAAGGATTTAGCCAATGTTCTATTTTGATTAGGACACCTGAACTTGGAGAGGTTCAAAGACTCACCTAAGCTCCTACAGATACGTAGTAATAGGACAGTGGGACAATCTGGCTGGTCCTGAGCATATTCTACAAGTAAACTCTAGTTTAACACAAAACATGCAAACAGTGCTCTTCAATGAAGCTTTTTTAAAGCAATGTTACCAAAGTTGTCTCACAGAACTTTTACAACATGCATGGGCTGCAGTGCAGGTGTTCTGCTTGTTTTTGTTTTCTTCTTTGTCTTACATCTAAAGGAAAGGGACTGAAAGAAGAAAAAATGCAGGGTTCTGTGGAAGCAGATGTAGGGGAGAGAGGGTGATGGCAGAGTGAGGATGCAGAGAAAACATTCAGGAAAAGCTCTCAGCACAGAACAGGACCCGGTACACTCTATGCCCAATAATTCTCACTTCCCTTCCTCCACTAGAAGAGGACAGAGTAAGACCTGCATGTGATTTTCTAGAAGTTAAGGGCTTTAGAAATTGGGATTGAAAATGAATGAAGTGCAGCCAAAATGTGGCGCTCCCTACTCTAAAAATCCATATCTGTCTCGGAGGGGAATTTCTGTCTCTTGGATTTCAAATGCACTCATCTTTGAAAAACAGAAATATGTATATCATCTTAAGACTGATTTATGAGCAAAGCAGTAGGGGCTGATCATCAGCAAACCTATCATGGTAGTTTAGATTGTTAGTCTGAGAAGGAGACGGACTTGGATTCACAATTAAATAGTATCTTTTACACTTGACTAACCATTTCAAATTGTGCAATACATCTGCTGTTAATAACTCAGTAAAACAATTCATAGATCATATGCATGATATCATTGGTGATCAAAGTAATCGTGAAATTAGGTAGTGTCATTACTCCCACTTTACAGGAATAAAATCTCAGAGAGCTTACATGATTCACCCAGGTCACACCACCATTAAATTCGTAAAAATGAAATTGATCTCAGTTCTTCCAACCCCAAATGCTGTGCAATTTCTAAACCCTAGGGAATTGGTGAGAAAGGTATAGGTATACAAACACAGATGTATCCCTTGTATCAATAAGCAAACTGCTCGAGATGCATGTGATATAATGGCAGAAAAACATTATTTTCATATATAACCTGGTGAGCTCAAATAGCAATCCTGTACTTCTCAGAGCTTGCACTTGGCAAAACTTAGCACAATATCCTAATGTGTGCACGCCTCTGAATGTGCTTGCCTGGCACCAGGGATAGAATTGTTCTGATTGTCCCAGATAACCTGCCCACATCTTCCTGGTACTTGATTTGAGTCGTCAGCAGAAGCAGCATGCTATCCCTTAGAATATGGCTGCTTCACTCTAATCTAATAAATTTGGAGTGATTTCCGGTGTGGGTACAGATTCATTCATTCCACAAATGGACTCGGACAATGAATACCCTACAGCCTAGGACAGAAGCTTGTAAACAGCTTTTTGTTTGTTTTTTGTTTGTTCAAGAGTCATGGAACACTGAGAATCTGATAAAATCTACGACTCTTTTTATAAAAGTACACATCACGCCAAATGCTGCACAAAATTTCTAAGAATGTCTGGACCTATAAAGCCTGCCCACAGACACCTCTTCATTCAGAATAAGCACTTTTGCTGTGGAGGGAAAAAAAGAAATCTTTACCCATATTTCAACAAGATACAATAACTTTGTTCAGATGCTTGTAAAATTGGGTGAGTCGCTTCTACATAAAGAATCCTCTATTCTGCAATCTTAGGTAAAGAAAGGGGTTTTGTCAAAGAGCTAGTATCAGGTCAGTTCTAGAAGGATGCCAGACCTTTTGTCAAGTACTAAGTAATGTAACTCGAGAATTTCACTGAATTGGGAAATGCACAAGGAGTCAGCACAAACATGGTAACAACAGGAACAAAGCAGAGATTCGTGGATTAGCACAGGTGGAGAGAGCCTGGATGTCAGCGTAGGGCTTCCATCAGCCAAGACACACACCAGCTACGCTGGAAGAGGTTCCACAGGAATCCAGCCAGTGGGCTGTGGAACATCCCCAAGATGAGAGGTACCCAACAGACACCTGCAGAAACCTCACTCTGCCTGAACTCCTCAGTCATGATCGGTGTTTAGCTGTAAAGTCAGATTCAGAGATAACAACAAAAACATAATTTAACCGATGGTCTCCTTCACCTGACAAAGTAAACAATCTATAGGAAGGAAGGAGAAATAATTCCAGTCTACTTGGCTCCCTGAGTGTGTTACAATCTTTTGTTTACAAGCAATAGAAATTTAAGCAAACTTGAACAAAATTTCATCTTAAAAAGGGAATAAAATTCAAAAATTCAAAGAAAAAAAAAGAAAAGGGATTTTTATGGAAGGACAGTGCATGATTGAGAATCACAGGGAGACTGAACAGCACGATCATGTAAAGATAGGAATCAGGGAAGCTCCGAGCACTAAGTAACGTAAATCAATGGACACTAACCTTAAAAAAAAATGTAGCTCCGATTGTTTTCTATCTTTGTGTCTCATTATGTAAGATTCAAGTTGTGGAGCAACAGAATATGACTGGTCTAGTTTGGATCACATATTCACCCTTCAACTGGGGATGGCAATGCCTTGAATAACAGCTCCATCAGGACCACGTGGACTGAGAGACAGTCAAAAGAAGTGCTGTGTTAAAACAGGGTAGGGGATACTTGGTAGGCAGAGCAACAAACACAGAGATTTCCTCCCCGGAGATACAGTGGGGAACCTTGAAGGGTACCCAGACTCTTTATGACACTGTCAGCTCCAATAAAGTTAATGCCATACGTCAAGAGCTCTAAGCAAGCCTGGATGTTAGGAAAATCTGGTACTAGAATCAAGTTTCTGCTATCTGAACCTAATTTTTGGATACATCAACTGTATTTATTGCGCGGTTCAAGGCTTTCTACACACTGAATCTCGATTTGTATGATTCACAAATACAAAACATGATGAGGAAAGGACCACATGCAGAAGGGTGGCTGTAGGAGATTTTTAAACAGTGGCATTAAGCAGTAAGTTAGTTGCTCTGTGGCTCCGTTTACTGGAACTACTGTTGAACTGCCAAGATCGAGCAGAAGTATTATTCAGGAAGGGAAGCCAGAAATAACGAACCTTCATTCAAATTCTGTTACTAGAAATGTAGATGTGTTTAACTTCAGAGAGGAAGTGGAAAAAAAAGTCAATACTGAGAAAAAAAATTTGAATACATATAGTCTCTAAGTAGCAACATAAAACCTGGCATGAACAATAAAAGCAATAACTGCTAAATCAGATGAAAGCTACTAAATAATCATTACCACAATATTTAAGGGGGAATAAAACTAGAAGCAAAGGGAGCTATTCCCTGTGTCCAAAATGATGCATATTACCTAAAATTTAGGGGAAAATTATTTAGTTTGTATTAGTGAGTTTACTTTCTTGCTGCCTATTTTCACACTTAAAATGAACATTGGAGATTATGGACCAGTGAATTTGGCTCCTATGTTTAAGTGAGATAATTACATAAAACTGCATGGTAATTCTACTAGATAATTTAAAACTCAGTGATAATACACAAGTATCTTTCCTTCTCCAAGAGCCTCTCATCTAAAAATCTTTCTTGGGGCTTCCCTGGTGGCGCAGTGGTTAAGAATCTGTCTGCCAATGCAGGGAACACAGGTTCGAGCCCTGGTCCGGGAAGATCCCACGTGCCGCGGAGCAACTAAGCCTGTGTGCCTCAACTACTGAAGCCCATGCGCCAAAAGCCCATGTTCCGCAACAAAAGAAGCCACCGCAATGAGAAGCCCGCACACTGCAACAAAGAGTAGTCCCCCATTTGCCACAACTAGAGAAAGCCCGTGCGCAGCAACGAAGACTCAACACAGCCAAAAATAAAATAAATAAAATAATTAAAAAATAAATAAAAATAAAAATCCTTCTTACGCTTATTTTCTAGCTTACGTTTCGATTATTAAGTGCCTTCCTGTTAATTCTCACAGATCCTACAGTAAGGTCAAGTCTTGGCTATACTCACAGTTCTCTTTTGCAGCCATAAAACTCTTCTTTATCCATATGCTTTGTACCAGCTGACCCCACCACCCAGGAAACAGATGACTGGACAGAGAGTGGGTACTTGACTAAGGCCTGTCCGTGGGCCGGCTGTTAGTTTATAATGCAGGCCGGCCTCCAAAGCATTTGCTAAACCAATCAAATCTTCTTGGACTTTGAATGGGTGACAGAATCAGCACATGGCAAAGTGGCACTGAAGAGTGTTTGAGCACACGTGTGCACACACATACACTCACACACACATGCACATGACAGTAGATATCATGATGTAATAAAAGCTGTGAGGCTGAGGCATGGCAAGTATTAACAATAGAGTAGAAAAAAACAAAGCAAAAGGTTAATAAGGTGACAGTGAAACAGTAAAATAGTGAACAGTGAAGGTATGCTCTTGAGGGCGGCAATGAGATCAACGAACCGCTAGGGCATGAATATCTCCTTTAAGGCATTCCAGCTCTCCATAAGCCTTGGACTAAGTGGCTGTGGCTACAATTCTAAATGATATTGCAATTTTCAGGAGTCCAAGTTAAGCAGAAGATAGGACCATTTCCTGCCTTGCTGACTTCACCATGAAACATCCCGTCTGAAGTTCTTCCTCAGTGATTAAGGATATTATAACACAAAGAAATATCCACAAATAGTATAAGAGGCATGTTGGGGAGAGATAAACTAGTAACACTGGGCTATAGGCAAACATAAAGGAGAAAAGAAAATGAATACAAATTATTGAAAAGATTGTGCATTCCTGAGCATTTTTTTATTTTTCATTTTTAACATCTTTATTGGAGTATAATTGCTTTACAATGGTGTGTTAAGTTTCTGCTGTGTAACAAAGTGAATCAGCTATACATATACATATATTCCCATATCTCCTCCCTCTTGGGTCTCCCTCCCACCCTCCCTATCCCACCCCTCTAGGTGGTCACAAAGCACTGAGCTGATCTCCCTGTGCTATGCGGCTGCTTCCCACTAGCTATCTATTTCACATTTGGTAGTGTGTATTTGTCCATGCCACTCTCTCACTTCGTCCCAGCTTACCCTTCCCTTCCCCACGTCTTCAAATCCATTCTCTATGTCCGTGTTTTTATTTCTGTCCTGCCCCTAGATTCTTCAGAACCATTTTTTCTTTTTTTGGGGATTCCATATATATGTGTTAGCATACAGTGTTTGTTTTTCTCTTTCTGACTTACTTCACTCTGTAATGACAGTCTCTAGGTCCATCCACCTCATTACAAATAACCTGAGCATTTAATTTTAAAGTGCAACAGTGTAAAACTAAAAAGTTTACTCATCCATGTTCTTAATAATTTGAGGTGAAATAAAAAAAGATACTGTTTGTATTCAATAGATGACAGACCTTGCCCAGAACTTTGACAGACAGTGAAGTCCAGGCTCTTTATCAAAGGAAAATTAATACAGAAATATACTGAATGTAGTAAACAGTTCCTATAGTATATATTTAATGATGAACTGTTTATATACAAAATGGTAAAACCAACAAGAAACGAAAAATATCAAATTCTTATAAGAAGAGTGGGATGTATTACAGCAACAAAATGTTGAGATGGCAGTTCAGAAAACCTGTGTTTCTATTACACAGAACTAAATATTCGGGTTTTTGTTTTTCTACTTTCTATCATTTGAAGATAGAGGTATCTTTTCCAAAGTTGTCAATACTAAGATGATAAAGTTTCACAGGCATAGACTCTGTCCTGTGTTAAAACTGTTAAAATCGAATGCTTATTTGATGCCACGGACTACACTTAGGACTTGGTGTTTATCATTTTGTTTAATCCTTACAATATAGTATGATGTAGTATTAGTGTCTCCATTTTACAGATGAGGAAACTGAGGCCCAGAGAGGTGAAGCATCTTGTCTAGGATCTCATAGCTTATAACTGCACAGCCAGAATTCAAATCCAGTCTGCAGTGTCTTAAGACAAAGTCGAGGCTGTATTTCAGGGGTAGGCTCTATCACCTTCAGAGAATCAGCATATGGAGGTACAGTCTGGGTACCACACAAATGCATCTGACCAAGGGAGCATGGAGGTGCTGAAACCCACTGCTCTCCAAACTATGTGCCCTGAAGCAGGGCTGCATTAGGCTGGAAGAAGTGGAGCTTTTTCTTTGCACAAATATTCTTTGGTTGATACGCCTAGAAAGATGCTTCCTATCCCATCCACCTTGAGACAGCTCCATGCGGCTGGCAGCTGCCTGGCTGCCTCTATTTAGAGGGTGTCCACTGACTACTGCACTCATCCTTTCCCTGCTCAGAGTTTTTGCCCCAACTCCCAAAGGAACACTGGAAAGTACCCCTAACTTATGTCTCTTTGGTTTGTTTTACATGAAACAAAGCTGCCTGACCTGAAAAAGCACTTAAAACTGTTGTTTCAATATTATAAGTTAACTTGCTGATCACTTTACTTTTTTTTTTTTTTTTTTTTGTGGTACACGGGCCTCTCACTGCTGTGGCCTCTCCCTTTGCAGAGCACAGGCTCCGGGCGCACAGGCTCAGTGGCCATGGCTCACGGGCCCAGCCGCTCTGCAGCATGTGGGATCTTCCCAGACCGGGGCACGAACCCGTGTCCCCTGCTTCGGCAGGCGGGCTCTCAACCACTGCACCACCAGGGAAGCCCTGATCACTTTACTGTTTAAAAGTCAGAGCTCAGTGGAACAGATTGGTGGCTGGCTTTCTCTTACAGGTCAGGCCAAGCCCTTTAGAAGCAAGAAGGCTTGTTTCTCCTGTATGTGTGTTGATATTTTTAAAAAATATAATCAAGGAAAATAGATTTAAGGAATGGTAGCTAAAGAAAAACAGGAGGAAAACAAGGAGAAAGATTACAAGGTGAAATAACCCAGACAAACAGCTTTGGGAAAATAAAGACCTGATTCAACCTCAGCACATTTGCATTTGGTGTGCTTCTGCCTCAACCAGTTAATAGATTTAATAACTGGACGAAGAACTTCCAGGGACAAGAAAACCTACCAGCTTTCACTTTACCTACATAATATATATGTTGTTTAACCAGGACCTACGAGACATTATTCACCATTATTAAAGTACTATGTACAAGGGCTTCCCTGGTGGCGCAGTGGTTGGGAGTCTGCCTGATGATGCAGGGGACACGGGTTCGTGCCCCGGTCCGGGAAGATCCCACATGCCGCGGAGCGGCTGGGCCCGTGAGCCATGGCCGCTGAGCCTGCGCGTCTGGAGCCTGTGCTCCGCAACGGGAGAGGCCACAGCAATGAGAGGCCCGTGTACCGCAGAAAAACAACAACAACAACAACAACAACAAAAAGTACTATGTCCAATGTTAACAATTCAGCTAAGGTAAAACTTTGGCAGAGTACCATCTTGTAAAACTGCCACAGGAATAATCCTATTTATTTTGCTAAACATAAGCATGGCTAGATTATCTCACTTGAAATTAAATCTTATTTTTTAAATAACTACTCCATATTGTGTTCCTGTAGTTATTTCTAAAAGTCAAAACTAAGTACTTCTATTATTTTCTCAAATTCTACAAACTAGGGCATGATTGAAGTTACTAGGCAATTTGAACTTTGAGTTCATTAAAATCAGAAACTGTCTTAATCAGCTACATATCCTTTGTTCCCTGCACACTGCTTAGCACCTAATAGGGCTTCCATCTCAAGGATGAAAACCTCTCTGCTTCGCATTCATTAAACCAAGTCCTTGAAGTCCCAAAATGGCTTAGCCTTGCAGCCCAGAACCAGATTCAAGAGGTCAGAAGAAAGAGTAGCTATCTACCAATGTGCATGAGGCTTATCAGAAAAAATCCACCTCCCAAAAGCATCCAGATGCAACCATGTCTAGAGTTTGTGGACTGTCGTTTTTGTTCCCTATAATATTCTTCTAAATGTTATTCAAAGAGCTCACATGAAGCTATGGATTGCCAAATCCGAGTTGATTAGATTGCTTCTCTAAACCCAGGAGGGCTGGATTCTATCCCAAACACAAAATCAGTATTTCTGCAGAGAATGAACAGAGTCAGAGAGCAGAAACTCTACAAGACCCCTACCTGGACTCTAGCACATCCTGTTCCCACTGCTCTTCTCTACCAGAAACATCAACCCCAGTAAACACAGCCTGATTAACACCCACCTTGTAATTATCATTCTTTGGCAAGGCAAGTCTCTCATTATTCATCAGCATGGCGCCATGCTACTCTAACAGCATCACACATCTTAGTTGTCATTTTACGTTAAACAGACTGATTTTTCATTAGTCTTTTTTCTCCCTAGTCTAGAAGCTGCAAAAGGGCAATTTTTTCACTGTTGTGACGTCAACACCTCATGTCGTACCTGAAATATAGTGGGTAGTCAATTGATATTTATTAAATGATTGAATGGATGACTCATTGGAAAAGCACTGGATAACCAAAAGGTCGTTAGGGCAGAAAATCTAAAGAGGGAAGAACATTGCTTTTTTTTAAGTCAACTAAAGGTGTAAAGTAAGAATTAGTTATAAATCTAAGAAAACGCTGATGATCAAAGTAAAACGCTTATTTTACCAATGATGAAACTAAAGTTCAGAGAGGTGAATTAATTTTATGTAGTTATCACAACTAGTGGACTGCGACATGGGTCTGAAACTCATCTCTCTCATTCAGTTACTCTTTCCATAAGAACATGTTCTTAAATATAAGCAAATGGTCCACTACGATGAAAAACAATAGATCTATTTAACAATATTGACCTCACTTTGCCAAAAGAAAGAAGAATCAGTTGAGATTTTTTACCTCAAAAGAGCTTATTTTTAGAAACAGCCTAGAATTATGATATATTTCTTGTAAGAAAACAATGGACTGTAGCTCCAAAATAAATTATAAAACTCGAAACAAATAAAAAGTTAATACAGTTTTATTAATTCAGGGCATATAGTTAGCACTCAAAAATACTTCTTATAATTATGATCATTATCACCAATCACAACACTTGCAGAAAAGAGAGGCCTGAGAAAATACACTACTTGGATGAAGACGGTCTGAACGCTGAGGTGCTTCTGGTAATGGCTGACTCAGTGAGTACCTTGGAACAAGAAATCCTATCTTTTGAAGCCAAGGGTACCGAATTCTCTCTAGTTCTCAGTTTTGCAAAGGACAGCTGGCTCTGTGCACATTTCCATTAACAGAACAGGGCCCAAGGGTGAATCCTAAAATTTTTATGTGTAACTAAAATTAAAGGTCTTCTGTTTTCTCTAAAGAGGATCACATGCTTCTGTAGATTAACCCATGATGACATGTTCAACAGAGTCTAACTCAGAGCTATTCTGTCTGGAACTCAATTACACACAATCCCAAAGTGGCTCTGACATCGTTTTTTTGTTTTTGTTTTTTTTTTTGCGGTACGTGGGCCTCTCACCGCTGTGGCCTCTCCCGTTGCGGAGCACAGGCTCCAGACGCGCAGGCTCAGCAGCCATAGCTCACGGGCCCAGCCGCTCCGGGGCATGTGGGATCTTCTCGGATCGGGGCACGAACCCGTGTCCCCTGTATCGGCAGGCGGACTCTCAACCACTGCGCCACCAGGGAATCCCTCTGACTTCGTTTTTAAGAAGATATTTACCTCTCATTGTGCAAAGGAAACACCTAGAAAATAAAATGAACCTCTACCCTGCCACAGGTTAGACACTTCTATTTAGTGAGTCATGATATGAATGAAGCTCTAACAGGGAAGAATACATTTACAAAGAATGACATTATCAGTCCCAAGAGAATAACATCATCCTCTTCACTCTTCAAAGTTCTACCAGCATACCTCATGTATCAAACAAATAAGCAAACAAAAACTAATGTACCCGAACTTACTAGATACTCTCATAGCAGACGCTTATATACACTGGTGAAAATAATCTAAAGAACTTCATACCTAACTTGGAAATGTATTAAATAAAGCCTTAATTTACACAAAACAGCTTAAAATTTGTTGCTCTATTAATGTATTCTTCAAATGTGATCAAATTGGCCATATAGAATCCGAACTGGGTGGACAAAACACAACGATCCTGAGTCACATCTACATCACCTTTAAGACAAAACTATTACTTTCCTTCCACTCTTCATGCTGGCTGAAGTATGCTGTCTTAAGCCAGCTAAACATACATTTACTATCTTACTGAGGAAATTTCTACAACATTGCCAAAGCTGTGCATTAAAGTTTTAAATGTCTTTTTATTATAGGACTAAATTGATGTATTTCTGATAGAATCGGCACTTAGTACTTAATATCTTAGTCCAGGTGATAACCCTACTGGAAACGGAGATAATAATCATGTATAAATGAGTCTTTCTTTCAATTTTGAAATATCATTTGGATCCCATTCCCTCATTACTTTCATAAACCTGGTGAGAGCACCTTTCCTTTGAAGTTCTTGCCCTAAGTGGAAAGATATTTTTCCTCATGAATCCAAATCTAAAATGAGGCTGTAGAATGCAAAATCATCCTAGAAGTAATGTTTCAAGTTCAAAGCCATTACAAAAGATTTCGATACATCTGCACATGCTATGGACTTGAGCACTTGATTTTCACCTGGTGAGACAACCTAAAGAAAACAATTGGCTCCATCAAAATCTTCACCTACACTCGTGAAAAAGCCTGACTTCCAGCTAAAATGGGCAACACATTTTTACCAAGTGACCTAGGGTTAACAAAATGTGTCACACTGCCTGATGTTTCCAGAGTAATGGGAAACCATCATCCACTGATTCTTTCATAGAAATGGCTAATTACAAATAGCATAACAGAAGTAAAACTGTAAAGCTGAAACCTGTACTTTTTCTAAATCCCAAACACCATTAATAGAAAAATATTGAAGGCACACATTGTTTTGAAGTCTACTGAAAATTTCCTGGTTTTAGACTTTAAAGAGCAAACATATTAGATAATAACTGAATCACGCTACATGGTTCAAATACAGGTTCTGAGTCCAGTTAACTAGCGAGTCATGTTCTATAATTACCTTTTTTGCTGCCTAGCAATATTTACCATCTGCCTTTGTTCTGGGCTGTTAATTATAGTTCTCTCCATCCCCATTCTCACCAGAGCAGTGAGAGGCAAACAGTCTTACTTCATATCTAGAATAGGTTTTCCTAAAACTCCCATACTATCATTGATACTACTTTTGGGTTTCTCTGATGAAAGGCAATTTTACCAATAGTTAACAGATTCTGACAATATTCACCTGTTTATTAAAAAAAAGAGTTTATTTTTGTTGTTTTTCTTTTGCATCATCAACTATTTAGAAGACACTGTGCAGAAAAACGTATAAAGAGGAAACAGAGCAATGGATTTGAAATAACTACAATGTTCTCTGTTTTTTGAAGACTAAAAGTAACAGCAAAGGCAAGGCCATTTTAAACTCTGAAAAAATCTACAATATGAACTGGTGCTCATTCCACAAGGCTATCTCAAAGTTGGTTGCACATGTCTAAGAACCAGGGATCTAGAGGCCTTGTAATTCTGGGTTAGCTTTCTAGAGGTTCATTCCAAAATACCTGGAAAGAATCCACAGTCTTCTAGCAATGGGCCATTCATTTAACTGTTTATTGAGCAAATGATGACATGTTTTCTAACAGAATTTGCCATCTAGTGGGTAAGACAGATAGGGCACAAATAATAAATGACTGCCCGCCATGGTCTTAAGGCAGAGTTAAGATTCCAATTTTGAATTCTGTGGCTTTGATAGATGTCTCTTAAATCTTGCCAAGGCAGCTTGGTTTAGGATGGAGAAACATACCAGATTTAGGAGCAAGATAACAGGAGAATTTATTTCTTTACCTTCAACTTTAATTTTTCCCCAGAATCAAAAATTATACACCATGTAAATGAAAGTAGGGAGTTATTTGGGTTGGGGGGGGTAATTTACTTTACTAGCTAGAGGATTTCTTTACTTTTTGTGCCTATTGCCTACAGTAGTTGAAAGCAGTAACTTCCTTTTTTTTTTTTTTTATCTCTGAAACACAAGCTGCTGCCTGATCAAAGTTGATTTGCCTGCCTTGTTATCATTATTTCATCTTTATAGAACAGAGTAGCAACAACAAAAAGAAATAGGATTTTAACTAATCTTAGTCCTACTGAATTCCCCTGGGTGCTTTTGACACCAACATCAACTGAGTTCCTTTGTACAAGTAAAATTCTATGCTTTAAGAGCAGCTTTCGACTGGGGGAAATGGGCCCAGGGCTCAGAATGGAAATTAGAGGACAAAGTTTTGGAGTGAAGGGCGTGAGTAGTTAATAATGGTTAAAAGTCTGAGAAAAGGGCCTCCCTGGTGGTGCAGTGGTTAAGAATCCGCCTGCCAATGCAGGGGACACAGGTTCAAGCCCTGGTCTGGGAAGATCCCACATGCCGCAGAGCAACTAAGCCTGAGCGCCACAACTACTGAGCCTGTGCTCTAGAGCCCGTGAGCCACAACTACTGAGCTCACGTGCCACAACTACTGAAGCCTGCATGTCTAGAGCCCGTGATCTGCAACAAAAGAAGCCACTGCAATGAGAAGACTGCACACCACAACGAAGACTAGCCCCTGCTTGCCGCAACTAGAGAAAGCTGGCACAGCAACGGAAGACCCAATGCAGCCAAAAGGAAATAAATAAGTTTATGAAAAAAAATGATTAAAAAAAAAGTCTGAGAAAAAAGAGGGATTGAGTGGGGTGAGGGGGAGGGGTGGAGGGCCACATATCAAAATCAGGGGAGAGCATTTCAAGGTTAGGGTACTTGACAGACAACGCTACCATGTTAGAAAGTGGAAATGTTAATATTGGAAAATGGAAAAATAACTATTGTATTTTTATAACACAAACTACAAGTATGTGAAGTTTGGTTTATGGGAGTCACGCAATCTAACTCAACAGGAGGCACAGCCAGGGACCTGCAGGCAAAGAAGAAGTGATTTGGTAAGCTATATTTATCAAATATAAGTATTTCTGTCTAACCAGCTCTTATTGATTACTTTTTACTTATCTCTCATAATAAATGTTCAATAAAGTACTTTTAAAGTCAGTTCAAAATACAGTTCAATTAAATGACACTGTTCAAGAACAGTTACACCAGGGGCTTCCCTGGTGGTGCAGTGGTTGAGAGTCCGCCTGCCGATGCAGGGGACACGGGTTCATGCCCCGCTTCGGGAAGATCCCACATGCCGCGGAGCAGCTGGGCCCGTGAGCCATGGCCGCTGAGCCTGCGCATCCGGAGCCTGTGCTCCGCAACGGGAGAGGCCACAACAGTGAGAGGCCCATGTACCGCAAAAAAAACAAAAAACAAACAAAAAGAACAGTTACACCTAAACTTTATTCTATAATTGGTGAAAATCCATGAAAAAGTAAATTTTTTTTCTTTGCGTGTGTGTGTCTGAAAAATAAGAAAAAAAATGCTAATCCTATTTGGAATAAAATTTTAAAAATAGCAATCAGATGACTCGTCTAAATATTCAAGAGAGTAATACTAGGAATAAGATCAGGGTATACAGGACTATAATTAAGGATCAAGTTGTGTTCTAATAAATCAGCATGATTGAAATCATCTACTATGAGATAAATAGAACTGGGTAACATTTTTACAGGGAAAATGAAGAGACATTAGTTGGCCTAAGAGAAATAGGCTTTCTTTAAAAAAAACCTACTCAATCATTTTTAAGTGTACAATTCAATGGCATTAAGTAGATTCATGATATTTTGCAACATCACTGCTATTTCCAGAATTTTCTCATCATCTCAAATAGAAATTTTGTATCCATTAAACAATTAAACTCTTAAAAAAAAAATTAAACTCCCCATTATTTCCCCTCCCGAACCCCCGGTAACCACTATTCTATTTTCCATCTCCATGAATTTGCCTGTTCTAGGTACCTCAAGATTCATACATGTTATATCATGTATCAGAATTAGAAGGAGCAGATTTAAGATAAACAAAAGGCCAGAATGATGTCTTCTTTTACTGGGCAAAATTTCACATGGAGATCATTATCCCAAAGTGGTGCTATAGCCAGAAAATCAAACAGATTTAGGGTAGATAATTTTTTAGGGAGAAAATGAAGAGGTAACAGTTGATTTAATAGACTCTTTAAATTACTGGTTCAAGGAAATCTACATAATAATCAATTTAAGACATGCCCTATATTCTAAGGTAGTTAAAAGATCTAATAAGCTTTTATCTGCTTGGTATGCTGTCTAACACTTGTCATCTACAATAATCATAGCACATTCATTCACATTTTCATTCAAAAATCATTCAAATTTTATGCCGCTCTAAATTGCTCTGAAACACGCATCTGATCATATAGCTCTTATTTAATTTCTTATAAGTTCAAGTATCTCTTGAGGAAAACATTTGATTATATTAAAAGTGTTTAAGTATATTAAGGCTTCAGGCTCTTTAATCCATTCATTTTGAATTTTTGTTTTTTTACTGCCTGTATATTTCTTTCTATTTAGCCAATCAAAACCAAATGGGAAATACAAAAATATGGAATTAAATTAGTATCACAAAAGACTGTTTACATAGCACAGAGGGAAGTTTAAAAGCGGCCCCTTTATGACTTACTTGATCAGCTTAGAATGTTAGAAAGGCTCATTTGGAGTCTTAATCAGCTGATCTTCCACTGATGATTTTCTAGATCAACTGCAAATGATCATTTAGCTACGTGTTGAAATAAAGCCTCCACACTGGTTTTTCAAAAGTGGAATATTTGGTTGTATTAATCTGATTAGTAGTTCTCCTAAGAAATAAGAAAACAAAACAAAACTCTAAAGACATTCTAAGAGTTAGCATCTGCCTTTCCAAACATAAAGACTTCCAGAAGGAGAATTTTAGTCAACTTGGTCCACTGGCTTCATCTATCCATACACAAAATTCCTTAGAACTACTATTCATATGATAAAAATATTCAAAGCAGAGTTCCCCTGCTTCCGTTTTTAAGCACATTTACATCATGGTTGAGCAAAATAAGGCCAAGAGATAAACTGACCTCTCTTAGATCAGAGAAGGGCATAAGTATTTGTTGAATTGAAATTGGCAGAGCTAGGACTTGTACTGTGTTTGGAATCACGAAACGGTGATTCTTTCCCCAGGAAAACTTCCACTTTCACTCCATGTTCATGAAGAAGGGATAGATAGGTGTTCAGAGGAGAAAATAAAATAAAATAGGATGGTTTCTCCAAGAGTTAGTCTCTATAAAGTTCAGATCGCAAAACCTAAGAGTAACAAAACATTTAGCTGCAGTCCATTCGGTGTGGTTATAATTCCCACCTGAATTACCAGTTCATTTACAGACACAAAAATCATTGCTAATTTATCAAGAAAATATAATAATAGCATCAGCTATACTAACTCTTTTTCAGTAACTTAGAGGTGGCTGGACAAAGTAATGAGAATACGAAGATCCAAGTAATAGTTACAGTCATGACAAAACCATTTAAAAAGCCTTGAATAAGTCATCGACTTTCTCTAGCTCTGCTTCCTCATCAGTAAATGGGACTGATGACCTTTGTGGCTTCCTTAAATTTTTATTACTTTTTTTTTTTTTTTTTTTTGCGGTACACGGGCCTCTCACTACTGTGGCCTCTCCCGTTGCGGAGCACAGGCTCTGGATGCGCAGGCTCAGCGGCCATGGCTCACGGGCCCAGCCGCTCCGCGGCATGTGGGATCTTCCCGGAGCGGGGCACGAACCCGTGTCCCCTGCATCGGCAGGCGGACTCTCAGCCACTGCGCCACCAGGGAAGCCAAAAATGCCATTTTTATAGAAGAGAACTGAACTTTTGTCCAACACTTACCTACATTATTTTAATATATTTAAACAACATTTGTTTCTTTCATAAGAAAAAAGAAAAGATTAATTTTAGGGCTCAGTATTTCCCTTTAAGCATAGGCAGTTATAGCCCTCTACATTTTTTTTTTAAATTAATTTATTTTATTTAGTATTTATTTTTGGTTGCATTGGGTCTTTGTTGCTGTGTGCAGGCTTTCTCTAGTTGCAGTGAGCGGGGACTACTCTGTTGCGGTGCGCGGGGCTTCTCATTGCGGTGGCTTCTCTTGTTGTGGAGCACGGGCTCTAGGTGCGCAGGCTTCAGTAGTTGTGGCACATGGGCTCAGTAGTTGTGGCTCACAGGCTGTAGAGCGCAGGATCAGTAGCTGTGGTTCACGGGCTTAGTTGCTCCGCGGCATGTGGGATCTTCCCAGACCAGGGTTCGAACCAGTGTCCCCTGCATTGGCAGGCAGGTTCTTAACCACTGCACCACCAGAAAAGCCCTAACTCTACTGTTTAATCCTGGGAAATATTACAGTTTTACCTGCATTCATTCACTTAAGTCCATACTTCTCAAATTTTCCCACTGAAGTATCTTTCCCACCAAAGTATATAATGGCAGAGGGAAAGGAACTCTACCCCTGGGAGGTCTGACAGCATATCTCAAAGCAGCTAGAAAGCTTTTTGAAGCCCATCACTTTATTTTAAAATTCATATCTTTTATATTCTACTAATACAATACCTATATTGTATTAGTAGAATATAAAACAACCTCACCCAAATCAACTAAATAGATGATTTAAAGGGATTAATCAGACTTATCCTGTAACTTCATGACTCTCTTACACATTCCCATCTTTGAAACCATTTAGAAGGATTCCCAAGGTGCCATATGATCTGGCTGATTTTGAGGATCAGTTTAATACCTCCCTCAGAGCTGACTGTAGTTGAGAGGTTGTATATTGTAATGAACAAGGGCATAAGTCTTGGAGTCAGAGTGTTTGGGTTCAAATCCTAGGTCCAACACTTACGGTGAGTGAAGTCACTTAATATCTCTGTGCCTCTGTTACCTCATCTGTAAAACAGGAGTAATAATGATCCTCATCTCTTAGATTGGTATATTATATGAGTTGTATGTGGGACATTTCTTATAACAGCTCCTGGAACATAGAAAGCATTATGTAATTATAAGCCATTGTTATTGTTATAATTGTTTTTAAAAATTCAAACTTACTAGATCTAGGACTCTTAGAATACCTCAATTTGGTTTCTATACCATATCAGAAATCATTTAATATTAATTTCTATACAATTCTTCATCCTGATTTGCTCAAATATGAAGTAGTTACTTTGTTTCCAAGATGATCATTTTATTAAATTTTTCATCTTGGAAACAGAAAGCTGTAAGAAATTTCCCACATATTAATTCATATATACAATATAGATTTTTTTCTTCCATAAAATAATAATACATATTGTGGACTAGTTTATTAAATAGGGCATTATTTCTGATTATGAGACAACTTTTTTTGTTAAAGAAAATTCTAAAAATAGGGAAATAATGTAAAGGAAAATAATTCAGTCACCAATAATTTTACCCATAATTAACATTTTGGTGTATTTTAAGTTACCCCATGTATTTTTTCCATTTTATCCACTTGTATATATTTTAGTTTTCAGCTTTTTAACATCAAACATTTTGTAGGGTTATTAAATATGTGTATGTTATGTTTACTATATTAAAATAAATCTTTAAAGTTTGTTTTAATATATTTACATAAATGACATGTTTATATTAACTATATAAAACATTTGAATAACTGCCAGATACTGTCTTTGTTTTGTATTGCTTTTCCATTTTAAATATTTCTGAAAAACATCTATATATATTTATTTGCTGCATCTCTGATTATTTCCACAGACTAGGTTCCTAAAAGTGGAGTTTCTGTTTCAGACGGTATACTTTTATGCTTCTACCTAGTTACACAAAGCCCAACTGCTTTCCTGAAAAGAAAAACATGATTTTATATTTCCACCAATAATATGATGGAAATATAGTTCTCATATTAATGAGAATATGTCTCTTGCACCTTGCCCAATACTGTCATGAAAACTTTTTTCAGAATGAGCTATAAAAAATGGGCAGCATTCTCCCTGACTTCTTTTTGGATTGTTCTGAAGCCTGAACAGTCTCAGCTGCTTATTAGAAGTGACAGGCCAGTTAGCCTCTTTATTCTTCAAATTCTTCATTGGCATGAAAAATATACTAGTATGAAAATTATAGTATTTCATACAGGTGCTTTGAGGATTGAATAATAATGTAAAGTACTAAGCACAGTGCCTGACACAGGGGAATACTCAGTAAATACTTGGGTCACTGAATGATTATTGACTCCTGTCTTCATCTTCATTTGGTATTACATATTTAAGCTAGACAACAGATAACTTTTACTTAGGTTAGTTCATTACAGTACACACCAAATATGTATCAGTAAATGTAGTGTATCAAATGTCTATTGTGCAAAGACCACAAATGTGGAACCATTGGAGGAGTTGCTAAATATTTCCTATTTTTTTTAATTTTAGAATCAAAGAAATAATTATTGTTTACACTTGAAGACAATCCTCTTTATAAATGTTAACTTTGTTCAAATGAGTCAGAGGATAAAGCGAATTCTGGCTCAAGGCCAGAGGAAATACTCTGATGTAATCCTGTCTGGATACCAGGGCAGCAGCCTAACCAATTGTCTCATCTTGTGCAGAAGTGAAACTGACCACTTGTACAGGAGGAACTCTTACACTTTGATTATTCTCGGACGAAAAGGCTCCAGTGGCCATCACTAAAAGCAGGGCCAGTGGTCTGAGGGGTAGTGATGACTAATGAAGCCCATATTCAGTTGAACTGATAGTAAATGGCATTAGAATTTCCCTTAATCATGTGAAAATGATGTAAGCTGCTACTGAATATTTTTCAAAGCCTTACTCACTGCACCTCTTCAGCTTGTGCCCTGTTACTTTTCACCTGAATGACGGCAACAGCCTTTTAAGCATCATCCAGTTTTATTCCCGACCCTCTATCTATCTCATTCCCCCAACCATCATCATACATGCACTAATTTATTCTCCACAGTACTTCCAGATAGCTCTTTCAATAAAAGTCAAGTTCAACGAATGGCATTTCCCTGTTTAAAATCCATTGGCTTTAAGAGAAAAAGAATTCTCTAACTCTGACATAATCTAGCACAGTGGTTTTCTAACTTTAGTGTGATGAGAAGCACCTGGAAGACTAGTTAGATCAGTTTCTCAATCAGGAGGCCTAGGGTGGGGCCTGAGAATTTGCATTTCTAATAAACTTCCAGGAGATGTTGATGCTGCTAGCTGGGGAAACACATTGAGAACTGGTGATTTATCAAGTCATGCCTTCCCACTGTGCCTCACTGCTCAGCACGATGCCCTTCAAACCCTCAACTATTATAGTTCCCCAAACTCATCATGTTCTTTCTTGCCTATGTGTTTCTGTCCACACTAATTCCTCTATCTGGCATGCCTATCCCCTCTGCCCGAAGGTTAATCACCAACCCCCTCCCCCTTCTGTTTGTGATAGCATGCATTCCCTTCTCTCCTTTTCCCTTATCACATTGTGCAGTTAACTGCTGTGTTATTTACACTCTGTGCTGAGGTCCTTGAAGGCTAGTTGTCTCTTATCTTTGTATATTCAGTGCCTAGCAAAATGACACTTGGCAGGAAGGCATTCAAATGATTTTTCTCAATGAATGTTGGTAACTCTATCAGGCACAATGACTCAGAATACCTTGACAATTTGCGACTGACAGTTGTTTTTTTTTTTTTTTCCCCTTCCACTTCCCCTCAGAGATGAGTGGGAACATCCTAAAAGAAAAGGACCTATGTGCTTCTTGTCTGGGATGGAAACAAAAAAGTGAAAAGACTACACCCACTCTCAACATATTAGAGAGAGAACCAGAAGAGTATGAATGGGTAGAAGAATACAGCCTGAAGCTCTCGGTTAACCAGAGAAAAGGTGAACACAGGGAACCCGTCAAGGTCTAAGGTAGAGAGAGCCTTGTGTGGGGAACCCAGGCAAATATTCTGATTCTCTAGTTTATCTAGATGATGTGTGTGTGTGTTTAAATTTTTAATGCCACATAGCTTTCACTAATTATGCTGTGCTTGGTACTGGATAGAAGATTCAAAGATTAGAATCCTTGTTAAACACATCAGTACATGATTATATTTCAACTTAGAGTGAAGGTCTGCACAAACAGGGTCTAACAGTAAATACAGAGGTCAAAGTCTACTGCATAGCTGGCTTATAGTGCTGTTGTCAACCAAGTAAAATACTTCCGTTCCAATTATATATGGAAAGAAGATCTAACTCTTGAAATGTAGTGAGTTTTTCATACTTCTGATGCTAAGAACTTTTTATTAAAATGTCATTCTACTGTTATTTTGAGTTAGCTTGTACCCCAAAGCCCTTAAAAGGCAACAGCGAGGAATTAAATCTTATAGCCCACCTGAAAATCTACAATGACCAAATAAAGTACATCTAGAGAATTGTGTTAAAATGTTATATGCAAAGCTCAAGTTCCATATAGGAAAAAGGGATCTGTATAAAATAGATAATAAGAAGCTACTGTATAAAAAATAAATAAAATTCAAAAATTCAAAAAAGAAAAAGAAGGATCACCACTATAAGAATCATTTCTTAGAAAACCATTCATACTGCTGCCAATATTTTATATGTTTAAGTTAGACTGCACCTACAGGTCACTAAGTCAACCAGAGCTGATGTAGCATTTATTATAAGTGTTGTAAATAATTCAAATAAGATTGTGAGAATTTTCCCACTGACTCCTTGATTGCAATGTAGTTTTAATTTAATCCTAGAACAATGTACTATTAATAGCTGGTAGAAAACAGGTGCTTAATGAATGGTAGTTTAATTAAAAGAAACCTATTTGCCCATTTTTACAATTATATTAATATGGTAGAGATATTAGCTGTTTCTGATTATCTCTCTGCAGTCCCCATATATTAGGAATGGATACAAATCAAAGAATAACTCAAATACTTTTTATTATATATTCATGATAATGGTTCTAATGTGATTTCTAATTTGTTTCCAATTATACTGCTTTTCTTTGGCAGGGGTATGCTCCCAGAAATTACATGCCAATTAGTCATGAGTTCTATTGTCCAGGTAGTTTTTTGGCTTAGCTTTTCCCCATTGGTGAGATAAACTCCTTAAGATTGCCCGAACATTAGTGTGAACCATTTCAGATAGGTCTGGTTCTGCCTTTACTTCCTTTGTATTCTATTCATTAGAAGCTAGTCACTAGGTACAGCCTAAACTCATGGGGAGGGGATGATACAAGGGTGTGAACCTCTGGAGTCAGGAATCATTGGGAGCCACACTGACCTCGACTATCACAATTTCCTATTAATTTTTCATGTCTTGTCTCTGACTCCTGTTAATTCCTACTTTGCACTAATATTTATTTTATTTGATACTGGACTTCACACTTGTAAAGTACAATTCTATGTTTCAAGGTGCTTATGTAGTAATAAATGTAAAGTATAAAAAAAAAATCCCTCTCCTCTCCAAAAACAACAAAAAAACTCAAAACACTCCCAAACTCAAAATCTTCTGGTAAATTATAATTTACCCTAGCAGAAAGATGTCAGATTGAAATTCATAATTTTTAAATGTACTTTCATTTTTCAAATTATAGAGTACAGAAGTTTAGAACTTTTTAGTTCAACTTCCAAATATTCTGTTTTTATTTTAATGATTTGAATAGGTGTTACTGACATGACAGCATTTGTAAAGTTCGTGAACTTTTTTTTTTTTTTGCGGTACGCTGGCCTCTCACTGCTGTGGCCTCTCCCCTTGCGGAGCACAGGCTCCGGACGCGCCGGCTCAGCGGCCTTGCCTCACGGGCCCAGCCGCTCCGTGGCATGTGGGATCTTCCCGGACCGGGGCACGAACCCGTGTCCCCTGCATCGGCAGGCGGACTCTCAACCACTGCGCCACCAGGGAAGCCCCAGTTTGTGTACTTTTAACTTTACATGTTGCTTTTTTCCTTTTCAACCAACTAAATCAAGTTACTGTATTGATACATATACTCCTTGTATCTAACAAATGTTAACATCCTCTTAAGATCTAATGATACCTTTTAAAAAATGTGGAAAAGAGTGAAAAGCCTTATGGTGATCAGAATACTAATTGGAATTTGAAGACAAATCACCCCTTGAAGAACAATATTCTGAAGAAAAAAAACAGCCATAACATTGCAGAATTTAAGAATTACAGAGTGGCAAAATAGTGAGCATTGGTGAATTGAGTTAAAGGATTTAGGAAGTAAAATCCTTTTGGTAAATGAGCATGAAATTGTTTCAAGCCAATGTACCTTTAATTCTTGAGGATATCAAAGTATACTAAGTAAGCTCTGTAATTCCTTAATCAGCACTGACTTGAAATTTAAGCCTTAGCTAGTCCTTAAAGGAGAGGGTCATGCAGTAGAGGATGGATCACTTTTCTCCAAAAAGATACTTCAATTTTGAGATTACTCAAAAAAACATGGGGCTAGTGGTAGGTAGCCATTCAAAGGCCAAAAAGAACGGAAACGCCATCCTCCAATCAAACCTTTGGCAAAACAGTGTATTTTTTAAAATGTACTTAAGCATTAAAAACCAATGCAGGCGATTTGGAGAGGGGTTTCAAGAAACTGGAGGGATGGGCTAATAATGAGGGTAACTGGCATATCTGTGAAACGAAAAGATAAAAAAAAGACTTCTTGTTCTCATGAGAACTGCTGCCTACAGGTAAGCCTGGCTAGGGAGAGCCCCTGTCTTGCAGTGTATTATTACCAGGTGTAAATAGCTGTTAACATCTTAGATTGTCACTGTTAGCAAGCTGTTACATTCTAGCACATTTTAGATGTAACATGACACTAATAGTAACTATACTCTCAAGCATAAGAAAGTGTGAACATAGTTCAAATCAGTCCTGAAAGGGAAAAAAGTATCCCCCAAGCTCCCTTTGTTTCCAAAGGAGCCCCTTTCCAGCTCACATGATGTACAAAAAAATAATAATGAAAGCAAAAAACATGCAATTTAACACGTTGTGATATTTGCTTAGTGACAGACTTTTTAGTAGAGCCTGGTGGTAGATGCTTAGGAATGTTCCCTCACTTGAACAAAACCTTTAATCACTTTTTATTATACTAGGGTATTTGTATGTGGGCTGTCATTCTTTGTAATATAATTTTCTTATTGTTTATTTAAGAATCCATATACTGAGTGAGGCTTGTGAAACTAAGCTCTGAAGCAATCTAATTACTTCCAAGATCTGGTACACAGGCGCTTACTGCAAATGAGATCTGTCTAACCATCTTCAGGGGGAGATTTGTTATTCAAAACAAGAAAATCCTCGAGGCAGGAACCTTGTTGTCTACTCATCCTGTGAATAATTTCAACTGGTTTCTTTCCAATAATTGGAACCCCAAAGGAAATGTTCCAGGTGTTTATCAGTGTAATGATAGTCAACCAAAAATGTAAAGAGGATAACCAGGACACTATTTTCTCTTTATTAAAAAAACAAACAACTGATACCTATTAATGTACCTAATAACATGGCTGAACAGGAACCTTAGTATGAAGTAAGTCAATTTCACTATAAACCTTGAGTGAAAGGCAGGCATTAGATTTTCTAGTTGTCTAAGAAAACTGTTGGCCCTATTCCTTAATAATATGGGGAAGCATTAAGCTCAACTTCCCTAATAATCTGGTTTTAATTTTGCATTCACCTACTGAAAAGTATTGGTACATATTCCTCTTTGCTAATCAATTGTAATTATCTCTGTCTTTAAAAGAAAAAAGCAATATGCTTGGTCAAACTGGGGAACTTATGAATAATAACAGCAACAACAAAAAAATGTTTCCAGTAAAGAAAAAACTATGAGTTTTTATATAAAGTTAAAAAAAACAAAAAAACAAAACCAGACATCACAATTTAGATTTGAAAAGCATTCTTTGTTCAGTCAAGTTAGGGGATATAAATTTATAGGGCATATTCCTAACTGCCCAGGGTTAATTCATAGAGGAACTCTGTATTAAGTAGTGAGTCTCATGTGGGCTTAGAAACAGTAGGTGCTCAATAAAAATTTGATTGAAATAGAGTATACATTAAAAAAAAATAAATTAAAGGAAATAAGTGATTTTTTTTTTTTGGAGACTCCAAAGAAGTAGGAGTAGATAAAGACAATGATTATTTTCGTATGCAGAGACTGGAAATAGGGCTGTAAGGGTACCAGCTTGGCAATGTGCTCTTCCTTATACAAGCATCAAAAGGCAAGTCCAGGTTGAAACCATATAACTGAATTCTGTTTCATGCCATGGCCTACTTCAGGTAAAGGTTTTACATCATTAGCAAGTTCACTCAGCTCATCCATCAGAATTACTCTGACCTTATCATTTCATGCAGCAACAATATTTTCAGAGTCACAAGTAGAATAAGATGAAAACAAAGCTTAGGAGCATTAATTATTTCACAGCTATTCCTCCTCTATTTTCATGGGTCAAAGAAAAGTCTTGCTTATTAATTGTTTAGAGTATTAGTTTTCCAAATTAGCTAAATATCAAGAGGGAGGGAAACCTTCAAAGTATTGTAAAAACCTAAGTGTATAAAGGCAAACATTGTCATGATATCTGTAGATACTTCCTTCAGATTGTTTAAGACTGCAAAAAGAATATTATGAAGCCTTAAGGAGGAGTAACAGGTACTCCAAATACATTATCATTAAGAAATCTTCATGGTATAGTTGCAGGAATGCCTCTACAACAGTACTTTAGCTTCTAAGAAGCCAACATCCTTGAAGGCTGTCACCAATTGAATGCTTCATTCCGTTGAGTATAATCTCCAACCTCCAGGCAGTTTAACAGAAGATTCCCCAAGAAATATACAAAAATAGAAAGGGGAAATGTGGAAAAAATAAATTAAGGCATAGCCTAGACCTATAAAAACATGATAACTTAGTAAAGGAGACATTACTCCCATTCCGAATGGGATACAAACAATGAAGGGATTGGAACAAGGGGGAGGAAATGCAGTGCGACCTGTTAAGATTTGATCGAAAGACATTTTACATAGAAGACATTCTAAATGGAGAGAATACCCAGCACAAAGGAACCAAAACATAAAGTGTTCAGGTAACCTTAGAAATTTCTGTTTCTCAAGTTATGGGATAATTAAGATAGTTGTCTCAGGACAGGAAGCCATCAGAACAATCACCATTTATTGATTTCTTTTTTTTTTTTTTTTGCGGTACGCGGGCCTCTCCCTGTTGTGGCCTCTCCCGTTGCGGAGCACACGCTCTGGACGCGCAGGTTCGGCGGCCATGGCTCACGGGCCCAGCCGCTCCGCGGCATGTGGGATCTTCCCGGACCGGGGCACGAACCCGTGTCCCCTGTATCGGCAGGCGGACTCTCAACCACTGCGCCACCAGAGAAGCCCTGATTTCATATTTTTATCTGTCACAACACTCTGCACTTGACATATTACCTTATTTAAGTCTCACCACAATCCGTGAAATATGCCTTATTGTCTCTATTTTATGAATGAGGAAACTTATCACTAAGCCCTGAGAGTTTTTCTTTAAGTTGACTTAAAGAAAAACTGACAACATGAAAATTGTGAGTTTCAGTTTTTATTCATGGTCTTACTTAGGACTACAGCCTGGGAGAGAGCTCTGAGGAACTTTTCTGAAGAGGATCCAGTGTACATACAAATTTTTGACTAAGAAATACATGTAGTCAAGCATATATCCTGGTAAAATATTACTTCTAATCACACAGAACAGATATCTCAAGTTCATGATTTAGGTGTGTGGGAAGATGCAAGAACCTGGGGTCATTAAAATTCTTGCTGAGATATGCATCTGTCTAAAGCAAGTTTATCCAAAGCACAAAGTGCTTTATCCCATTCTTTTTTCATCCTGAATTCCTCTCAGAATGTACTGTCTGGTGGGTGACTGTGGTGGGTTGCAACTGAACCCTTGTATAACTGGTTGATGAATGATGCTCTTTGTTGTTGTTGTTTTTCACAAAGTAAAGGCAGCTTTCAACCCACCTGAGCTGATTTTGATGTCTTATTCCTACCACCATGCTGCCTTGCCTAGGGGAGATGTGGGAGGTTGAAGCCACTGGTTGGAATCTCTGTAGGTTATACTGGGGAGTCAACGTGAGGTCTCCGTATAACCAGATGCCTCTTTTAGAAAGGACAGAAAGAAATGAAATTAACTTGGTATCCACGTTCAGGGTAGAATGTAAGAGGAGAGAGACTAGAGGTCACTGTTACCCATAAGGAGAGGGAAAGTCGTAAAGCAGATTAAGCCAGGCTGGTAGTAGCCTGGATAAAGAGGAGGTGACAAAACCAGTGGACACAAACACCATTATTCCCTGAGGTGCTTTTGATCCTCCTCCTTCAGAGTGTGTAACCCTCTTTTCTGTCTCTTTTATCTACCTTGTGCTCTGTAAAAAGGCAAAGTGCAAACATTTATTGAACATCTACTCAATACTACATATTGTTTATTTAATTCCACTGTGTTTCATTTCAGAAGTTTAGGTTCACCTGAGTTAAATAACTTGCTTAGGGTAAGTATGCAAGCAACAGAGCTGTTTTTCAAACTTGGGTCTAAAGGTCATGCTTGCTGCCACTATGCCAGTCTGTCGAGATGAGTAGAGTCTATACTGGAAGAATTAGGGGGAAGAGAAGGTAGAAAGGGAAGGTGACATAGGGGAACAAAACTTGCCGCCCCAAAATATCTCTGGCATGTGGATTATTTCAAGCTGAAAACAATCAAGGTCCAAAAGACTCATGAAGAAATGCTGACCTTCACCCTAACTGCTTAAAGAATGTAGGTAGAGGACCTGTTCCAGGAAGGGAGCCATCACCATAGATAACAACTGTATGAACTAGGTGTGTTCACCTAGTGGCTGCAAGGAACCTAGCAAACAAAGTCTGTTAAATTCCTCTGTGTGTCCCACTGTCTCTGCAGGGCCAGCAAACATGTGTTCACCAAACATGTGCTTTTCCATCTCCATGGCAATTGCCTTCCTCTCCTTTGAAGTCCCCAACCACTACTCTCAACATCCTCTTCTGTCTTTAGCTGAAGATGGTATTTAAGGTGAGGGCTTTGACCATTTTGGTGAGTTACTTTTCCTGGGTCTCTCGCATGTGTACATGTTATTAAATTTGGTTTTCTCCTGTTAATGTGTCTCATGTCAATTTAATTCTTAGACCAGCCAGAAGGACCTAGAAGGGTAGAGGGAAATTTCTGTCTCCTCAACAGTGGGAAATTACTCCAATTCCTTATATCAGTATAAATATATCATGCCTGCCTCTAAGTTTTTCAAGATACTTCCAAGAACTCTTAAGTAATGTTTGTCAAGTACAGTCATAAGAGGAAAAGTTAATTTCCCCTCCAAGTTATGTGTCAGGATTATTGCAGATGAACTAAAAATGTTTTCTTTCCATGATATATAACCTTCTTTCTTTACAAAAGGTCCTTAAATGCTGGCAGGTGATTCTGTGAATCAAATGAGCATGAAAGTTCAATTCACAATTAAGATACTTGAAATTCATTTCAAGGTTTCATTTAAAATGCTTAGCAGAAAATATTAGCACTAACAGAATAAAAAAAAAGAGCCTTTCTTTATTATTAGTGAGTTCCAAAGTTACTATGGTTTCTCTTAAGAGGAATAAAAATAGGCACTGATGGCATTATACCAATAATGAGTAACTTGGTATTTAAAATTTGAAGTAAAACCATAATTAATAAGGAATTTTCGAATCAACATACATTTAAAATAATGTATTCTACTGAACCACAAATTCTGAATAATAGAGCAGCCTTATGCTACACAAATATTGAAAGTTCCTCTATTTTTCTCTTTCTCCATACCATCCCTTTATATCAAACTGATTTTTTTTCAAAAGGTAGATTAATTCTACTCTGTATGAGTTTTACTAAATGCCATATACATTAGACATTATGTTTCTTTAATATTATTATATGTTTCTTATCTTGATTGGTTTTCTTTATTTGCAAATGTATCCACATAATTTGATACTAGGTGGGCCTTCAACTCTTTTCTCCAATCCTTCATGTACCTACCCAAGTACTGGAGAGAAAATGTTCAGAATATTTTCCTCATCTGTTAGATCTCTATTCAACATTTAGATACACCCAGGTTTTGGCCTCCATGAAAAATAGCCAAATCAAAAGTTTATGTAAAAACTATGCTCTTTCTCAATAAAAACTGGCTTTGGTGTTTCTATTCCTTAATAAGTCTTCTAAAATCCATCTTTTCTTTATCCTTCTGATGTTCACTGGACCTCAAAATCCACAGCCATACTAGCCATTTAATTAGGAAATGTTAAGGCCCAAAAACACTATTTACAAATCTTCCCATATTATCAATAATCCCTATCAATATCTTTCTGTCAATATTCTCTATGCTCTAAGTGATCTGTTGTGAAAAAGAAAATGTATTTTATGGCCTTCTACACACCACAGGTTCAAAGTCAAAGTTCACAGCTAATCCATCATGGCCAAATCCAAAAGACACTTAGCCAGTGGTCTCCTGAGCATCATTTTCTTTTAAGTCCTGAGGAGATAATTTTAGCTATAATATCATCATTCTATTGGGTTGGCCAAAAAGTTTGCTCAGTTTCAAGTAAAAATAAAAGACACATTTTTCATTTTAACGAAGAACTTTACTGAACAACGTATTCACTAACTGAACGAACATTTTGGCCAAGCCCACGCTCCAAAAGACAACTTTTGCAGAATTGTGAAAGCACCATGGAGAATACAAAAAGGATGGATTTTTAATTACATGTTCAAATTATAAGCCTAATAAGTTACCCTTTTGAGGGGCCTCTGTGGATGGACACTTCTTATCTGTAAAAGAAGCTAGAGGAGTATCTCCGTAAACAGTTATGGAATGATTTGCTTACTAAGAACATTTTTGAAAAGAAAGATTATATCAGAAAGCAGCTTAACTGTATTGTGGGTACCAGTTTATGAAGTTCACCTTAAAATCTGAAAACTAACCTGAGAAATTTACCACATGTATTAAAACATTTTCCCAAACATTAATAACAATTGAACATCAGTTTATAGGAGAAGCAGTGCAGCTTTGTTCACCCAAATTTCCTAAATTTATGTCTTAACAGTTCATCTGGAAGAGAAATCTAGTACCTACTTAACTAATGTTCAGAGACATTAATGCCATGGTTGTAAAAAAATCAAGCTTGCCAACATTTAATTCTCTTGGAAATGATTCTGCTGAGCAATTAAACTCAATCAACCGAATTTTTCCATGAATGTTAAGCCACCAGTAACTCAACTAAGTAAAAATTCTAGGTCCTAAAAGAGAATGCCGGAATGTCACGGCAAACACTGGGAAAAACCTAAAATTCAAACGCTCTGAAGCTCTGCCAAGCCAACCACTAGATAGGCTGTTAAACATGCCTGTTGAAAGACACCAACTCTCATCACGACCTGCTATTCCAATTTAATCAGCCCTGTTAACAAAGGGCATGAATAATAGCTTCTAATTCAAAGTATTCATGAAACATGAATACAAAGTATTAACATTCCAGTTCAACTTATCAAGTTGCATGGACCAAGGAGAATATGTACATCAAGAGCAGAAGAGAAACCATTTCTTTTAATGGCAAAAATTGAACAGAAAAAAATTGGAAGACCAGAATTGGAAGAAAAGACACAATAATGTTACCATACAAGTGAAAAGCTCAAAGAGAAAATGAAAACAAAATCCAGCCACCTTGCCCCAAAATAAAACCTTAAAAACTAACAGTAGCACATACCAACTATAAAGAAATGATTAACGTTCAGAATTGAGCACGTGCATTAAAAAGCAGAGTAGTGTGATCTCACCTCTCAAGACACTCAAGAAGACAAAGAAGGAAGTACAAAATGTTCTAAGTATCCTTTCTGGGTAGTGGCATCAGAAATGATTTTTTTAATCTTTACAGATATGTTTTTTCTAAATATATTATTTTGATGATCAGAAAAATATTTTTAAATGTAAAAGGCATATTAAATTAATTCAATAAATATTAGAAAAAAGTCATTACAGAAAAAATATTCCTGC